>NC_056737.1:133894282-134251782 GCF_019279795.1 Protopterus annectens | reverse complement strand
TGCAGTAGTATCTGCCATGTCTCCATATGGAAAGGCATACTGCCTGTCAGGCTCTGTACCCATGTGTAACATGCAGTAATAGCTGCCATGTCTGCATATGGAAAATTATGCTGCCTGTCAGACTCTGTATCCATGTGTGGCATGCAGTAATATCTGCCATGTCTCCATATGGAAAGGCATGCTGTCTGTCAGGCTCTGTACCCATATGTGACATGCAGTAATATCTGCCATGTCTCCATATGGAAAGACATCCTGCCTGTCAGGCTCTGTACCCATGTGTAACACACAGTAATATCTGCCATGTCTCTATAAGGAGCCTGTCAGGGTCTGTATCCATGTGTGGCATGCAGTAATATCTGCCATGTCTCCATATGGAAAGACATCCTGCCTTTCAGGCTCTGTACCCATGTGTGAAATACAATAATATCTATCATGTCTCCATATGGAAGGGCATGCTGCCTGTGAGGTTATGTACCCATGTGTAACACGCAATAATATCTGCCATGTCTCCATATGGAAAGGCATGCTGACTGTCAGGCTCTGTATCCATGTGTGGCACACAGTAATGTCTGCCATGTCTCCATATGGAAAGGCATGCTGCCTGTCAGGCTCTGTACCCATGTGTAACACACAGTAATATCTGCCATGTCTCTATAAGGAGCCTGTCAGGGTCTGTATCCATGTGTGGCATGCAGTAATATCTGCCATGTCTCCATATGGAAAGACATGCTGCCTGTCAGGCTCTGTACCCATGTGTGACATACAGTAATATCTGTCATGTCACCATATGGAAGGGCATGCTGCCTGCGAGGTTATGTACCCATGTGTAACACACAGTAATATCTGCCATTTCTCCATATGGAAAGACATGCTGCCTGTCAGGCTCTGTACCCATGTGTGACATACAGTAATATCTGTCATGTCTCCATATGGAAGGGCATGCTGCCTGTGAGGTTATGTACCCATGCGTAACACAAAGTAATATCTGCCATTTCTCCATATGGAAAGGCATGCGGCTTGTCAGGCTCTGTATCCATGTGTGGCACGCAGTAATATCTGCCATGTCTCCATATGGAAAGGCATGCTGCCTTTCCGGCTCTGTACCCTTTTGTGTGACACTCAGTAGTATCTGGCATGTCTCCATCTGGAAATACATGCTGCCTGTCATGCTCTGTACCCATGTGTGACACGAAATAGTAACTGCCATGTCTCCATATGGAAAGGCATGCTGACTGTCAACCTCTGTACCTATGTCTAACACACAGTAGTATCTGCCATGTCTCCATATGGAAAGACATGCTGCCTGTCAGGCTCTGTACCCATGTGTGACATACAGTAATATCTGTCATGTCTCCATATGGAAGGGCATGCTGCCTGTCAGCGTCTGTACTCATGTGTGACACGCAGTAGTACCTGCCATGTCTCCATATGGAAAGACATGCTGCCTGTCAGGCACTGTACTCATGTAGCATCTGCCACGGCTCCATGTGGAAAGGCATGTTGTCTGTCAGGCTCTATAGCCATGCTGCACATATCTTGGACCTTACTGACCCTAAAATGTTAATCTCGACCCTTTCTATACCCCATTCCTCATTTGCAGAACAGGTCCTGCCCATATGTCAAATAAGAGGGCACGTTTACCACTTTCAAACTTAATCTTGAAAATTGGATGTGAGTAATAAAGTCTCCCTTGGATTTACTGTGTAGGCCTTCTACACAAAGGGGGTGAATATTAGTGATGGCCACAATAATTCAGCAGTGGGCTTATGTGGCTAAGCTGTTAGTGGCCTTATTTAATTAGTACTTGATTAATCCCACATAGTAAATTTGTTGGTATTATATCATGATCCTTATTTTTTCCTTTTCATTCTCATTCATGAAATTTGTGAATACATCTGAGCAAGTTTTTATACACCAATACATTTTTAAAGACTTATAGTCCTTCCTGTGCATATCACAAGAACATTTTTGGTGTAATTCATTTAGCATTTCTTTACAAGATAAACTCTTGCATGTCTAAACCTGTCACTATTGCAGTATTATATGATAACAAAGCTCATTTGTCAGACATTATGTGGCAGTAGTGGGGTAACAAACATCTTTTCCTATACTATTCTTCCAAAAGCTCACTCAGTATTGCTCCAGTGCAAACTATTCACTGATATATCGAAGCATAACCAAAATGTCACACTGTATGTGGATATTTACTGCATGGTGATGTCATAGATTCAGAGTTGTTTTAGGGCAAACATTTAGTGTATCTGTGTATGCAGAGCACCCACCACAGGGTGTAGTATTCCTAGTATTTGCAGATTTGCTGCCCTTAACCCAGATTAGTTTCTTATGGTTGCTGTAATACAGAAGAAGGATAAAAACATCCAATTATCCTAGGAACACTGATGATTCTTTATACTTAATCTTAGAAAATAAATACTATAAATGGATCACATTCTATAGTAGCTGCCCCTTATATCTGGTTTTCTAATTTTAATGTGCTTTCATACAAATAGTTTTATCAAGCTTTGCATATGATATTCTTGTATTCACCTCCATATCTGTTGACAAGATTTTACACACTTCTACATTAAATCCATTCATCAATCATGCAGGGTAGGCACAATCATACATCATTTATTTGGAAGTAAGCTCATCTGTAATTTGTAGAGATGTGACCTCCTCAGATCATTGCTGATGTCTTTCTAGCACTTTCCTCTATTGTTGCTATACTGCCACTGTCATTGAATATAGCATGAACAATGTGCAATTGTTTGAACTCTTCTTTATTTATTGAGAAAGCGCCATCCACAAGAATATATTCTGGCTGACACATTTGCTCCAAGTTGTCATCTGTGGTGATAATTACTACATTCTTATTACACTTAACCCTATTACTATGTCTAATGACAAATATGCCATTCTTTAAAGGTACCATATCAGCCTATAGGGGACTAATAGCTCTTATGTCAGTAGTAGTAATTGCTTCTTTACTTCTCCTAAATTTGTCCAGAGATTGTTTTAACAAGTACGTATCCAGCATTACTGTGAAGTGGGCACAAGTACCTCAGGCTCTATTTTGCAAGGGTCTGGGCAGTGTCTACTGCATGTATTCTAATGCCTTCACATGCTTTGCATGTCACGTGGAGTAATGGGTCTGCACCATGCTGTCGAACACTCAATTTTAATATACTCTCACACTCAGCAATACTCACTGTTATGCACCTGACTCTGTGGTTTTTAGTTGATTTCGACACAATTTCATTAATCTGCTTTTACATGTGATACAGAAAGCCATCTATATTGAGAAAGTGTTTACCTTTTTGTGGTGTACCATGCCATACGTACATCTAACAGTCCTTGTGTCTAGTATGTCACCATCTCCTTTATTGTTTGGATACATGCAGACTCATTCTTCTCTCCTACTAAAGTAGCACAGAGGAAGTGACATTACTTCTTGTGAATGACACTTTCCTGGGCAGCAGAGCGTGCACTTGTATCATAATTGTTTTTTGTTATTAGATGTGGAGGTGCACATATTATGTTACAAGTCCACAGATCACTGTTAATTTTGAATTACATTTGACCAAATGCAAATGCATTCAGAATTGTGTATTTCAACATACTGATGCACGGATTTGTGCAATTTGGGGATATCTGCATCGCTCAAAGCCATGTGGCATTGTATTCTTCCACATTCAATTAGTAAACCATTTAAAATAACCACTAAATCCAAAATTAACTACAAATATGCCTTTAACTTTGTCAGAAGGTTAAGAACTAACATCTAACAATGTTCGGAGCTAGTCCACAACACAGCAGACACTGATCCATATGAAATAGCTAATATCCTAGCTGACACGTTTAGTGCAAATTTTACTCCACCCAGTTATAGCTACACTACAGTTTTCAAAATCCAATCCACAAAGAAAAATATGTTACTGGAAACAATCTCAAAAAACACTCAAAAGCTGTTGAAATGTTTGGTTTTAGCATATTTGTTTTAATAAATGCAAAACTTCTTCAGATAAAACAGTAAAAATGTTTGTATTTATTAAAACAAAAGTGCTAAAACCAAATGTTTCAACAGCTTTTGAGTGTTTTTGGAGATTGTTTCCTGCTGGAACCATGAAATGGAGTCTCTGCAGTAACATATTTTTCTTCATGCTTTGTAAACTTTGTTTTACAATCCCATCTACCCTTTTAATTACTGTGGAATATGTTTCCACAGCCCTCTCAAAAGCTAAGAACACCTATTCCTGGGGCCTTGATAATATATCACGTTGCCTGATTAGCAATGCCAAATAAGGCCTATCTGAACTCCTACTCAACCTATATAATCTAAGCCTCTCCACTGGTTACAGTTCTGAAGCCTGAAAAAAAAAACATTGTAAAGCTATTACAGAAGTTTGGCACAACCACAGACCCTGATAACTATAGCCCTGTTAGTCTCACTAGCCTCATATGTATCGGCCATGGTGGTGCAGCGGTTAGCATTGTTGCCTCAGAGCAAGAGGATCTCCAGTTCGATTTTTGGCTGGAATGTCTTCTGTGTAGTCTACATGTCCTCAATGCGATCGACTAAACCTGAAAAGACATGCAGGTAGGTGTGTGTACCTTCTCTGAAGGTTGGGTGCCAGGCTGGCAACTTGACACCATAAAAGATCCACTGCCAATCATAAGTGGACTGGTGATCCGCTGTGGTGACCCCTAACCGGGAAAAGCTGAAAGAGTCATCCAGTGTCACTAGCCTCATATATAAAACTTTGGAGTGTATTATCTCAGAAGTCCTTAATCTGTACATAGATAATCTCTTAAGCCTGGACCTCATCTATTTGGCTTTGCCAAAGGAAGGCCCTGCCTCTTTAACCACATTAATTTCTTTGAAAAATAACTGAAGCAGTGGATAGCATGTATGCAGTACATACAACTTATCTGAACCTGATCAAGGCCTTTGCCACTATTTCCTATATGATCATGATTGATCAACATATACATCTGAATATAAATCCTTATGTTGTGTGGTGGATAGCTAACTGATTGACAGAACTCATGTGGTTAGATTTTCACGTGCCTCTTCTGAAGAAAAAAAGCTACCAATGCTGTAACACAAGGCTCAAGGCTGGAACCTCACCTAATTAGAATCTCTTTGTCAAACCTTCAGGCCTCTGGTTATCTAAAACTATAAATTGGGTGTTGTTATTCAAACTTCCCTGACCATGTTAAGAAGTGCTTCAAGGACAATGGACTCAAATTAAATGTAAAAAAATGTAACATAGTTCATTTTGGTAAACATAGGATTTTCACATACCATGTAAGTGAAACACTCCATCCAGAAAGAAACTGTCATAAATGAACTAGGTATTCTAGTGGCTATCATGCCTCCACTGTACCTCAGAAAGCTATATCCAAAGAAGCCTTAATTCTCCTTACTCATCTGATCAGAACCAGTATTAAATATAATGCATCTTTTAGCATTTATTTGAGTAAACATATCAGTCAGCTTGAGAGACCTATGAGATTCGTAACTAAAAATATCAGTGGCTTCAAACAAATCTTAGTTATAAGGACAGAATGGCAGCTCTCTCATTGTGCTCATTTTCTCATAGACTCCTTCTTGGGTCCAACCTTTCCTGTATATGAACAAATTAGACTCAAAGAACCATACCTTCTCACTCACAATATTTACTCAACTTCCAAAAACACATTCCATCCATTCTCAAACATAATTTCTTCTCCCAACTACCTTCTTCCAAAATTTCATAGGAAATTCCACATTTCTTACACTAATCACATATACAGAAAATATTTACACATCTTCACCAAACCCTTCAACCTAAAAATAAGATTACTTCTATCCCTTCTAGCAGGTGACATTCATCCCAACCCTGGCCCAAATAACACTGCCACTATAAACTCCCTCTGTCCTCCACCATCGTACTCAAACCTATCCTCCAAACCCCCAAACTCCCTCTCTATAGCTCACCTTAACATCCGTAGCTTTAATAATAAAATTGCCTACCTCCATGCACAGCTAGACATACACTCATTTGACATCCTTTGTCTGTCTGAAACCTGGCTCAAACCAACAACCCAAAACAGGGAGATCACCCCCCCCCCCCCCAGCTATAGCATCTTCAGACTAGATCGCAAAACCAAAAAGGGTGGCGGAATTGCAATACTTTATAAAACAGGATTGCAAGTTAATATCATCCACGAAAACCCTCCCTTTGTAAGTAATGCCGAAATCCTTATCTCTAAACTCCAGCTTAACCCCCAAAAATCCATCTATATAATCTGCACCTACCTCCCCCCTGGAAATAACATTAGTACACTAGAAGAGATCCTTAGCTGGCTCGCTATTCAATTCCCACAAGAAACCATAGTCCTGGGTGATATCAACATAGACTGGAAAACCTGCACAACTCTAAACATCTCCTCCCTCCTAAATCTTCATGGTTTTTCTCAAACCATTCAGGACCCAACTAGAACTAACAAATCTAACAATAAAGAAAGCATATTGGATTGGATTCTGATAAATAGTCACTAATATACTTACACAGTAGGTACATTACCAGATGATTTAAGTGACCATGCTCTTACTTACGTAATCAGACATAAAACTGCTACCCCTAACCTAACTAAATAAAAAATGGTCAGAACAAATAAAAACTTTAACCCTGATAGGTTCCTAGCAGAACTCAATGCTTGCAACTGGTCCCCTCTTAAACTACTGCCTCTTGATGATGCTGTAACTTACTTCAACTCCAAGTTCCTTTCTATTCTAGACTCTCATGCTCCCTTAAGATCTATTAGAATAAGATCAAAACCTGCTCCTTGGATCTCAAAAGATACACGGCATAAAATTATCCTTAAAAACAAACTCTGGACCAAGTATCATAAGACTAAAGATCCCACCGACCAACTAAACTTTAGACAAATCAGAAACTCTACCAAAAAAGCAGTACTTCTAGATAAAATAAACTACTACTGCCATTTACAACAAACTAACCAACATAATCCACAAAAGCTCTGGGCAGGAATAAATAATCTCTTAAAACCTGGCCACTCTGACACCCCTAGCCCCATAGGCATTTCCCAAAATAACCCTAAACAAACTGCTGATGCCTTCAATACATTCTTTACTGAAACTGTCCAGTCTCTTGCTAATCAGTTATCCCCCAATATCACCTCTCAGTCCACCTCCCCTAACACTTCTATTCCCACATTTCAACTGCAACCAGTACCTACATCACTTATCTATACTCTACTCCACAAACTTAAAGCCTCATCTCCATCTGCTGACCTTCTGCCTGCTCAGTATCTAAAAACTGCAGCCAAACCACTAGCCTATCCCATTTCGATTCTGATTAATAGAACCATTGTCGAAGGCTATATTCTTTCTATCTGGAAAATTTCACATGTCATTCCCCTGCATAAAGTTGGAAATTCAACAGAACTCTCAAACTACCGACCCATAGCCCTACTCTCTCCCCTGGCTAAAATCATGGAAAAATGCATACAAAAACAACTTCTTAAACACCTGTTGAATAACAACCTACTTACTGACTGTCAACATGGCTTCTGACCTTTCCACAGCACTACTTCAGCCCTCCTTTCCATTACTAACTGTATCAACAAAAATCGAAATAATAATATCCTTACCTCTGCTCTCTTTATTGACCTATCCAAAGTCTACGATATGGTCAACCACCAGATACTCTTAAATTTACTTAAAACTTTCTCACTAGACTCAAATTCTATTATGTGGTTCCACTCCTATCTTCATAACAGACAACAGGCAGTACTCTGGCACAGTAACCTATCCAACCACCTGCCCATCACACTCGGAGTACCACAAGGTTCTATACTTGGCCCCCTTCTGTTTTCTATTTTTATTAATGATCTTCATACCAGTATTTCCTCTGCAACCTGTATACAATATGCCAATGATTCTACTTTAATTTGTTCTGCGTCTTCCCCTTCCAAACTGCACTCTATCACCCAACAGACTTTCAAACTGTTGTAACCTGGTTCTTAAAATGATGCTTAATCCTAAACCCCAAGAAAACCAAACTGTTACTGTTCTCCCCCACCCGGAAATCCTCCACTCTCAACTTCTCTGTCTTGTTTAGTAATGGCACTATCATATCACCTGATCCCACTACCAGGCTTCTTGGAGTAGAGATAGACATAACCTATGCTTTGACTATCACATCAACAACACCATCAAATTAGTTAACAGAAAACTAGGCTCCCTGTATAGAATTAAAACATTCCTTACTCCACTTACTAGAACTTCCATTGCCCATACCCATCTGATTTCTTCCCTCCTTTATGCCTCCCCTATTTACACATTCCTGTCCAAATCTAACATCTGCAAACTGGCTGTTGCCTATAACAGTATTGCCAGATTTGCCTCTGGCTCTACTTTTAGAACCCACCACTGCATAAAGTTAAAGCAATTAGGATGGCTTGAGCTGCAAAATCGGATCTTATATCACCAGCTCTCCTTAGCACATAGAATCCTCTACAAACCTACCAACACCCCTACACTCACCTCCCTTATCACACCTTACTGCAACCTTAAAAGCCTACGTTCTTCCAACAAACTTCTTATATCTACTTACAAATCCAAAAATTTGGCAGGCAAATCCTTGTTCTCAAACACAATAGGCAAAGCCTGGAACTCTCTTCCTAACAACCTCACTACTATCTCTTCTTTTCCCTGTTTCAAATCCCAACTCAGAACTCACCTCAAAACTCACTGGCTCTGCCCATGTACTAACCCTGACTAGTTTTCAGTGGCCCACTAGTACTCTCTGTTCTAGTACTCTCTGTTCTACTTCAAACAAATCGTACACTAAATCTTTTCTTTTCTCATGCATAATTTGTATTCCCCTATTCTGTATTTAATTTCTAATTGTTGCTTCTGTAAGAACATGCTAATGATAATATGATACTTATTTCATTTTTTTCTCAATTTAACTACTACATTTGTAAAGACTGATTTTAATGTCTGTATTTGGAGCTTATCTCCCCGGGCCTCTGCTGAAAATGGACTTATAGCCAGCTGGACCAGCCCGGTAAACAAATGTAAAATAAAATGTAAAATAAAAATAAAATAAAATGAAAGACTCAAGTCTTGTTGCCCTCCTGCTACTTCACAAAACAAATAGTACCTCACATACCTGGTTAAAGGAACTAACCTTTTACTAACAAATAAATAAGACACATTGGTGTCATGGGTTCATATCCCAAAGTATGCTACACATCCTGCCACCTTCAAAGTAAACCTAGAAAATCAGTGGGCAGCCTCTAATTATTTCCCAATCTATTTCAGCATGCCATCCTTGAGGCTGAAGGGAACTTTTGAATCGGGTTCTTTGACTAGGCTTGTAATGGTCTGCAGACTGATTGCCTAGTACTTACCTGTGAAGGCACAGTATGCATCCCTATAGGCAATTTGAAGGATTGCAAGTATACCCATAGCAGATGTTTGAATTGTGGGAGGAAACCAGAACACTCAGTAAAAACCCATGTAGACTCATGGAAGATGTGCAAGGTCCATACAGAAGGTACCCCAACAAGTACTGAAATAGAGGACATAGCAGAATGGGGCAGCAGCAAGACTTGCTGGATCACTATAAACACAGTAGCTCATGCCAAATGAATGACAACTAGCCACTAGATGAATTGCAGAATGCAAGTCTTTCGAATCAACCTCAGTGAATAAGGAGTTCACCAAAATATGTAATAGTAAAAGCATAACAAAATTGTAGGCATAAAAGTATTTGCATTCTTCTTCTTTGAGGCTGTGCGATGTAAGGGGTTTGGGGGAACAGAGGTACTTGCTGGTCAGCAAAAAAAAAAAACTTTTTCTATGCTCTAATACAGGTTCAGTGAACTCCTTATTTAATGACACTGTTTTGATTAAGCTGGAGTCATTTACTTGTCTGTTGATATTTCATACCAGTGTTTTTTTGTTTCTCACGTAACTTGCTCACACCAAATGCATACATGGATATTATGATATCCAGGACACGTTATCAAGAGAAAAATAGCACTCATTCACATGCAGTAACTAATAAAAGAGATCTTTGATGAGAGTGGCACGAAAAGGGATTAATAGCTGATAAACTGTTCTGTTTCTGTATTATGTGCCAAATTTTATGACACATAAACTTGGTGCGTCTGATACGCCAGTTGTGCGATTCCGTATTTTGTTTAACGTTTGCTCTACAACATTTCCTTCCCTGACTACCAGATGTTCAGCTTCAGTAGTACGTGTCACTTTCAAATGATGCTAATATCATTAAATGCTTTCCACAGGTTTGACTTCAGTGGCAACAATTGCTGAAGTATTTTCAAAGAAGGTCGATTATAAAATTATCAAAGTGGGTGATTCAGTGTCTGACAGCATTAGACGAAAAAGGCTTTTAATTTACCAAGTGACATTATTGTTACATTTTGCTACTTCTATGAGCTACTTCACATTATATAATTTGTTTAAAAAATGTGGCAAACATGAAACAGATGATTCATTTTGTCAGAGTGAGTCATCTTATGATTAACCATTCAATGTGCAGTAAATTATCACAGTTTCTAAAGTCAAAACTGGATAGCATAGGATGAACTTTTTGTCTGTCAGAATGGAAAATTGTTTGATCTCTAATTTCTTAACTTGACATGGTAAAAGCTGCATTTTTGTTAGTACTATGAGTTGGTTGTGTCACTTGCTTCTGTAAAGTTCAGCAGAAAATAAAACAAACAGAAATGTGAAGGCCTTCTTTCCTTAACTCAGAGTAAACAATATCATACTGAATGCAAAAAAAAAAAAATAATGGAATGCATTGTTGAAAATTCATTTTCTTTGAGTGAGGCATGACAAAACTGACAGGTACTATTAAACATCACAGAATAATGTAACTGAAAATGTTAAACAGGACATATATTTTGTACTGAGTGTGTGGTTTACCATTGTTGACCTTTTCAGCTAAACCAAAAATCACCATAACCATTCCTGTAAATGAGATTGAAAGTTATAACCTGGGAGAAATGGGGGAAAATGTGTCTATACTGCCATACACTTAGCATTACCCTTTAACCTTGGCTATTATAAATTACTCCATTGTCACACATCTTCACAGAAAATTAAAAAAAAAAGTTTAGCAAATTCATACCCATCTGATGAAATATGATCGATTAATCAGGTCTTGTTCTTCAGCACAACAAAGTCATAAACAGAAACCAGACAGTTAATTCAGAATAGCACAAGGAGAACAACAGTAAATATGACTAGTTTCTGAATTATATCGCACGCAATAATGAAATGAATGTTTTAAGGAAGAAACTTACTTATGCAATGTTTTGGAAACAGCTATTAGTGCTAATGATTGTGAATGTTTACTAGCAGTAAATACACAACACTGTCAAAACTGTATGAATCAGAATGCTGCTAATTTAAACAATTCCAATGTTTACTCCAGCAAAGCTGACACATTTATTAAGTATGGCAATTTTTTTATTGAAGGTTTTGATGCCAACAGAATTGCTATCTGATTCTGATAGGAGTGAAATGCACTGAGCTGATTAGAAAAAATTAATAAGCCTGGGTATCTGTCTCTTTTAGTGTTAATGCTGAATGATGTAGAAAAAAGTTTGCATTTTATGCTGCAAAATATTTACTATCTCATATACTATATGCTGTACTCATTCATGTTAGGAGATGGAGCCTTAAATATGACATCTGCATTACAAAGTATGATTACAGTCATAGACTGGGTTCAGTGTCGGTGTTAACTATAAAATGACATGTTCCCATTTCTGTCAACATAAGTTACTACATAATACAGCTCATAAATTATTCAGTAACTGACATTTAAAAAATCACATGCTCGCGTATAATTATTCCTGATTTTCCAGAGATAATAAAGGAATAACAAATATGTACAAAATGAATGTAACATTTGTGAGAAATCTATGATGTCAGGTCAGAATTGTAAGCATGAGGCAAAGACAGTATGAAAAACTATAATTTGTCAGTGTTGAACATTGTTTTCGAGATAGTGGAGGATGACAGCATTTGTAGATAAAGATATACTGGCAGGAATGATGACATATCTAAATAAAAAGTGACAACAATAGCAGTTCTTCACTGTATGTATCACTTTGGTCAAAGGATTTTTCCTCTTTTAACTTACCTACTTTTCAGATTCTTTTACAAATATTTTATGACCAACATTTTTATTTCTAACTGTAATGTAGGTCTGCACAAAATTGTAATGTCAATCTGGATCAAAACTGAATATTATCTTTTATGTACTTTACAATTTGTAACAATTATGTTAATATTTTGTATGTTCCTGGAGATTTTCTCCCTGGTCCTCCACTGAAAATGGGTTTTTGACCCAGTGGACTTTTCTGGCTAACAAATGTCAATAAATAAAATAAAACATTCCAGACAACGTGGACACTTGATATGAACTAAACATCATGTTTGTCAGCATCTGTAAATTGGAATATTATATCCTTCATGAGTTGGTAATGAACAGCTGCACAGATAACAAGGGGCGTTCAGCAGCACTTAGCACATAATGTTGCATACAATAGCAGGATAAGTAGCAGCATGCTGGTAGAGGGGTACTTCAGAGGCAGATAGAGTGGTATCATGCTACAGGAGAAATTGTGCGACATTTATGGTGTTTCAATACAAAGGAGCACTGTCATGCTAACGAGGCTTATCGTCTATGCAAATGATGAAACCAAACATGGCATAGTGCTATTGAGATGTATAAATCCAGCGCTAAGAGCCACAGTGCTCATCTGTACTGAATGCCAGGGTTTCTCTTGCTATTATGCTAGGAATAGCAATAACGTTATTTGAACAAGAGGTGTCTGTGGTTGCTGGCAGATCCAGTGCCCATGATGCTGACAATCACTGACCTCTGCATTGCATAATGGTCTTCCAGCAACTTGCATAGCATAACCTCAAAAATGATGGCCTTGTCGATCACCACCATGTAGACAGATATACCATACAGGAGTTAGTAGGTGAGTGATTCCCACATATAGAATCAAGGGGGATGGCTGGACTGCCTACATCAGTGCACATGCAGGTTTGTGTAGCAGTAACCATCCTTACCATGGGAAAGTTTCATCATTTGACAAGGGACATTTTTAGAGTTTTGCAGACATTAGACTCATTGCTAAGATAGTAGCTCCTTGATATGATGCTGCAGAATGTAAACATTTTTAGTTTCCACAGATAGCAGAAAAGAAACCACAACTATGCTGGCATTCTACAACATATCACATTTCTCTGAGTTCCTGGGGACTAGTGATTGAAACCATATTTCAGCTGTGGCTTGGCCTACTTACATGTCATCTACTACATCAATTAGAAGAGATTCCTACCCATTAACTGCTGGGTAGTGTACAGCACACAGGGTATTATATTCCATGTATCTGTGTACCACCTGTGCAGTTCCCATTATTACCATAGCTATTGCACATGAAACCTCTACCAGCATTTATTGTTAGATTAATTCCCCTGGGTAATCTACTGGGTAAAATACACATTTCTTACATGCATAATCCAAGATATGTTGGTCCCACTTAGCATGGCCATGTATACTGATGTCTAATGCTGTGTGATAAAGGTTATGTTGGATATGCTTTGGAACTATTGAAGAACCCCATCTAAAGCCCCAAGTCATGCCTGAGTTGCTGTAAAGCACTGTGCATCAGCAGATATGCAATGGTATTGAATATGAGTCCATATTCCTGAAGGGACATGTCCAGTCATGCACTGCAGAATACACCTGTGACTGAATTCAGTTGTTCGTGGTGTGCGCCATGTTACACAATATGATGATAAAGAAGCAACTGCAATGTGAGGCTATCATAATACTACCTGAAAGACCTTCTGAAGCAGCAGCAGCAGAAGAGATGTCTGATGGAGAGTTGGGTGAAGAACCAGCTCTAGCAGCACCCCATACATGACAGAGGTGAGTACAATATGTTGCAACATTGACAAACAGGTGGTTTCTGGTCCACAACTATGAACCATGGTAAAGACAACACAAAATAAAACTAATGCATGCATTATCACACCCAGGCTACAAAGTATAGCTCACTGACTGTCTGTCCTGTGCATTAGGCATTACCTTATCCCCAAATACTAGAGTCATGGACAGGGCGCAGTCATTATTACTTGCACAAGTGGGATGGAGCACAGTGGCAGGTGCTAGCAATGTTTTCATACAGGCAAAAGTCACATGAGGTGGCTGTGGTAACTAATAAGATGGGTAACAGATTAGGGGGAATCAGAGATTATGTTCTATTTATGATAAATGGAGATGTGTACTGTACGATGTTACAGTTTTAGGGATGAATACATTCCATGTGAGTAATGATATAGCAGTATGGAAGTGTGTTCATGAACCTGTTTGAGATAATACATGGCTTGTGTCTCTAACCTTAAGGATTTACATGGCTAGATGTGACACTCTGACAGCCAGGAGGGATATGGTCAGTGTGAAACTATGGGTAACAGAGGGATAAGTCTGGTGAGGTGTCTTCACTGTGGAGCTAGATAAACTTGTAGGCCACAAACATGAGATTGGCCACACCCAGATTTAGTAGTTGTCATGACCAAAGCCAAAGCTGGGTGTGATTCAGTCTCAAGAGCAGTATGTGCCACCTATGTAAACCCTGTCTGAAAGCACTGGCCACACTACATCCTTGCATGACCATGGCTGATATAGCCTGCAGTGGAAAAAAAGGAGAGCCTTTGTCATATGCACCATGTAAGTGCCAATGAATGCCAAATGGGCTACCAATGACCCAAGCAAGGGTGTTCAATTCAAGTTCTTAGATGCCATGTCAGCCTGCATGTGTTGAAGGTCATCCCACAATCCAAATGGCTGTTGCATGCTCTTGCATATGCCAAGCACATGGTCACCATCTCTATCACGCTGTGTATACTGGCTGTCTCTGCAGGGATCACTGTCCTGCACTTCTACTGACCAATGCTGAGTGGGACATCCAGGTCAAAGAGCATTGACCTAGGCTTACAGTGGCAATTGCTACCAATATCCCTGTCACTTATGGTGTGTGCATGAATATCAGAGGACATTTGGCTGGCAGACACTGTTCAAAGTGGTGAAACTTTTGTAGCCTGAGAGTGTGTCATAATGCCAGCACATCCAGCACTAAGCATAGGCAATGGCAGAGGTGTTGCCTGCCTCTCTATTTTGCCTCCTATGAGGGCTATGTGTGCATGTCCTCCAGAGCTACAACTGCTGACAGGGCTGATGTGTCATCTGACTATACCAAGTGCACTTTAACATCATCGTTACCCACAGGTGATAGGCTGACATCATGCATTCTCTGTCCAGTTGATCTGAAATCCCCACCACTGGAGCCTGTAAAAACATAAAGATAAACACCTTTAAAAATGCTGGAGCAAATGTCTCAAGCCCATGAACTGAACTATGAAATATATACTGATACAGCTCAGTTATGTGAAATCATATGGGCAAGATACATTTTAACTGTCCAGATTTTCACAGAATGACTAGATTTTTTGCCACATATTTTTTGGTTGGTTCCTCATATAATTTATTGTTTTCTGTGAAATAACTGGATTGAAGTCACTAAATAATGACATGCACTTGAGTTGCAGACTTTATGCCCTTCAGAAAACGTATAATAACAGAAAACCTGCTATTCCAGCAACTTTCTATGTTTATAAGCGCAATAGCTACAATCTGCCCTTAGTTTTGGTCCTTTATTTTCCCATGTGTTTTTTTTTTTGGCTTTGTCCAGATTTTTTGCACTAAGGGGTTGAGAGGTATGATGGACTTTTCCTTTGTAGTACTATAGCTTGTCACAGTTGCAGCCCCAATGTACCCAAAAAAACATGCATATAATGTGATAGGCATATGTGCCCAGCTGAATAACTCCTTCTCATATGCAAGCTGGTGCATTACTAACCTGGTGCATCCCCAAAAGACACTTAAGAACTTTTCACCAGCCTGCTTTCCACATCAAATCCACCAACAAGTATAACATACAGAGGCGTAACAAGAAACTCTGCCACCTCTAAGAGACACCTTTGTCTGGTGGTCTATATTTTGTACTAGAATTGTTCCTGGTGATGTCTTGTGCCTTGCTCTTGGCATGGAGTATCATGTTAATAAACATATAATGCAGCTGTATTACTGTCCTATTATGGCCATTCACAGTACTGATGCTATATATTACTCCTCGCCTTACCTGAAACCAGAAAGCTTTGCTGGCTCAAATCGTTTCCCCAGTATGTGCACAGCCTGTGTGTGTTAGGCTTAGAATAACACTTCTGCCACCAAACCTTTCAGAATGAACTATCTCTAGTAAACACTTCGTATACTAAAAGTGGATTCAAACCAAATGCTTAAAGGTATAGTAGTATTATCACTTTTGGCAGATTGCTCCTCCCCTTCTCATACTGTATAGACAACATCCTATTAAAAATGTAGATAGAGGCCTAGGAACATGGTTTGATAATTCCCTCTCTTCTGACTATCATCTGGCCCAGAATGAGTTGACCCAGCTGTTCAGGATTTGGGAACTTATATGGACAGTGGCCAAAGTTTTGGCCAATTTGTGTCCATTGTGGTAAGAAAGTCCTTCTATATTGCACAGGTTATAAACAAAGGGATCGTGTCTAGATCTAGGGACGTCATGTTCCCCTCTTACTCAGACCTTATTAGGCCAGTCATGAATATAATGCTCCTTTTGGTATGTATGTATGTATAACATAAAATATCTCTCCTCCAACTAAGTGAGGACATACACCCAAATCCAGGCCTTAAACCCTCTCATCCCACACACCACCCACCACACAATCCCAGTACTTCACAAATCTATCACGTAAAGGCTCTGATCTTCTACTTATCATTATGAATGCTAGGACCCTCATAAACAAAATACATATGTTCCATGCTTTCCTCTTCGTGTACTCCCCAGACATAGCAGTCACAACAGAAACATGGCTAAAACCTCACATAACTGGCAATGAAATTCTAACCCCACGCTATAATATCCACAGGCTGGATAGAATGCACAAACATTGTGGAGGCATATTTGTAATCTATGAAAATACACTAAAGCTTAAGCGCTTAAAACTTAGCCCTCCAAAATTCAATAATGTTGAAATATTAATTACCAGTCTCAAAATTAATCCTAAAAATATATAATTATTATATCAATCTACATCCCAACCAGCAACATCTCCATAACTGAAATCTTTCTAGATTGGTCTTCCTCGACATTTAATCAGGAAACCATAATAGTGGGTGACTTCAATATGGAATAGCTCACTTGTGCTTCTGACAACTGCTCTAACTTTATAAACTTATATGGGTACACCCAAACAATACAGTCCTCTACTAGAATAGACAAATGCAATAGGCAGTCAACACTTGACTGGTCTTTAATCAGCAAGCCATCACTGGCCCATCGATCAGGCTGCCTCCCTGACAGCCTCAGCGAGCATCTACCAACCAGACAAATGCCCTGCACTTCAAAGTATTCTAGAAGTCTACTCCAATAAAAGTCCACTAAGATCTTCCGATAAGTTCTTATTAAAAGTCACAAAGTCTAACAACACTTTTGGAAATTCTTGTTACTCCTATCATTCATTCATGGACTGCAATGCCACCCCTCAACACATGCGTAACATCACCAACCCATCCAAGTTTAAACAAATTCTCAAGGCACACTTAACTGACAACTGGCTCTGCTCATGTACAGCCCCAGTCTGATAGGCCTTAATCCTATTAGCTTTTTTTTTTTTTCCTTTTTCCACATTCTCTGTGTCTCACACTTCCTGTAAACCCCTTTTTAAAACTTCTTTCTCCCTCCCATTTCTCTCCCTAACGTTTCCTATTGCTCCTTTGTCCACTGAAGATATGCCTTTACACTCATTCACTGCAGATGAATCTTCATGTATATAGTTTTATATATATATATATATATATATATATATATATATATATATATATATATATATATATATGTATATATTTGTTCTGTACTTCTATAGGGTTGACTTTTAACTAATGTATAACTACACTGTATCTTCTCTGTATTTTTTAAATTGTTTTGTATTTTGGAGATTTTCTCCCAGATCCTCTGTTGAAAATAGGCTATTAGCCCAGTTGGACCTCCTCGGTTAACAAAACTGAAATAAATAAATTTGTCCAGACACATGCAACACCTGTAATGAGCAAAAAGATACCTTACTAAAAGGAAAAAAGGCCTAAACAACATGCCCAGCATGGACCAACTTAAAACCATATACTCTGTATCCTGCAGATTGCTAAGAGGTGACCTGTGTCTCACATACAAGACATCCTCCAATCCAATACTAATGGATTTTCTGCATATTAGCAAGTCAAATTGCATCAAAAATACTCAGTCTAGGGATCTAAACCTCTTATGCAACATCAACAAGGTGGTTTGGAGGGACAGGTTTATCTTGCAGAGGATACCACTGCTCTGCAACAGACTCTATCAGCATAAAACAAAGTTCATCTCTGTCTATACTCAAGTTCAGCTTGGATCTATGAATGAGAAATAGAAGTTTTAACCCAGGACTGCCCCTTGTACTACCAATGGGTAAGGAAGCTCCTAAATGTTTTATCTAATGCATATGTCCTCTCAAATTATCTATGATATGATCCCACTTAGATTCATAGGTTCAAAGGACGATACTAGGCTATGGGCCCGAGGCCCTTATAAGCCTTGCCAAGAATTTCACCCATGTTCCCTCAAAGTCAGCACCTGTTTTCCCTGTCCATCAGGGACACAGGTGGGATCCCAGGGGTATATTTTCTGTTTCCCATCCAGTCATCCAGTTTCCTCTTAAAGATGGCTAGTGAGGTGCTCTGCTTGACATGGAGACGGAGTCTATTTCACAGATGGGGGAGTCATTGGGACACAAATCTATCCTGCCAACAAGTTCTATTAATATCACAGACCAGGTTGAGGCCTTGCATGTGGGTTGCATGAATGGAGTTTGGCTTACAGGTATGCATTCCACTCCATCAAGGCTGAGCATGAGATAGCCTTGTATTCTCATTAAGGGTCATATGCAATTATCAACCATGAGATGGATAATGGAAATCTATAATCAAATGGGATAGGTTATCTGGAGCACAAAAAGGGAAATTTTCAAAACTTAAAATATCCTACAAGGGTACCTAGCCGAGTACTTACCTATGAAAAAAAAACATGAATATTGTTCACAACTATTATGCATTCATGCTATTTCCTTAGGTAGGCAAAGTTTAGAAAGGTTTCTTTTTGTATAATTCATTGTAGACACTTATAACTAGTTCCCGCCTAATGAATTGTGATTTCGGTTACGATAGTAACCGTAGAAAAGTTTCTCAGTGTGACATACCTGTTAGAGTTTAGACTCGCAGGGATTCGTTTGTTTCTTTGTTTTTTGTTTATTTAAGTATAGAATTACTGATGAAATGCATTAAGCCTTTTATCATCTGAGTGTTAAACATTTTAGCTTATAAGTTGCATTATGAGTTCTGTCTCAGCTATATTTTAGATGTTTTAACTATTCACAAAGAACGTAATGTCTTTAACTGTTTGATGGCAATGCCGCTTTAAACAATGATTGAAGTACTTAATTATATAGGGCTTGGCCTTTGAACAATGCACTATTTAAGCACTTTTGTGTAGGGTTTTCATTGTCTGATGAAGCGTGGCTGTGACCACGCGAAAGCGCTTACCTTCATCCATTGTGTTCACATTAAAGAAGAGTTTTATATTTTTACTACGGCTGCTGTTTGTCTTTTGGAATTGTATTTTGGAATAGCATCTGCACTCCAACTTATTAACTGACTACATCGTGGTGAGATCAGGTTTCTGCTTTTTACATTATACTCGTTTGTGTTACCTGATCTCTTGGAGCTGCAGTTACCTCTTGGTTTTTTTACAATTTTATTTGTGTGGTAACTGCTCTACGCGATGGATTCTACAAATGTAGAACTTGACTACAGACCAGAGTCGAGGGAATTTTCAGCTATACCAGAAGGACTGCTGCATCATGTCGCTAACCCTTTATTGGCTTTGGAATTAGGTGGGTCGCTTAATGCTTCTGTACCTACTTCATCTGAAGAAAACTTTGCAGATTTCAATTTGACTGTGAAAGAGTTTGAAGATAAGTTGTACCTACTACAAAGGTATGCCTGGCAAAGGCAACACCTTGAAGCCTCTATACACCACCGCATTGTACCCCGAGGAATGCGCGTTTTTTGTATGCCGTCGTATGGGACTAACCATCCGGTGCTCCTGAAAAAGTGGCAGGACCTAAATATTGAACAAGGCTTCAGGTATATGTCACTTTTAAATGAATATTTTTTACCACTTGAGACTAAGTTACGTACTGAAATAGATACAACTCACAAAAATTTGACTGACAAGTTTAAATCTGACTATGCTAGAAATAGACTGCAAACTATTTTCTCACAAGTGAATTCTTTTAGTGAGAAACTAAAACAGATAAAATTGAAAAAGTTGCAGAGGGACTTTAATGATTTCCAAACAGGTCAGATTTTTGTCTGGCCTAGGCATAACATTGCACAAACTCGAGCGCAAAGGCCAGCCTCTCCGATACATACTACTGATGATGTTACACATCATGAGGTTGCTTCTTCATCTGTTGGAGATTTAGCCTTGCCTACTTTGTCTACAACTGACAATACTTCTGTTCAATCTAGTGAGACTGATTTTCCTAGACTAACTGCTTATTCTGCTACACCACCTCCTAACCAATTAGCCTTTGCTAATATACATAATGACAATCGTTTAGGTGCGAAACCTAAAGTTGTTCAAGAAGCAAGTCGTTTTTTACCTTATCCCATAAAAACACAACATCAAGGGAGAGGACGCTCTCAAAGCAGAGGGCCAAGGAAAGGAAAATATCCGAAGAGAGATATGGAACGACACGAAGGCAAAGGATGTGACTGACATATTTGTCAATTTATCTAATTATGACATGTGTTTATCTGATGTTAGTCTGATTAATAAGGGCTTAAACTTTATACCAGCACAGTGTAGTAACTTGGCTGATGTTTTATGTGAGCTACGCATTTTCTGTAGAAGTATAGCCCTTAAAATGTTTTTTAAAAACACCACTGCAACACACAGCAATGAACCTTTACATCTTGACTCAGTGATTCTAAGACAAAAAAGTAATTTTTCACCTCCACTACCTTTTAGCTTAGACTGTTTCCTAAAAGCTTGTGAGAGAGATTTTTATAAACTTTTCTCTACTAAAAAGAACAAAATAGCCTATGTAAATTTAACATCTAGTGAAATGGCATCCCTGAGTAAATTCAAGCAGCTCTCTGATATCACCTTTAGACCTGCTGATAAAGGTGGTGGAATCATAGTCATGAACACTGTGGATTATATTACGCTGATGTTAAATATGTTATCTGATCGAGAAACTTATTCCATTATTTCCCAGAAAAAAGTTTGCTCCATTATAACTAATGTACATGCAACTTTACATGACCTTCTAATGTGCAGACAAATCACGCCAGAAGAGTATAAATATTTGTACATTGAGTTTCCCACTACTCCTACAATAAAAGGTCTGCCAAAGATTCATAAACATATACATCCTATACCTCTTAGGCCTATAGTTTCAGGTTGCAACTGGGTAACTGCCACTATTTCTACTGCCCTTGAAAAATTCCTCAGGCCTGTAGTGGATGCGGTTCCATCTCTACTAAAAGATACTTATGATTTGCTAAACAGCCTTAAAAATGTAGCATTGAATGTTGGGACTGATGAGTATTTGCTTATAACTCTTGATGTAAAAAATCTTTTACGTCCATCCCCAATGATTTGGGTTTGGAAGCAATTAGAGAATTACTTGTTAGAGATACCAACTTCTCGACTGATAAAGTCATTCTAATTTGTCAACTACTGGATTTAGTGCTCAATAACAACATCTTTATGTTTGATGGCGCTACGTATTTGCAGACATGGGGTGTAGCTATGGGCACCCCATGCGCAAATACGTATGCAAATTTAGTAGTTCTGAATTGGGAAAAGGAACATTTGTTTACTAATCCTGCTTTTGATAAAATCAAGTTCTACAAACGTTTTGTAGACGATGTTCTCTTAATATGGCAGGGTACCCTAGAGGAATTTACACATTTCCTACACCATTTAGAGACTACCACCACTTATTTGAAATTTACAGTGGAAGCCTCTATGAAACAAGTAGAATTCTTGGATGTCTCCCTGACACTTAACGAATATGGAAAAATCACATCTTCCATTTTCAGGAAACCAACATGGACTAATACACTACTTCATTTCAGTAGTATGCACCCTAGGCATATGTTCCCAGGAATAGTTAAGAGCCAGTTCACTAGATTGACCAGACTTTGCCAAGATAATGTAACTCTGGAAAAAGAAGCTGACTTATTAGAGAATTTCTTTTTGGATAGAGGCTATGATTTTAAGCTTGTTAATTTCATTAAAAATAACACTACACACCCTACAGACTCTATACCACATATGATTAAGAAACCCATTTCTTTTATATATAAAAAAGCCAATGATAATATAAGAATACCATACATTATAAAGTATACCAGTGATGTGAAGTCGTTGGAGAATGTTATACGGAACAATTGGAACATATTGCAGACTGACATTTCAGTAACTAATTTGGTGGGTAACTATCCCTCTTTTTTATACAAAAACTGTTCTAATTTAAAACAAATCTTATGCAAAGACTTTGTATTAAATGTTAAGAAATCTACCCCAAATATGGGGACTGTTCCATGTGGTACTTGTACCAGGTGCAAATTGATTTGTTCTGACTTAATATTTATTCATCCTACATTAGGTTTTACCCACTATGTTAATGTTTCAGCTACTTGTCAGACTAAAAACCTGGTATATTTAGCAACCTGTACAAAATGTACTGCATTTTATATCGGATTGACTAAAGAAGACTAACTGATCGCATTTACGACCATTTATACGAGATAAAGAGAGAAATAGACACTAACGCATTAGCTCAACATATAGTAAAATTCAAAGAACACACTTTTTCATTCAGGGTACTTGAAAAAGTAACTCTGAATCCCAGGGGCGGCGATAATATCAACAATCTAGCCCTGGCAGAATTAAAGTGGATTTTAAAATTCAATGCTCATAGTTACCCCGGACTGAATACTTCAGTTTCCATCAAACCTATTTTAAACAATAGAAAACGTTAAACTTTATGATCAAATTCTGATGTATGCTCCTTAATTCTAAAATATCTCTAAATTTTGTTATAAGGTACATAATTTAGTACTCTCATTATAACATTAGCTTATTATTCATCATTCTTCACTCACTATTTTTATTCACTATTTATACATTTATTTATCATATTCTATATTTCATGGGTAATTAGCATCTTTAGTTAAATTAATATCTCTAACTCTTATATATATATATTTTTATATACATATATGTTTTGGAATCAAATCAATTTAAACTATTATATTTCTTTAGCTTTAAGATATAAGAAATATCCTGTCCCTTGTTGTATCATTAACATAATTATTGTTAACGACATATTTTATTTTTATTTTGATTTTAAAACCCTTTGTATATTTATCTTTAATATAAAGAATTATACATTTCCATTAAAATTGAGGTTCTTAAAACCATTGTTTATTTATCTATTACTTATGTAATTATTTATTCACTTAGTATTTATTAATTATTTTTTAATAATTTCCCTATATAAATAAAAAATTTTTTTAGAAAAAATGTTTCAATATAACCTTTGGAGCTTATAGATATGTAGACTTCAGTAGTTTATGAAATTAGAATAATAAATGGAATTGATTATTCATTTGTTTTTGATATATTTGATCTAAATGTTTCCATATGTTCATATTTTATGCTACTACAAAAATCTTTCTAGAAATAACATTACTATAATTTTTATTTTCTATGGTATTTGGCTTTTTTCAAAATAATATACTTTATTAATACCACTTCATTGTTTTAATTATAGGTATTAATATAGATATATAATTGTATATACATATTTATTTATATATTCATTTACATACCTTATTTATATATACACTTACATTCGTAGTTGTTTATACTTTAATTTCCATATACACTTATTACAGGCATTTTATGCTCCTTCAACATTATATTCATGGCTCCTATTCTAACTTAAAATAGTCAGCTTTGCTGCCCTAATACTGAGCCTTAACTTCTTCATTTTATAATGTTACTGTGATCTATTGGATGCGCTTACATTTCAAGGTACTAGCACAACCTAGATGATTTTGACTTGTACTTCTATTCATGAGGATATGTATCTTCTGTTCTTTTGTTTGTTTTTTCATACATACTTTAAATGTTATATGTTACTTGGTCTTAAGTGGTTTTGCATTAGATCTATTTGCACTTTTATAGTAAGGTTTAGCTAGGTTTATAAAATCATCTAACCGATTTTATTAAGGTTTTTAAGGTTTTAAAAACATGAATATTGTTCACAACTATTATGCATTCATGCTATTTCCTTAGGTAGGCAAAGTTTAGAAAGGTTTCTTTTTGTATAATTCATTGTAGACACTTATAACTAGTTCCCGCCTAATGAATTGTGATTTCGGTTACGATAGTAACCGTAGAAAAGTTTCTCAGTGTGACATACCTGTTAGAGTTTAGACTCGCAGGGATTCGTTTGTTTCTTTGTTTTTTGTTTATTTAAGTATAGAATTACTGATGAAATGCATTAAGCCTTTTATCATCTGAGTGTTAAACATTTTTAGCTTATAAGTTGCATTATGAGTTCTGTCTCAGCTATATTTTAGATGTTTTAACTATTCACAAAGAACGTAATGTCTTTAACTGTTTGATGGCAATGCCGCTTTAAACAATGATTGAAGTACTTAATTATATAGGGCTTGGCTTTTGAACAATGCACTATTTAAGCACTTTTGTGTAGGGTTTTCATTGTCTGATGAAGCGTGGCTGTGACCACGCGAAAGCGCTTACCTTCATCCATTGTGTTCACATTAAAGAAGAGTTTTATATTTTTACTACGGCTGCTGTTTGTCTTTTGGAATTGTATTTTGGAATAGCATCTGCACTCCAACTTATTAACTGACTACATCGTGGTGAGATCAGGTTTCTGCTTTTTACATACTTACCTATGAACCTACGGACCTGTGTGACAACCTCTGCCAAAAGAATACCATTAATTTTTTGAAAGTAATCATTCCCTTATATTCAGCATTGATCAGAGCAATTATTGAGTATAACAACCCTTTAGGATGTATCTCCCTTAAACATATCAAATAATTATAAATACCCTAAAGGTTCCTAACCAAAAAGATCACAGGCCCAAGGTACTTGAGCTATCAAGAGTGTCTGGAAGTTTTGTTCCCTTATTCAGAGTCTTATAGGTTTTTGAGGGGAGATCTCTGCCTCACTTAGCATACTTTTCCAAATGTAGTTGTCCTAGACCCCTTGTATTTCCACAAGTCCAATAGTTTCACCAGTACTAGGACCAGAGACATACATTTTCAGCAACAGCTACATAAAGCATAGTGGAGGGATAGGATTATAACTTAGTGCCTCATAAAGATGTGGAATAAACTTCCCCAGCATTTTTGCAGTGTGACTTGCTATCTTCCTTTAAACATAACCTAGATGGCTGCATGGTTATCCAGAAATATACTCTGGGAGTAGGACTGATTGATATGGTACTCCTGAAAAAAGTAGGTGTGGCTTGTCAGGGGGTATTGGCAAGGTCTAAATGGTCATAAGATAAAATAGCACTGAAGTAGCTACAAATCTGTGAATCAATGAAGTGAGTTGGCACTTTGCTGTGCTGATCATCTGTGGCCTGCTCGCAGTTCACAAGTTGCAAGTTTTGTTACAAATGTGAATACACATTTCATGGGCATGCCACGTAACTGTTCTTATCACATTGTTTACGTCACTCCTTGCAGTGTGGCCCGCATTTCTACTGTGAACAGTAATGCTGCCAGTAATGGGGTTAATCTTAGTTGTTATGCAGCTCTTCTCTCAGAATGTCAGCAATATGTCTCTCCTAATATATAGTTAGGCAGCATTAGGTTGTGTTGGGCCACAGCAGCTTTGATATTTAGCACTGCGTCAAAGTTTTGCAAATGCTTCTGAATATCCCATCTTGGTCTCAGTAGGTTAAACTGTACTGGTAAAAATAAATGCATTATTATATTTATTTATTCGATTTGTTTACTGGGAAAGTCTGACTGGGCAAACAAGTCCCTTTACATTAGAAGCAGGGGAGAAAAGCTCCACAAGAAATTATAACAGAAATATATATAAAACATACAGAATACACAGGTAACATTTAACAGCATTACATACAAAACTCCATGAGAATTATTTCCAGTAATACTTATACGACATACAGAATGCTCAGGTAAAATTAACAGCATTACATGCAAAGTTCCGTGAGAATTATTTACAGCAGTACTTATACGACATACAGAATGCTCAGGTAACATTAGCAGCATTATAAGTTCATAGGCTCATAGGTAAGTACTAGGCTAGCTGCCTGAGGGCATCTGTAAGCCTAGCCAGAATGTGTTGGCTTTCACCGCCCCCTTAGATTAATTCCCTGTGCCTCTGTCCAGCAGAGCCATTAGTTCCCTGTGCTTCAATCCAGCAGAGCCACTGCAGTGATCCCCGGGGTAAATTTTCTGTTTCCCATCCACTCATCAAGGTTTCTCTTGAAGAGTGTTAGTGAGAAGCTCTGCATAATGTAGATTGGAATCCTGTTCCAAAGCATGGGGAGTCTCTTGGACAGGAATCTATCCCTCCAGCAAGTCCTATTTATCATTGTGGTGAGGTTTAGATCCCTAGAGCGTATGGCTCTCGAGGATTTGTTTTTTTTTAGGTGGAGCATGTCCATCAATTCTGGGTTGGACATGGCCTTGTATGTCAGGCAGAGATCACCTCTGAGTAAGCGGTATGCAACTGAGTACAGCTGGAGTTTCTGCAGTCGGGCTGCATAGGGCATCTGTTTGAGGCCAGTAATCCTCTTGGTGAGGTACTTCTGTGGTCTTTCCAGCTGTTGCAGGTGTCTTGTAAGGTACATCCCAAGTGGGGCGTTGTACTCTATGATGGGTCTGATGAGTGATGATTAGAGGGGCACAATAACCTCTTATGTTCTAGATGCGAACCCTTTTGTGATTAGGTGGGCCACATAGAAGGATTTCCTAACTACCCTGGCAATATGATTATCAAAGGAGAGATTACTATCTACTTGGGTCCCCAGATCCTTTATTACATTTTCTGTATTTAGAGGACTACCACATATGTGGTAGTTCGCGGTACTTTGTTTTTTCCAAAGGGGATGACTATGCACTTTTTGGCATTTAGATTGAGGCCATGATTTTGAGACCAGGTATCCGTCTCAGTGAGACCCTTCTGGAAGATGTCTGTATCAGCCGGAGAGTCAATTATGGCCCCCAGTTTGCAGTCGTCTCCGAACTTGGTCAGCCATAGTCCTCCTATGCTTGCCTGTACCTCTGAGAAGTATATACCGAACAGGACGGGCCCCAGGACTGAGTCCTGGGGGACGCCACTTGTAACTGGTTTACAGTCAGACCTAGAGTCTGCAACTCTCACTGTGTGGGTTCTATCCATGAGCCAATTGGCAAACCATCTCGTGAGGTAAGGGTTTATGTTCAGGCTGGTGAGCTTGTCTATAATACCAGAATGGGGAATGGTGTCGAAAGCCTTTGCGAGGTCTAGGTAGGCTGTGTGGACCTCCTTTCCCTTGTCTAAAGCCTTGGTAACTGTCTCAAAGAAGTCCACCAGGTTTAGGAGGCATGATCTTCTCTTACCAAAGCCAAACTGGGTAGGGTCCAATGTTCAGAGGTTCCCATTGTCTCTCTTATTGATTTCCATGATGATGCACTCCATAGCCTTGCAGACCAGGCTAGTCAGGCTTATAGGGCGATAGTTCCTGGGGTCCATT
Source organism: Protopterus annectens (assembly GCF_019279795.1). Lineage (NCBI taxonomy): Eukaryota > Metazoa > Chordata > Ceratodontiformes > Protopteridae > Protopterus > Protopterus annectens. Next base: position 134,223,704 of record NC_056737.1, on the reverse strand, counting down.
GTGGCTCCACCTTTGTGGAGCAGGATAACTGTTGCTGTGCGCCACTCTATGGGTATGTAGCCTGTAGAGAGGCTGAGTTTGAACAGTGTGTTTAGGTGAGGGGTTAGTTCATTTTGGAGTTCGTGTAGGACACCACCTGGGACAGGTCCCATTGAGGCTGTGTTTTTGGCTTTGGATAGGGCTGTTTTAACTTGTGGGTCAGTGATTGCCGAGGCTCTACATTCTTCTGGTATGGTTATGGGCCCTTTAGGGGGTGAGGGGGGTGGTGAAGTTTGTACTAAACCTGTCTGCTAGAATGTTGTCAATATAAGTCGATTCAGTGTATTTTGTGCCATTCTGCACTAACTCACTGCAGATCTGAGAGCTTCCACTTAGGTTCTTGACATAGCTAAAGAATGCTTTGTGGTTATCTTTGGAGTCCTTGGCAATTTTTCTTTCGAAGCTAGCCTTGGATGATTTTATGAAGGATCATAGTTTCTTGCTGATACTGATCAAGGATGTCTTTCCTTGGGATTTTATTCTTTTCTGTACTAGTTTCCTCCTCCTATTGTATAGCTTGTTTATGGCAGGGGTCCACCAGACTGGTTTCCTTTTCTTGGAGGAGTGAGTCTTGGTTTTGCTTGGGATAGCATGATCCATGCATTCTTGCAGGTGCTCATAGATTGCCTTTATAAGGGATTCAGTAGCTTGGACAGAGTTGTCCTTTAGCATGGGAGCTGTGAATCTTTCCTCCTCGGTCTTACGTAACGTGAAGTTTGCTTTTGAAAAGTTTTTCACGGTGGTTTCCTTGATTGGGGGTGGGGGCAGAATGTGGATATCCAGAGTGATTAGTCTATGGTTTGATCTAACCAGCGAGGGGTTGACCTCTGATGTAGAACACCGGTCGTCAATGTTGGTGATGACCAGGTCCAATATGTAGTCACCTCTGGTGGGGGTGTTGACCAGTTGATCCAGGGCATTCGCGTTTATAAATTCTAGGAAAGCTCCATGAGAATTATTTACAGTAGTACTTATACAGCATACAGAATGCTCAGGTAACATTAGCAGTATTATATGCAAAGCTCCATGAGAATTATTTACAGTAGTACTTATACGGCATACAGAATGCTCAGGTAATATTAGCAGCATTACATGCAAAGCTCCATGAGAATTATTTACAGTAGTACTTATACTGCATACAGAATGTTCAGGTAACATTAGCAGCATTATATGCAAAGATCCATGAGAATTATTTACAGTAGTACTTATACGGCATACAGAATGCTCAGGTAACATTAGCAGTATTATATGCAAAGCTTCATGAGAATTATTTACAGTAGTACCTGTACAACATACAAAATGCTCAGGTAACATTAGGAGCATTACATACAAAGCGCCATGAGAATTATTTACATTAGCACTTAATACAGCATACAGAATGCTCAGGTAACATTAGCAGCATTACATGCAAAGCTCCATGAGAATTATTTACAGCAGTACTTATACAACATACAGAATCCTCAGGTAACATTAGCAGCATTACATACAAAGCGCCATGAGAATTATTTACAGTAGTACTTAATACGGCATACAGAACATGCAGGTAACATTAGCAGCATTACATAAAAAGCTCCATGAGAATTATTTACAGGAGTACTTATACGACATACAGAATGCTCAGGTAACATTAGAAATGTTACATGCAAAGTGAGGATGAATAAAGCAGGTAATTATGAATATATTTTGCATCAACAGAATCAGCATTGGGTGCAGTTAAGCAATAGTACACTTGGTCAGATATAATTAAACTGATTTTGTCATAAGAAGATTAGAAGACAGAAAAATAAGACAGCAGAGAAAGTCATTGATATGTATGATCACTCAAGGAAAGGATGTTTGGAAATAATTTAGCCTGAAGAATAGCAGACGCATAGCCAAGGGTCAAGAAGGGACAATTTGAATTTATCTTTGAAGATATGTGCGTAGTTAAGAAGTGTGACTAGAGTGGGACTGAGCTGCAGGATTTTGTGATACCATTGGAGTCAAGAGCATTTCCTGCTTTGCAGTGATTTTATTATAGCATTGCTCTAGTTCAGTTTTTGGGGTGAAATGGAGATTGGTGAAAATAGGAGATGCATACAGAAGTCTAGGCAGCAGGTAGGTTAATGCTAATGTTATCCGGCAGCTTTCATTAAGATAATATTTAGCTCTGTATACCAGATCTGACTTCTGGTGTTATTTTTTAATTACTTGTTGGATGTGGAGGTTGACTGTTATGGTGTTGTCTATGATAATCCTTAGTAATGTAGTACTGCAGGCTACCTCAACATTTGTGTTATTTGCAGAAATAATTTGAAAATTAGCTTTGCGTTTGGTATGACATTTAGAAGTGAAAGGAGAAGTTTTGTCTTTCTGGGGTTTAGTATTAGGTCTGATTCTCGCCAGCATTTTAAGTAGGAGAATGAATCTTGTGTAAGCTTTTGGAGAAGAATGTGATTATGAGCAGAGCAGACAAGGTCCATCACTAGCATACTGGACTACTTTGGCCTGTTTTGAGGCAGTGTGTAAATTACTGATAAAATATGTTAAACAGCAGTGGTCCTACATCAGCAGACATAAAATGGCAGAGACTTAGTAAGGAGTACTTTAGAAGACTTAAATTAATCCTGAAAACAGCATTGACACCTAGGAACAAGATCCAAGCTATAAATCAATTTGTTCTTCCTGTCCTAACTTATAGTTTTGGAGTGATTGACTGGCACCAAAAAGTGTTGGATAGATTGGATATCAAAACAAGATGGTTGCTTCATGCTCACCAAATGATTTATAAAAAATCAGTGTATACCAAGATTATATATCCCCCGTTCTGAAGGAGGGATGTGCCTCCTTGAAATTGATTACATGTATCGATCTACAATTGTGGGACTCAACACATATCTATTGACCTCACAAGATCCAAATGTGGTGAAAGTTTTGAAACATGAGGAGAATAAATCTAAGATGACATCTCTGCTTAATTTAGCAGAAGCATATTGACATCAAGCAGGAATGGAAATCAAACCAGAAGTGGATAAAAAACAGGCAGCAACTGAATGTGCTAAAAAAGAAAAGAAAGAATATAAGGTGAAGGATCAGATGAGAAGGCAAGAAATGTGGAAAAAACATAAAGATAGTTGCAAGTATAAAAAACTTCTGGAAGAGCCTCATGTTGATCAAGAATGAACGCAGGAATGGTTAAGGGGAGGTGAATTTACATCAATAAATGAAAGGTTAATATTGGCAGCCCAAGATAGTGGGCTGCGTACATGCTTGTTTACTAAGTCCATTGAACATGTTGGAGAAACAGGCATATGTAGGTTTTGTGGAACCGAGTTGGAAACAGTTACACACTTTTTGCTGTTTGTGATGCTCTAAAGGGGACTGTATACTGAAAGGCATAATAATGTGGAGAGATTGTTACACTGGAGATTGTGCAAACATTATGGTGTCGAAGTGGTTGAAAAATATTGGAAACATGAGCCACAGAGAATCATAGAAAATTATGAAGTTTACATCACATGGGATCACCCAATACCAACAGTCCAAAAGATAGATGCTAGAAAACCGGACATAATGATCCAAGAAAAGAAGACAAAAGTAGCAGTGATCATTGAAATTGCCACACCTAGTGACTATAGTGTCTTGTGTACAGAGAGACACAAAGTCATAAATATCTTGATCTGCAGGCAGAAACGAGAACCATGTGGAAGAAAGATAACCTGACAGTTCCAATAGTAGTAGGAGCAACTGGTCTTACCAATTCATGTAACACCATATGATTTGCAGAAGGAGTCATTGCTGTGCACATTGCGGGTACTGTGAAGAGCACTTTTGGCTAACATCAAAGAATGAAATAATACTAATTTCATGAACTTTAATCATACTCTGACTTAGGAATGAGGTCCATTCCCATCATGGTATTAGAAACCCAAAAGACTTGGAGAAATCAAAAAAAGTAGAGATGCTAGATTGCTGTATGGCAGCTTAAGATCACTTGGACAGATAGGTAAGAAGCCACGGCAGACTAGAGAAAGACAAATCAATGGAGGCTAGCTGACTGAGCATTTTATTATGAGAGACAGTGTCAAAGGCTTTGGATATGTCCAAAAAAGGGCAGATACAATATTACCTGTATTACATCCATGATTAATGTTGTTAGAGAATTCTACTAGTGCAGTAATGGTACTGTGGTTTGGTCTAAGGCCATGCTGACTGGAGGGGAAGAGAGCAGAGAAGTGGAAGTTATTGATGAAATGAGGTTGAGGATATCAGAATGGATACTTTTTTTCTAAGATTTTTGATAGGGTTAAGATATAATGATGGGTCTATATTTGGAAAGATCAGCTGTGATTCCCACTTTGTGCAGTGATAGGATGAATGATTTCCTCCATTGTGAGTGGACATAAAATCACTGGATGGATCTATTAATGTGTATTGAGATGGGGCAGGCAATGTTATCTACTGTGATTGTCAGGTATTCTGTGGGTTGGTTATCTGCAGTTAGGGTGATCAGTTTTAATTTTAGGAGGTACTTTCTAATGATAGAGGTAGGGAAAGTGTTGTTGGAAAACGTTAAGCTGGGGAGTGAATGGTTACTGTCTATGTTAAGTAGTGATTTTATGGTGTTGATGAAGTGGGGAGTTAAATAATGAATAAATGTTATCTGGGTGCATGTCTAGGTATGGACTGGGAAGCTCTATTTTAACTGGGGATAAATTTTTTTAATGGAGCTCCAGAAAGTAACAGGAATTTTTGTTGATTGCTTTGTAAGTTAAAACAGTGATTTATTCTATCATTGTTAACTATTATTTTGGTTTGATTGTGAGGGTGTCTGAAGTTTTGGAGTGTTTCCTTCATTTTGTTAACCTGCAATGTTCTCCATGCTGTGTCCCTATCCTGCATTCATTTTTTGGCTGTTATAGATAGATAGATGGAAGTGGTGTTTTGTTGGAACCTCTTTCTGAATATGGGTGTCCATTTATTTAGAATATTGAGCAAACAAATATTAAATAGGTGGACTGCATCATTGAGGGGAATGATTTTGAGAGTCCTCCAGAAAGTTTCTTATTTAAAAGTTGTTAGATTTTGTACTTTTCTAAAATGGTATTTCTTGAGATGAGCAGTTGTGTGTCTAAGTGCAGCAATGGGTAGGTTATCATTACAAGTATCTGGGTAGGTGCCTGAAGATGTCATTTGATCAGGTATGCTTGTTAAAAAACAGTCTAGTGTTGCTTTTTCCTATTTGACTTGTTGAGTCTGGTTGAAGTATAAATGAGTTGTGAGCAACCATATAAATTTAGCGACAGTGATGGAGAGTAAGAGCTGAGGGATAGCTAATCTATGTAAGTCACTCAGAATTTTTTCTTCATGGAGAATATCTGATGTAGTCCAGGTGAGGATATTTTCTAAAGTGTTGGTGTAATAACACATAATGACCAGGCAGGATGTATAGAGTTATGATACAGAAGCTTTTCTTGTCATTTAGTCTGAGGAGGAAGATGAGTATCTTAGCCTTATTAAAGCTGTGTGTGTGTGTGTGTGTGTGTGTGTGTGTGTGTGTGTGTGTGTGTGTGTGTGTGTGTGTGTGTGTAAGCAGGGGGGGTGGTGGTATTATTGGACAGAGAGATAAAAAGAGTTCTAGTATGTTAGAATATATTATAGCTATGCCATCACATTTTCTTGCATTTCAGTTGCGTCTATATATGATGTAATCTGGTCGTGATATCTCCTCCTCTTTATGTCTTGCTTCAGCCAAGCTTCAAAGATGGCTAGGAAACCTGGACTGTCAGTATTTAAGGATAAAAGGAGGTCAGTTGTTTTTTTTTACTGATGTTTCTGCTGTTGATATGACAGAATTTTAGTTTAGACTGAGTTATGGGCTGAATATGTAAGTGAAAAGGTGGAGTACAGCTAGGCATATACATAGCCCCAGGGTTTGTCACCACAAAGTTGTATTTTTGGAAAGAGAGAGAACATAGGGAAATTGTGGTTTATGTTTTATTCTGGTGCTGGGGAGTGCTTTTGTAATAGATGGGAGAGGTGCAAGAACTGGATATTTAAAGACATCTATGTCATATACAGGGGCTGTTGGCAGTGATACCATTGGGGGATAGTAGAAATTCTGTGCAGGGGAAGTGGATATGTTATGAGGAGGAGGAGGAGTGTGTGAGAAAGGTGAGTATGAAAGTAAGCATTACATGTTGTATGGGTAGGTAATATTTTATGTTGTATGGGTAGGTAACATGTTTTATACTGTGTAGGGAGGTAATAACATGATCCGCGGTGGTGCAGCGGTAGCGTTGTTGCCTCACAGCAAGAGGTTCTCCCGTTTGATTATTGGCTGGAGTGCGGGGAGTGCCTTCTGTGTGGAGTCTGCATGTCCTCCCCGCGGTTGGGTGGGCGTTCAAAAGACATGCGTAAATGAGCGTGCCTTCATTGAAGGTTGAACGTTGAGCTGGCACCTCAGCGTTCGGCAAAATCTACTGCCAATCATTAGCGGACCGAAGTTCTGCTGTGGCAACCCCTAACCAGGAAAAGCCGAAAGACAACAACAATGCAGGTAATAACATGTTTTATACTGTGTAGGCAGGTAATAACATGTTTTATACTGTGTAGGCAGTATACTTCTCCATTCTCTTTGCAAGACCATTGCTTCTACCTTGTTTCTATTAGCTTACAAAATAAATATATCACTATTCTTCCCTCCTAGCAAACTGAGTACACATTTTTAGAAGTAAATGGCACTCAGGCTCACATTTTAAGTCTGAAATGTTAGTTTCTTGGCATTTACATTGCCAAAAATCTGATAAAAGTCTCTGCTGTAAAAGCACTAAACTGAGGAACATTACAATTTCCTTTTTTAGCTACAAATTGGAGATATAAATATTTATTAATTATTTTATTTATTTATTTATTTTTACATATTTTTCCTCTGATGAACTATTTGCTAGGTTGTCTGTTTAGGTCTTTAAATTACTTGATAAAGGTGGTGCCTTGGGACAACGCTGCAGTAAAGGCAGAAGGCAGAATGTTACACAGATCATACTAGAAGAAGAAAAGAATAAAGGAGTTAGAGGATTTCTTGAATTTAGGTGGAACTGATGGACATATATGAACTTTGACATCAAGCGAAGGGTCAGTGGTAAACATCTTCTGCCCATATTTGAACAGCTAAGATTTGGGTATGAAGACTTGATTAGTTCAAGATAACTTCCTGTTGTACATCCAGGACGGTTTTATGGAAATGGAAAGACTCATAACTGTGCAATCTATTGAGGAGAATTCTAGATGTGAAGAAATCATGCAAACTCTTCCTTATTAAAAAAAATACGACATGGGAATACAGTGATTAATATTAAGATGAGTTACAGCAAGGACAGTTTTATTTTTAAAGAATTGTTTTGTAGTTCAGGAAATGTTCCAGTTTTGTGTTGTGAGACCAACTGATTTGTATAATTAGTCATAGCATAAAAGCTCAACAGAACTGAACAGATCCTGGAAGATTGACAAAAGAAAGAGCTGGAGTTGTGGGGAAGTGGCTGAGGATGCGATCCATATGTTCTGGGACTGTATGGAGTAACTGGATTTATGTAAGAGTTACATCCAAAAATGAGAAGGCCTATTTGATAAATGAGTTCCTTGCAGATGGAAATTTGTGATATTTAGGTTCATAGGTTCATAGGTAGATACTAGGCTATCTGTCCTAGGGCATTTATAAGCCTAGCCTGAGTGTATTTGGCTTTCACCTCCCTATTAGATTAGCCTACTGTGCCTCTGTATAGTAGGTCACAGAAGGTAGCCCTTTAAGATTAGTTTACTGTGCCTCATAAATACTTATTCTTATACTAAGAGTATACTTACTCTTAAATAATAAATAAATATAGGATACACTAATGGGATAGATTAGAAACACAATTCTAGAACACTAAACAGAAAACCCAGCTGTTACTTTCAGGCTGATGAGTCAAAAATGTCATAGCCAAGGGATAAAAAGTAAGATATGTTGGAATGCAAATACGACAGGGAGTATAAAATAAATGGACGTAGAAGAGTTTTAGCAGCCCAGTTACAAAGAAAAAAGAAGGGCATGATATCTAATAATTTCATGTCTCTACGCAAATTCCAAAAAGCACATTATAATTATCGCCACTTACATCCCTCCAGGTAACAACCCCTCAACAATCAAGAACCTTCTCAGTTGGTCTGCCTCCACTTTTAATCAAGAAACTATTATAATAGGAGACTTTCACTTAGATTGGACCACCTGCTCCTCTGAAAACCATACCAACCTTTATGGTTTCTCTCAATCAATACTTGCCCCGACCAGAATCGACAAACATAGCAAAATACATTCAATTCTTGACTGGTCAGTAACAAATAGGCCCTCCCTTGGTTACCTCACTGTTTGCCTCCAAGACAGTCTCAGTGACCATCATCTCACCTACCTACTTAGGAAGTATACATGATCTCATAAAAACATCATATTTAAACACGTTTGTAGAAAAAAAAAATCCCTCAAAACCTTCAATTCGCTTCTTAAACAATGTGACTGGTTCCCCTTAAAATACCTCCACATGGATTCTGCAGTTGAATACTTCAATAATACTTTTCTAGATATACTAAATACTCATGCACTCCTTAGGAAGATTCAAGTTAAAGCAAAGAAGCTCCCATGGCTAACTAAGGATACCATGCAACTCCGCAAACAGAAAGACAGAGCCTGGTCTCATTATCAAGAGACCAAAAACCAAACCTCCTATGAATCATATCGACAACTTAGAATCATGCCAAAAAACAAAATGACAAAAAAGCTTATTACACTTCAACCCAAAACAATCAGCAAAATAACTCCCAAAATTTTGGGGCAACCTTAAATCAGCTCCTCAGTCCTGGTCAAACCATTACGCCATTGCCTACCACCATAAATACCAAATAAAGTGTAGCATCTCAATTTAATTCTCACTTCATAAATTCAATACTGTCCCTTTCAAAAAATGACAACAATACATCCCCATTAATACCATCTGATTCACAACCTAGCCCCTGTTCCTCTTCTGTCAGAGCAATACAAATCAACACCATCAAAACACTTCTACTAAAACTAATACCCACGTCCCTCGTTATTGACCACCTCCCACATGCATTTCTCAAAGTGGCTGCAGAATTCATATCTTATCCCATCTCTCTCTCCTTATCAGCATGTCCATATGGGAATAATACATCCCTAAGCTCTGTAAAATCCCTCATATCATTCCTCTGCACAAAGGCAGCTCCTCCACTGACTTTTCAAATTGGCGACCAATAGCAATACTCGACCACTGGCCAAAATTCTCGAAAAATGCATACATGTACAACTCCTTGACTACTTAGAAAGCAATAACCTGCTCTCCAATACCTAACATGGCTTTAGTCCCAAGCACAGCACCACAACCGATTTAATAGATTTCACCAACACTATCAATTAACTCAGAGACAAGGGTCACCATATATCCTCTATCTTCCTAGACAAGTCTAAGGCATTCGATATGGTATCACACCAAAAATTACTCAAGGAACTAGCATCTCTAAACCTCCCACATCTGGCTGTATCTTGGCTCCATAGTTACTTAACTGACCAACAACAAGCAGTCAAGTGGCAAAAATGAACTCTCTACCCTACTACCTGTCTCAGCTGGAGTGCTACAAGGCTCAGTCCAGTTGGTCCACTACTTTTCACAATCTTTACAAACAAACTTTGGGCAGCCATCCAAATAGCCACTGTTGTACAATATGCAGATGACTCACCCTTTATTTGCTCAGCTCCATTCTTACAGGGACTCCTAGAAAGAACCCGAAAATCCTTCACAGATATAGAAAACTATCTCTTAGACTGCCATATGATACCCAACCTTAACAAAACAAAACTAATGCTATTTTCCAATACCAAAACACAGAACCTCCATCTCACTTTCACTATATATTCCTCCAACAAAACTAAAATCGAACGTGTAGAACATACCAAACTCGTCAGGGTAACAACAATAAATAACTACCTCAAGTTTGGTAAACACATAACACTAACCATCAAAAAGGCCCATATAATTTATTTATTTTGTTATTTATTTATTTATTTTATTTATTTATTTTATTTTACATTTGTTGACCGGGATAGTCCAAATGAGCTGAATAGCCATTTTTCAGCAGAGGCCAGGGAAGAAAAGCTCCACAATCATTACAATAAAGGTTATGCATAAGCAATTAACAGAATAATTCAAAAAAAAAAATTACAATAGAAGTAAAAAGAAGTATAATAAGGAAGCAATATAACAATATAGATGCAATTTTATCACTCTAGCAAGGTGTACAGGAAAAATAGTATAATTTGCTGTTGCTATACCTCAAATTTGAAGGAGAGAGATGAGAGATGAGAATTATTAATAGTAGTGTGGAGGTTACAGTTCTTGGTAAAGACACCAGGAATCTGAGAGGTAAGGAAGGCTAGAAAGAGCTAAGAGGTAGAGAGAGGAAGAAGTCAGTAAAGCAAAACAACACAGAGGGCAGGTAGGGCAGGATAGTATGGAAGATTAAGAGGGGTGAATACAGTGGCAGGACCATTGGCTTTTGTAGTATTCCTTGGTGACCATTTTATATTGTATTAGTTGATTGAGGGACCTAATTTCTAATGGGAGATTGTTCCAAAAAATGGTAGGATGGTAGCTATAGATGTTACATCCTATTTTGATCTTGAGTTTATAGATCTGCAGAAGGTCTTGGTCTGAGCTGCGTAGAGATCTAGTGGGAGAATATTGAGAGATAAGAGGAGATAAGCTGAGGCAGTAGGAAGATTGATATAGAATGAAATGAATAATTTGGAGCTGAGAGAGGAGGAGCTGGTGGAGTAGTTCTACCAGTTTAGTGAGAGACAGTAATGGGATTTATATGTTTGATGCACTGTGAATCTAGCTACTTTGTTGTAGGTTGATTCAAGTTTGGTAAGGAGAGAGAAGTTGAGATTTGTAAAAAGTTGAGAGCTATACAATAGACTAGGAGGAGGTAAGCATGAGAGAGGGTTACTTTTGCTTTGTTGGTGAGAAACTTTTCATTTCTATATAGCAGGCCCAGTTTTAGATGAGTCTTTTGGATACAGTTATTAACATGTAAGTCAAATTAAGTTGACCGTCTTAATGACTCCTAAGAGTTTTGTGTTATATTCAACTTTGATAAGAGTGTTGCTACCAGTCATCCCTATGGATCTCACTACCGCTTTGCCCTTTGCAAACTAAACTGGATCAAACTACCTAATCTATTATCCCTGAACCAATTACATGTTACCCACTACATAGCTCATAAGCGTAATAACTGCCCTGCACTCAAAAAATTAATTCAGGAATACAATAACACTAGATAGAATACTGAGATCTTCTCAGAAACTCCTTCTAAATGTCACTAAGACTAACAATAGCTTTGGGGATTTTCCATTCTCTAATCAGATGTCCACAAAATGGAATTCCATTCACAACACATTTGAAACACTATTAATTCCATTTTTAAGTTACTTCTTAGGGATCACCTAACAAACAGCTGGCTATCTTCATGCACTACACCAGAATGACCTTTAATACTTGCTCTCTCTACACCTTCTAATCCGCACTATACATTTCCTCTCCTAACTCACTCACTGTTTTCTTTTTTCTGCATTCTTTTTCCCTCTTCTTCTTGTATTAGCCCAGGCATTACTACTTTACTAATTTCTGAAGTACTCTCAAATGGACTGTTTAGTGAAACATGTTTTTTATTAGGATAGTAATAATGTTATATTTTACTGTAAAAATACTCTGCTGATCATATAATGCTGTATATAGTATTGACTTTTCATGTTGCCATGCTGTGCTGTATTTTTGTTCCACTATGCAATTTTCCTTATTTCTGTATGCAAAGTTTATTTATTCCTGAACGTTACTTATTTCTCTATTGTTAGTTAATAACTATTGTTGTACGTGTTCTTAGATGTGCTGTAGTGGAGCATTTCTCCCTGGGCTTCCAGTGAAAACGGGTTTCTTGCCCAGTCTAACTTTCCGGTAAAGAAATGTAAAATAAAAATAAGTGGTATGTGGTAGTCAGTAAGTACCAAGAAGTTTAGAAGCCAAAGGCACTTTATGATGTCTACATTACTGTTGCATTTTGAAAAGTTATTTATTAAAAAAAAGATGCCTTTACTTGCTTAATTATCTTCTAAACAAGCTATATGTACAATTTATTTCAAATGTTTGGGACTGATGTGTATAAAACAATTAAAAAGAATCCTTATATTAGAAAATGTTTATTATCTGATTAATGAGTTCATTAAATTACTACATTTAGAAAACAATAAATTAATAAATATTTCTTACATTCTAAAAAGAGGGGTTGGGGTTGGCATAATGGTTAAGATGTTTACCTGACAGGCAAAAGGTCACTGATTTTTTAGACAACCATTTAATCCTTAAAGAAACAAACACAGTATGCTAGAGGCACATATACACAATTTCAGTGGAGGCAAAAATCTCATATACAAATAAGGTTGTCAAGAACACACACATAACATCCACCACACATGATGTTTGCCTCACATGTAGGCCAGCTTATGCTGAGGCACTAAAAATCAATCTTCCCAAACATCAAAGACCTCCCAAGCCTATAAACAGCAATGCCTATCCTCTGCAAACACTAAAGCACTCACAAAAGCAACACCAAACACCACATATATGCCTACACTCAGATGAGCTCCAAGACCAAATCCCATAAGGCAATCAAGCACATTACCCTGTACTCCGGTACAGGTGACTCCTTTGTACGATACACAGGTACTCCACTCAACAAATGGAACAAGGAGAAGCTAACATTTAGTTGCGTATCTGGTGCCAGGATCCTCCAGCTCACGCACACACACACTCAAGTCACTATGCCACAGGTACCAGTATAATTCTATCATAGTCCATGTGGGTATTAGTGATCTGAGGCATACCTCTCTGGATAGGAAAAGGGATATTATTGGTCTCCTGAATATGTGTCTCAGACAGGTATGTGCCTTGCACTGAGCAGCATTTTATCTTTACTAAGAATGATGCCACAGTATGAACAAAAGATGGTCGACTTCAATAATTATCTTAGTGTCTGCTACCTTTCCCAGGGGATTCAGTATTTGCCAGCATGGGATGGCATGGTTAACAAACCATATTGCATTGCAAAGGATGATCTGCACCTGTCCCCCATACTTACGAATATTGGCTAAAACTTTATCTACCCCCTTTAGAACCTTTTTTAGGCAATGCCAAACTGACATAGCAAATAAAACCCAAAGAAACCTAAAGGTGTTATTGCTCAATGCTAGGAGCTTAAGAAACTCCACCATCTACAAGCTCTCCTCAGTCTAGAGAATAAAGATATCTTTGCCATTACCAAGACATGGTTTAAATCTACAGAAAGTACTCCAGCAGTGCAAGGAGCCAGTGCCTTCCACACATTTAGACCATCAGCTGCACAAAAGGTGGAGGAGTCTTGATATTCATTAGTGGCCACTATACCTCTAGGTCAGTTAAACTGGACAATGCCCTGGAGTTTATCTACATCAAAATCATCACAACCAAAGTCCCATATCATGTCTTAGCAAGCTATAGGTCATCCTGTATGTTCTAAGATTCCCATAGCTCATACCTAGATCTACTGAAGCAACTCCCATTAAACCAAATACCCTATTCATGGGAGACTTTAATTACCCCTTTACAGACTGGGAAATATACACTGCCACAAATTCACAGGCACAATGATTCCTGAACTTTATTAACACAAATACCCTTGACCAAATAATGTGCACACCCACCACAAGTTCAAACATACTGGATCTAGTGCTAACCAATATGGGAGATCACTGCACACCCTCCAAGTGTCAGTTCCTCACTGGTGAGTTCAAACTCCAATGCTGTCTCCTTTGAGATACAAATCAAATTTTTAACCCCATCAAACTCTGTAACAGTTAGGAACTATTCCAAAGCAAACTGCATCCTGTTAAGCAATAGTTTTTCAAAATGCACTGCTACTCCTAACACTCAGTTCACAGTAACCTATTCACAGTTGTTGACAGAGACCCTGTATAGCCATGTAAATTACTGTATAGAGGCTGCTGTACCTATGAGAAGTACGCCCACAGCAAACTCTAAGAGCAAATTACACTGGTGGAATCCTAACCTTAACAGGGTATATAAGAAAAGGAAAAAAAGTCATGGCTAAAATCAGTAAGACCAAATTGCATAATGGTTAGAGCTCTCTAATTAAATTAAACAGGAAACTAATAGGACAAATTAAGCCCAACAAAACCAATTACAATACAAGGTCAAGATAATCTCAGAGGCTAAAAACAGCCACAAGGTCTTCTAGAGCTAGGTTTGTAACCTCAAAGGCAGCGAACAGCAGTGTACTGAACTGGCTGTCAAAAGTGCCACTTTCACTGAGTAAAATGACATAGTGAATCTGCTGGCTGATCAGTTCAGCTGAAATTTCATGTCAAGGGCTTTTGGCTGACCAAGTTCAGAGATGACATCAAATTGGAAGTTTTCGCAGATTCCTCCAGTCTCACTAATATCTTACAAGAGGATCTAATACAGACAAATGAATGGTGCCAAAGTCACAGATTAAAACTCAATGTCAGTAAATGCATTATAATGTCTTTTCGGAAACTGGCCACCCAATCTTATTACTCCATTGATAAGGCACCCATAAGATCTGACCTGGTAGTCAGGGATCTGGGAACATATGTAGACAGTAATCTGACCTTTGACCAATACGTGTCCAAGGTAAAAAGTTGCCCAACTTATAAGTAAAGTCATAGAATACAAGTCCAATGATGTCACAGTCTGTGCCACTTTATTTGGCCCTTATCAGACCCATCATTGAGTGTAATGACCCTTTGGTATGTACCTGACTGGACATATGCAACAGTTGGAACACTCGCAAAAGTTCCTTACCAGGACAATCTAGTGTATGAACACATTGTTCTATATGGAGCACTTTAAATCCCTGTCTCTGATACACAGAGGAACAACTGGGTTGTTTTTCACAGTTAAGCTTATAAAGGCCATGATAGTCATCAACATTCTGTATACCTATGAACCTAATTTGGACAGCAAACATTTCAATAATTCAAAATTATACTATATTTTCTCAATGAATATGTTATTTTATTTCCTTCTCTGAACAGATGAAAATATTTTATTTTTTTTTACATTATTTTCATTGCCCAAGAATATTAGATAGTACATGCCCACATCTGTGTAAGTTATTTTTCACACACACACACACACACACACACACACACACACACACACACACACACACACACACACACACACACACACACACGTGTCCATGTCCAAGTCTGTATGGATAATTTATATGCTGTGACATTTACATTTTCCTGACTTAAGTTTTTAACCCCTGTCATTTACAGTTTTGCATAGAAATGAAGATGGATCCATTTCTAATAAAAAACATATATTCCGGGATCATTCTTGCACATGTTTTCTCAAAACAAAGGGGGGAATTCAATAAAGCCTACATGTTTTTTTTTTCATATAGGCATCACACTGTGATGCTTACATGGACGCGAAAGTAAACGCTGCTGAACGGTGCTCGCGTGCACGGATGCACAAGTAAACATGGAAAATTCCATGGCATACAGATTGCGTCATGAACAGGTGAATCTCATGCAAATAAGGCAGGTTGAGCAATCCAACAAGCAGAAAGGCATCTGTTCCAACACTATGTCAGTGTCCGTAGTGTACACAGAAAAATTCTGTGAACAGTAGTCTAGACAGAAAAAGGGAGTGTGAGGTGTAAAACTGTAGAAATGTGGACATAAATCCCCTGAAAATCTCATACCACATACACATATGAGCAAAATATTATTCTGGATGTCAGAAAGATTAAGGGAGTAAGTGAAATTAATACTTTTTTTTTAATAATATATATGTCAGAAATGTATTATAGGACATTGTGTGGGCTCACTACAATAGGGCATTGCTGCTATTGCTAAATTGATAGGGCTATGAAGTCTGTAGTTTCCAGGCTGTCAGCAGGCTGTCAGCAGGGATATGTATGCAAATGAGGTGGATTTACTGAATAGCAGAAAGGAGTAATTGTATCTGCATATCCCCTTCGTGTAGGCTCTTAGACCATGTTGATGTTTACACCGGATGTGGCTGACATCGGGGGGGGGGGTGTCCTCTTACTTCTAAGCTCTGTTAAGCTTAGGTGTTTGTGTCTGGGCAGCTCACTGCCTGGCTGAGTATCTTCTTAAAACCGGATGTATTCAGTTAATTGATTTTGACCTTTGTATAAGGTGCGCTGAGTGGCACAGCACTGTGCAATGCATTGCACAGTGAAATAGGGCCATTAAAAGATGTTAATTATATTGTAGGCAGGTGGACTGCATCATAGTTAGCCAATCACACATTCTGGACCTACAGCAGAGCTGTATAAAGTATGCATCCACCCTACATTCTGATTTTCCCCCAATATTCTGGACATTGGAATACAGACTGGAAATTTTAACTGGGATAATGCTAGGGGCTACTGCAGGTCTCTACATCTGTATGTGCTAGATGCTGAAGTCAGTGCTGCTGGTACTGCTGACAATAGCCCCAGGCAGAGAAGGAGAAAAGTGTTCAGGCCCAGGGTAACCTTCCAGGAGCTACATGAACTGGAGATTGTAGAGCACTACAAGGTGGACAGAGCCATACTACAAGAACTCACTGAGCTCTGCCACCTTCAACTCAGAGCCAGAGCTAACAGAGGAGAACCCATCCCAGTGGAAACAAAGGTATGTGTAGCCCTTAGGATACCAACTACAGGTACTTTCCAAAGACCAACTGGGGGTCTCATAGCTATCTGCATGCAGGATACTCCACCAGTTACTGGATGCCATACTACCACATGCCAGTGAGCACATATGTTTTTCCCTCACCCCTGGGGTGAGGGCCAGCAATATGCAACACTTCTACTTTGTAGCACACTTCCCTGAAGTACTGGGTACAATAGATTGCATAGTTTCATAGTTTCATAGTTTAGTACTAGGCTATCTGCCCTGGGGCATTTGTAAGCCTAGCCATAGTGATGTGTATTTTGCCACCCCATGAAATGGTACAAAAATGTACAGAATAAATTTAGAATACTGTGCCTCTGTCTAGTAGTGACACAATGAAGGTCCCTTTATATAATAGAATTAGTTTACTGTGCCTCTGTCTAGCAGTGACAAAGATGTGACCCCTGGGGTAAACTTACGATCTCCCATCCACTCATCAAGATTTCTCTTGAAGAGAGTCAGTGAGGGGCTCTGCCTAATATGAACTGGGATCTTGTTCCAAAGCATGGGAAGCCTCTGGGTTATGAATCTATCCCTCCAGCATGTCCTATTTATACTTGTGCCAATGTTTAAGTCTTTAGCTCTCGTGGTCCTGATGGATTTGGCTTTTTTGAGGTGGAGCATGTCCATCAGATCCTGATTGGACATGGCCTTGTACGTCAGGCAGAGATCACCTCTGAGCAGGTGGTATGCTACTGAATAGAGCTGAAGTTTCTTTAGTCTGGCAGAATAAGACATATGTTGGAGACCCTTGATCCTCTTGGTGAGGTACTTTTGTGGTCTCTCCAGCTGTTGCAAATGCCGGGTGAGGTACATACCAAATGGGGCATTGTACTCAATCATGGGTCTGATGAGGGAGGAGTATAGGGGTACAATGACATCCTTGGATCTGGATGTGAATCCCTTCATGATGAGATGTGCAAGGTAGAATGTTTTTCTAACCACTTTGGCAATGTGGGTGTCAAATGAGAGGTCGCTGTCGACTTGGGTCCCTAGGTCTCTGATTACTTTTTCCGTACTCAGTGGGTTGCTGTCTATGTGATAATTTGTGGGTACTTTGTTTTTCCCAAAGGGATGACTATACATTTTTGGCATTTAGTTTAAGGCCGTGACTCCGGCACCAGTTGTCTGTTTCTGTGAGGCCTTTTTGTAGGATGTATGTGTCCACTGGTGTATCGACTATGGCACCTAGTTTGCAGTCATCTGCGAACTTTGTCAGCCACAACCCTCCCATGTTTGCTTTAACATCTGAGACATAAATGCCGAACAAGAGGGGTCCCAGGACAGATCCCTGTGGGACACCACTTGTGACTGGCTTTGAGTCTGACATTGCTCCAGCAATTTTAACTTTATGGGTTCTGTCCTTTAGCCAGTTTGCAACCCATCTAGTGACATAAGGGTTTACGTTTAAGCTGTTGAGCTTATCTATGATGCCTGAGTGGGGTATTGTGTCGAAGGCCTTAGCCAAGTCTAGGTAGGCTGTATGGACTGCTTTGCCCTCATCAATGGCTCTAGTGACTGTTTCGAAAAAGTCAACCAGGTTCAAAAGGCAGGATCTGCCCTTTACAAAGCTGAACTGGGTGGGGTCAAGTGTCTGTAGGTCCCCCATGTCTCTGTTTATGAGTTCCATAATGATTCTTTCCATAGCCTTGCAGACCAGGCTGGTTAAGCTTATGGGGCAGTAGTTCCCAGGGTCTGTAGAGGTACCCCCTTTGTGGAGTGGGACCACTGTTGCTGTACGCCAGTGTTCAGGTACATATCCTGTAGTAAGGCTAAGGTTAAATAGCATTTTTATGTGCGGGTTTAGCTCCTCTTGGAGTTCATGTAGCACGCAACCTGGGATACCATCAGGTCCCATTGATGCTGTGTTTTTAGCTTTGTTGAGGGCGGTTCTCATTTGGACATCTGAGATGACAGGGAGATTACATTCAGCTGGGATAAGTATTTCTTCTTTTGGGGGTGAGGGAGGGGAGAAATTTGCACTGAACCTGTCAGCCAGAATGTTGGCAATATCTGTGGGTTCAGTGTATTTTTTGTTGTTGTGAACTAACTCTGAGCATATCTGAGGGTTTCCACCCAGGTTTCTAACATAGCTAAAGAAGGCTTTGTGGTTATCTTTAGTGTCCTTAGCGATTTTTCTCTCAAAGTTGGCCTTGGATGTTTTTATGAGAGAACGTAGTTTTCTGCTAATGTTGATCAGAGATGTCTTCCCTTTATGGGATTTTGCTCTGACGTGCAGTAGCTTCCTTCTTTTGTTATACAATTTGTTAATGGCTGAGGTCCACCAGACGGGACGCTTGCCTTTGGTGGAGAGGGACTTGGATTTATTTGGGATTGCATGATCCATGCATTCTTGGAGATGTCCATAGAAAGCATTTGTGAAGGATTCGGCATTGTGGGATGTGGTATCCACTGGCCCAGTGGGCTTAAAGGATACCATCTCAGTCTTAAGAAGAGTGAAGTCTGCTTTTGAGATGTTTTTCACTGTGGTCTTTTGTGCTGGGGGTGGAGGTGGGATATGTATTTCCAGGGTGATTAGTTTGTGGTCAGATCTCACTAGTGAGGGGTATACCTCTGGTGTGGAGCATTTTGTCCCCATGTTTGTGATGATCAGGTCTAGTATATTATCTCCCCTAGTGGGAGAGATAACTAGTTGTTCCAGTGCATTTGAGTTTATGAATTACAGGAACCTTTGGGCTAGGGTGTTAGGGCTAGAATAATGTACCCAATCTATGTTTGGGTAGTTGAAGTCTCCCAGTATGATGGTATTTTGTGATACATTCATATCCTCCAATGTCTTCAGGAAGGCTGAGTGGGGTTCCTGAGATTGGGAGGGTGGTCTGTAACATGCTACCAGTTGTATAGCAGTTTTGCCTATGGTTAGTTGCACCTGTATGGTCTCTGATGCTTCATGTTTTGCTACTAACCTGGAGGTGTGGGTGTCCTTGATGAATATGGACACTCCCCCTCCCTTTGTGGTTCGGCCCGGGTTTTGGGGCCGAAAAGCATGATACAAGGTATAGCCTGGTAGTGCTGGGGTGCTCTCAGAAGCCTTGAATCAGGTTTCAGTTACTGTACAGACATCGATGTTCTCCATGCTGAGGAGTGCATCGAGTGCCTGCATCTTGAGATTTAGACTTCTGACGTTGAGCAGCATTACCCTTAGTTTTTTTCCATTTTTGTTTTCTAAGGAAGTGGGTTTGTATTTTGAGCCTTGCCTAAAAAAGGCACTATGGGGGTGGCAAGAGCCTTAGCCAATATCCGGAAGCCCAGTGGTGACAGGTGTAAGCCATCCCTTGTGAAGCAGCGTGGCTTGTCCAACATGTCATCCCAGGCAGACAGACATTGGATCCCCTTAGAATGACACCAGTACTTAAGCCAATTGTTAAAGCTGATCATCTTGTCTTTGTATTGTGGCATCATTCTTGGTGAGGGCAAGATGCTGCTCAGGGTCAGGGTCATACCAGCCTGGGCTACATAATCGGAGAGCTCCTCTATGTCTCTTTTCATGTAGTCCAGGGAGGTACGTCTCAAGTTATTCATGCCAGCATGGACAATGACTGAGTCATATTTGTACTTGCTTTGGAGCGACCTGAGTGCGTGTGTTATGTGGCGGATCCTAGCTCCTGATAGGCAGCTCACAGTCACCCTCTCCTTGTTCAGCCTGGTAAGCGGGACATCAGTGTGTCTGATGATAGAGTCACCTATTACTAGTGTATCAGGCAATGGTGTTTGGCCTTAAGGGCTGTGATTGGTTGACACACTGATTTATTGAAGTATGTGTTGCATGTGTTTTGTTTTGACGTGGTGGATTTTTGGATGTCTGCTTTGGGAGCCTCTGTTGTTTTGGTAAGTTTTTTATTAGAGCCTCCGAGTACGTCTTTGTGTTTTTATGTGTTTGGTTTGCAGTTGTGGTAGGTCTGTGTGGGACTGGGTTTGTTGTGTGTGTGGTTACCATCTCCTCCTGTCTGGTCATGCCAGCCCTGAGTTGAGAGAGTTCAGCCTCCAGTTTGGCTATATAGTTGCATCTCTCGCATGTATTTGTGTTTGTTGGGAGGAGGAGAAGGTTGTCTGTGTACATGAGGCAATTGTAGCATTGTCTCAAGATACCCAGATTAACCAGCTGAACTGGAGAGGACGCCAGTAATCTACCACTCGACATGCTAGAACAGTATAAGGGAGTGCTGTGCCTTTAAGGGAAGTGGATATTCACAGGGGTGGTAGGTGGATGTAGTGCTTTACTTAGTACGAGAGTGCTTACTTAGTAGAGAAGTTTTGAGAACAAGTGCTAGGCTTATAATATAGTGAGTAGTCTGATTATACTAAGAGTAGAGCTTCCTTAAGGGAAAATTTGAACAGCAGACTTGGCGGAGCCAGAAGAAGTTTAACCTGTTTAACCGGCGCTGCGCTATGCACACAAACGCGCAAAGCCACCCAAACGAGGATTTTAAACAGGGAACTACAAAAGAGCTAGAAATGGTCCAAAACAACCAATTGCTACAGCTCTTGTGCTGAGGTGACTTCCTACAGGGACAGGTGGGCTGCTCAAGGCTCCCCACTCCCACTGGTGAGCAAAGAAACTTCCTTCTATCCAAGTAAGGTAATGGACAACACAGGAACTACACCACAGCCCAGAATACAGCAATGCCTGTAAACTGGTCTAAACTAGTCGAGGAGAGGCGGGAAAACAAGGATTATTTTTTTGTTTTTTTTGATAGAAACACACAGAAAATGCAGAAACAGTGATAAATCAGTTACACAGGCTAGCACACTTTAGTGGGCAGCCTCATGTACACATCAAGGCACTACCTGGTGAGGAGGGTAGAATCTACTTCAACTGTAAGGGGTACCACTTCATCAACTGCCAGGTCATGTGCAATGCCCAGGGGATTACCCTGAATGTGTGTGCCGGCAGCCCTGGCAGTTATCATAACTCCCATATCTGGTATGCATCACAGCTGTACCAGATGTTTGTTAGGGGGGATATCCCACACGGCCATTTACTGGGTGATGCTGGCTACACCCTGAAACCATGGATGATGACACCCATCAGAAATGCACACACACCCAGAAAAAAATGCCATAATGAGGAAAGTGCACAAACTAGGAACATCACAATGCATGTGTTTGGGCTTCTGAAGTCACAGTTCCAGTGCCTAGATATATCAGGTGGAGCCCTGCAGTACTCTCCAGCCACATATGCGCATATGTTCACAGTATGTGCTATGCTACATAATCTGATCTGGTGGAAACAGCTGCAGCAGGATCAGCAAAGGGAAGGGATACACAGCCCCCCACCAGTGCCTAGGTCACCACAGCACAGTCACAGGAGGACTCATAGGTGGAACCCCCTGCTGATGCCCCTGTAGACAGACATAGGCATACTCAGTATGCTCTGGTTTTGGCTAACAGACAATGCATAGTACATTCACTGACAACCTACTAACCTAGGGACTGATACCTTACTCCTACTCATATACATATATTAAAATTGATGCCAGGCAACCATCACAACCTGTACCTATCCATGTATTGGCTGTGTACTGCTTGCATAAGACAGAGTCAGCCCTGAACTACAGTTCTGTCAACTTCTGCATTCGCAAGGTAAGTTTCTGATGTACACTGTACTTGTAAGGATTATTATGATATGGCATTGCATGTATGAATCTGTTACATTTATGCAAGTAAATATAGTGGGCTATTTGGACAGAAGTAGCATCCAGATGGGACTACAGATTCCCAGTCTGCTATCATGTGTCCTTTAATATTCAGTATGCATTATTCTTGAAATATTCACTACATCAGTCAAAGGAGATGTTATACAGTAGGGTTACATGATAATCGGACTACTGTGTATCCCAGCAGAACATGCTGTGTTGTTCCCCACCCCCAACACAGCAGTGTTCCTGTATAACTGCTTTAACAGTAACTCATCAATGATATATCAGCAGTCCACACAATCTGAGGACAGTAACATAGAAATTGATCATACATTGTATGTCTTACTTAACACAGGAATAACAATGCACATATTTATGCTGTTGATTATGTGATGAATGACTCCTCCTTGTCAGGCAGTTTGTGTGGCTCAGTAGACTAGAGATGTTAGCTTGTGTGATGGCGTTGATGGTTCTAATCTGGAAATATCCACATCTCTTGGATATCAGGTATTATTATGTTGGTTGTTTTACAGACTGTCAGTCTGTGTGTGGTGTAACATTATTAATCTTTGTCACATATTAATTACATCAGACAACTGAAGAATGCCATGGACAATTTGAATGAAGTGCAGTACTCTAGAAACAGGGACAGATGTCATTATCTATAACATACAAAATCCCAGACTGGAGTACAGGTAGATGAGGGCTGGAGTCAGTTTATAAAGTCTGACAATCCCACTGGGTATGCTCATACACTTAGTTAAACACAGTGCAATTCTGTTGCTCCTTCCTCAAAATAACCTATTATGTATAGATATGTCTATACATACATGCATATATGTATACATATTTGTCTGTCACTATCTCTCTGTCCCATGGATAGTATATCTACTTCTATGTATATACAAATAGAGATATACCTATATATACAGATGGGCCTACTTCTGATTGTCGAAAACCTAGTTTATCGACAATCAGAAGATTAAACCCATTTAAGTGAAAGTGTACTACATTGAAAGTGCACTTTCGCAAAAGCTGGTTCTCCGAAGCACATTACAGTGGGGATAAGGAAATATATCCTTTTCCCCACTGTAGTGTGATCTCAGAGTTAGTATATTTAATTAGGGGGGGTGTGGGAGGGTGCAGGAGGGCTTAACCCCCCCCTGAAAAATATTGTTTAAAGGAGTTTTGTTTCATTTTTGTACGGTTCAGAGAACCAGCTTTTGCGAAAGTGCACTTTCGATGTTGTGCACTTTCGCTTAAATGGGTTTTGATGTTGCTAGTTCGATATTGTGAGATTTCGATCAAGCAACATAAACCCATACAGATACATATATATATATATATATATATATATATATATATATATATATATATGGGTCTACCTGATAACACCGACATGCTAAAACACTGACAACGAAATAACCGGCAAGGAAAAAAACGACAAAAAAAAAAAAGTTCAAAAACACAAAACTTCACATGCCCGACAAACCAAAATCCTGGCAATCAACAAAACAAATATCTTTCCCGAAAAACACACACAACACAAGCACACCAAAAACCTTACAAACCTACACTAAACCTTACATACACAACTATCTATGCACTAGCCTTAAACCAAACCCTAACCCTAAGGTCTGTCACTATCGCACACTTACCTTACCCACACCCTAACCCTAACTCACTTAATCTGCCCCTAACCCTTAACTCTGTCACTATCACACACTTACCTTACCTACACCCTAACCCTAACTCACTTAATCCGCCCCTAACCCTCAGGTTCGTCACTATTGCACACTTACCTGACCTGCACCCTACCCTAACATCCATCACTATCACACACTTACCTTACCCACACCCTGACCCTAACGTCTGTCTCTATTGCACACTTACCTTAACATGTCGGTGTTCTCAGCGTCGGGATTCTCAGCTGTCAGTCTTCCCCGTTGTCGATCTTCTGGTGTCGGTGTTTTCGTCATTGGCGTTGTGCACTTTCAGCGTTTTCAGGTAGACCCATATATATATATATATATATATATATATATATATATATATATATATATATATATATAGATATAGATATAAAAACATATATCACAGTCTCTGCCCATGTAACACATATGTATATTATACACACACAGCTACTTTTATATATACATCCCTGTTATATACATAAATATGTCTGTATTGTCCTACATACCCTGATAATGCTGATTAAAGCTGCACTATAACACATCTCTAATGTTGCTCAAAGGATCCAAGCTAAGGCCTCAGCAGTACATAATGCACTTACCTACAGACTCCTGTGCCTGCTGGATGTCACCACACATACAGCAACAGGTAAGCAGGTGGTATAATGTATAATCTTGTCTATGAGCACATGGACAGGGCACATTGTTGCTGCCCACATACTTACCCATCCACATGCAAACAGCCAAATATGGCCAAACTGGTACCTGTAGCCACATAACTAGGATAAATAACAGTTATCTGACTGCTAGGCAACTAGATGTAGATAACAGTATGAAGCAATATAACTCTGCAGGCACAGGCGCTGCTCAACACAAGCCTAGTTTATGTAATCCACACATAGTTTGCCTGTAGTCATGTATAAAACAGATATCAGCCATTGCATGTGTGATAAATACTGTGATTTAAAGACTAAATAGGTAGGGTTCTAATTTCACTCCAGGACACTGTGTGTGTGTGTGTGTGTGTGTGTGTGTGTGTGTGTGTGTGTGTGTGTGTGTGTGTGTGTGTGTGTGTGTGTGTGTGTGTGTGTGTGTGTGTGTTTATTCTCCTGCAAAATAACTGAATCCCTCACTGACTCACAGATTCTATGACTGCTCACAGTTTGCAGGCATCAGCCAATGTTGTCAGCCACAGACATTCACTTTTTGCTTGTATCATGGTTAAATGGATTTCAAGCAGCAGAAGACTCAAGACTGAACCCTTTTGACCACTGCTGCTTACAGATCAGCTATTGCAGATGGATTTCCCTATTTTGAGCATGTGTTCCATGACTGAGCCACTTAGTGACCACTATAATGATATTATCATGGATACCTAAGTGAGTGCTTTTGTCAATGGTGCCTTGAGTGAGGGATAGGGTCACATGGCTTAGATAAGTCCAGGAGGTTGTATTCCCTGATGTCCCCTCAGTCAGGTCCTTGGTGACTGCCCCATACATATCCACCAGGTTTAATAGCCATGATCTCCCTGTTGGAAATCCAAACTGTGTACAGTCAACTCTTTGTAGATTACATATATGTTTGCTGATGAGCTCCATGATGATTTGCCCCATGGGCAGACAGATATGACTAGTTAGGCAAATAGGTCTATAGTTACAGTGGTCAGTAGATGCACCACCTCTGTGCAAGGGGACAACAGTTGCCATTGTACAGTCAGCTGGGATGCAGCCAGTGGTTGCAGTATGATTTCAAGGTGTTTCCAATGATGTCAGTAATCCTTGTTGGATCCCATGTAGGACACAGCCGTGGATGTTAGCATGTCCAATAGATGCTGTGTATCCCCCATAGAGAGGCCAGTTTCAACTTGCTCTGTAGATATAGAAGGTATGGGACAGATTGTAGGAATGTTATGTGGCACATGTGGTGGGGACAGGGGAGTGAAGTTGATGCAGAACCTGTGGAACAACAGGTTAGCTATGAGTACAGACCTGTTATATGTGGCATCATTAAGTATGAGTTCACCAACTATCTGGGCCTTTCTTCTCAGGTTACACATGTAACTACACTGTGTGTTGTGTGTCTGCTTTGTGGGGAGGCTAATTTTGTCACATACTGTTTCTGTAAGATGTCACAACAACACTATGTGCTTGTTTTAGCTGAGGAAGTTGTGCCTCCAGTGTAGGGGGCACACTCACCCCAACTGTCACACAGTAATGTCCACCTATTATTGTACAGCCTGCTAATTGCAGTTGTCCTCCAGGCAGGTTTGCTGTGTCATAAGGAGCTCATGTTCCTCCTGTCAGGTATAGCTGAATGTGTGCAGTTGTACTGCTGCTTACACAAAGCATGGGTGTAGAGCTCTGCATACTTGCCTGTCTCATCTGAGGGGGCAGGTGCAGTCAAGCTATGTAAACCATCCCATAGGAGGTAATAAATTGCTTTGTTGAAGTATATTTCTGTATTTTCAGCAAGGGGGAGGTAGGTCTGATACTTAGTTTTAATGAAACTGATCTGTGGTCAGATCTCACTAGGGAGGACCTCACAGTGGGAGGTTGCAGTGGTCACCCATATTGGTAAACACATTATGCAGTACATTGGTTCCCCTTGTGGGAATGTCATACCACTGGTCCAGAGCATTGTAGTTAAGGACATGGACTAACCTTTGAGCAAGTGAACTTCAGCATGACTAAGTAATACAGTCAGTGGTTACTTAATGTCACCCCAAACCATAGTTTTCTGATATATCTTGATAGACACAAGTACATTCAAATATGCACAATGGGTGTCTGGATTCATGGAGCTGATACTTCAGCTGGCAATGGCTTGATTATTTGTCCTTCCAGCAGTGTCTCCAGGACATCACACTGTTTCACTAAATCTGGATGTGTATCTATCCTTAATGAATATGTATGCACCATCTGCATTATCTTGCACACTGTCAGTTTGAGGTCTGAACATGTGGAAGGATGTGTAGTCTAGTACGGCTGTGGTGCTTTCCATAGCCTTGAACCAGGTGTCTTTGACTGCACAAATGTCTGCATATTCCAAGGTGGGGACACCTGCCACAGAGTGGGGTTTAATGTTCCCATTCCCAGCATGTAGCAGCATAACCGTGATGTTGTATGAAGATGGTGTTCTCATTGGAAGTTTACTCTCCAGAAAGTGCCTATAAGATGCACTGTGGGGGTGTCAGCAGGCTTGACCAGTATTCACCATCCCAGGGGTGACAGATGAAGACCGTCTCTGGCAAAACACTGACATCTGTTGAGCAAGTCATCCCAGGTGGGCATATAGTGGATCTCCTTACAATGACACCACACACTAATGCAATTATTGACATCCATCATTTTCTGTGTGTATTGAGCCATCATCGTAGGTGAGGGTCAAATGCAGCTGAAAGCTATGGGCATACCCACGAGAGACACAGAGTTTATAAGCTCAGTCATTTGTCTGCATACAGTCCAGTAACATATGCCCCAAGTCATACACACCTGCAGGAACTATGATGTCATAATTATGTTACTTGATATTCCTTGAGTTGCGGCAATGTGTGGTATGGCATATCGTGTCAACCCACAGACAGCTAACTGTGACCTTTCCCATATGTAGTCTCATGATGTAATAACCTATGAATGATAGGTTTGATTTTGTGTTTTGCCTCAGGTGTTTGACCGGTGAGACAGTGGTACATGAACCATTATGTGTACTGTGCTCTCCACAGGTATGATTTTCTGAGGTGTGGCCTGTTGTGGACAGCACTCTCGCCTCTGGAGAGCTGGATGTACTGCAACTATGGGAACGTGATATTGCATGGTCACATGGACTCTCAGCAGATGCAGTTGCTCACCTACATCCAATAGTCTGATACTCAACTCCAACCAGACGTTCCATCACAAACACTGTGCATTTCAAAACAGACATTCTGCAGTCTGTCTCAGACCAATGTCTTTCCACTGCATCAGAGAACCGATCCAGGGTATGAGTAATGTGGTGGAGGCAGTCAGACAGTGCTGCATCCAAAAACATGAGCATTCATCTGGAGTTCCTTTCAGAATTTGCCTGTGCCTCCATGAAGGCCAACACAACTGCCACAGGTGGTGGAGGGATTGCAAGCCTCCTATGAGCACCCCTATCAATCTGCCTGTGAGGAACCTCACCAGTTCTCTGGATATGGCCACTGTTGACACTCACTGGAGCCATAGCTGCCTCACTTTCCTGATCAATGTCCCCACCCTCTGACTGTCCAATATCTGTGGCCTCCAAGGACTGGGTATGCGTAGGCATACTGACTGTGTGTGGTGATAATGAGGGCAGAAGAGGGATGCAAACCTCTGGGGCAGATTCAGCCCATGAAACCCCAACCTGTGCCTCACTTTGGCCACCATCATCATCAGAGTCTGAAGAGACATTGACATCAGGTTGTTTAAGGGACAGAGACCAACCCCCCTGGTCACCTGTGATAAAAAAGTGAAAAGCAGTACATTAATACCTTCAGTATTATGCTCTGCAGTACTATCTTGCAATATATCTAAAG
This sequence comes from Protopterus annectens, assembly GCF_019279795.1. Taxonomy (NCBI): domain Eukaryota; kingdom Metazoa; phylum Chordata; order Ceratodontiformes; family Protopteridae; genus Protopterus; species Protopterus annectens. Next base: position 134,194,928 of record NC_056737.1, on the reverse strand, counting down.
CTGTATACACTGTTGTCACTATTACAGACCTGTTTAACCCCCAATCTCATATAGTAGGAACATGAGGACATTACTTTTCCCACAAACATCTGTACTTACTTGTAAATAAAAGCTCTTTACACAGCAATCTCATCAGCAACAGTGAGGTACACTGTTGACATTTATGAAGACACTGCACAGTTGACACATATGGCAATCTGTAATGTCGTGACAATGCTGTCACATCTATCAGCGTGGTCACACCTACAAGGCATAGGTATGACTCTAAAGAGTGTACAGTCAAAAATTATCTGTGCAGTTTGCAATCATGTCAACTATACAGCAATCCAGCCAGTAGGCCTGAGATAACAGTTTAGGGAATACATTTCAGTAAATATACAGCTGTAAAAACAGTGTTGTTCTTACCAGGAGCAGGACCACAGTCTTGTCCGATACCTGATGGACCTGTGAAAAGTTGAGGGAGAGGTAATGTAAACACCACCACATGTTGCACTATAACAGGGTAACACGTCCATATATCTCATATTTGCAGTAGTTACTTTGTTACTTGTTATGTTGGTCAAAATCTGAGCATGAGATTCAAACTGCAGTTAAATTCCTCCCCCAAAAACAAACACCTGACTCCCACGTAAAAGTATGTACACCCTGACACTCTGAATGCTACAGTATTCCAATGCTGATCAAACTAAGTCTACGTGGATGATCAACTTGTGTGGAAACTGTGGCACCCACATCCACGATATACAGTGAGATGGATGTCTTGGAGCTGTCATGTGTTCCTAGGTTCACCAGGAATTCCTCAGTGGCTGAGAGTGGTTGTTCCACTGGAGGCCCTCCACCGGTGACAGCATGCTCCTGAGTCACATCTGCTCCTCTTCTGTTCTTCTGTGTGCAGCAGTTATCATATTTGTTGCAATGTGTCAAACCTGGTCATATGTCCTGCTCTGGTGTCCTATGGCATTAAAATCATGGAGAAGGTCAGCCCACAATGCTGCCCACTGTTACCTGTTTTGCCTACCCATGGACAGTAGGAGTTCATGATGTTAATGGAGGCCTTCCAGGATTATATCATTCTCAGCATCGGTAAAAGGGGCATGGTGTATTGAATGCATGTTTCCTGAAAGACAACAAAATATGAACACATCTCAGGATCACATATGTGGGAGTACACTATGTACAGATACACCAAGAACAGAATGGTTGGCAGTATCCACTGCTTGATCACACATGTCATATTCCACAGTGTGCAAGCATACTAAGCATGTCAATATAACTAAGATTTAAGCAATAGTCAGCCATTCCTGTTTGTGGTATGACAGATACTGCTGTATGATCACAATCCCAACACAAGAGTCCATTGTAGTGTGTCCCCTAGGGACAACCACCTGATAATACCTCAAAACAACAGTACCAAACAAATAGAAGTATGCTATTACAACCACTATAAAGGGACATTCTGACGAGATCAGTGTGCCACATTGACAATAAACATTCCACCCTTGATGTACTGTGCATCCTCTGTAGGTGTAACAAATCTGGAGATCAATGACATGTCATCATTACAGTTCTCAGAAAGGCTTAATGCTGTAATCCCCATTCCCCCTAAGTATATTCACACATATGCATCATGTTGTAAACAAAAAGGTTACATACTTGATGGAGTACAATACTCCTCTGTTGATATGTGTAGATATATAAAGTTTTTGGCAATGCGTTTACTATGTGAAGAAAGTCTCATGCTTGCTGGTTCCCCTAGATTGTTGTTAGCCTTTTTAAAATGGTTTTCATTACCAGTTGATTAGCTCTTAACCAATCTGTGGTTCTGAAATGCCCAGCAGCAGCCAACACAGCTGATTTGCAGTATACTCTGTCAATGACATGTAACCACTGATCAAGATATAAGGCCTTCATGTAGATTAGAAGCCCTTATATAAGGTAAGTATGTTAGGCAATTGTATCACTAACAGAGTACTAGGCAACATGTTTCTTGTGTCCTTGAGCAACATAGGGGTAAATATGTCATTAGGTCAACCATATGGGCAACTGCCAGGTCATGTTTTACATTATGGTGGTCATTTGGAACATATGTTCTGGCAGTCCTTGTTAGTAGCAGGACCACCATATGTGTATGTTAGTTGTGCAGCAGTGCTAATCTGTAATATCATTATGAAATGATTGTGTAATATACTCTGATATTAAGTGGTCTCATTTGTATTACCTAAGTTAAACTCCTCTGTGAATGCATATTAATGCATGACATGACACTTTATGCACTTTATAGTGTTGCTATAGGGATATGTCAAGTATGTTCCTATCTGCAGGCCTTTGACTTCCATCATTGAAAAGCAGACATTGCATTTGAAATTCACTGTGTGGATGAAGAGTGGATGATGCAGTCATTCATTGATAGCTTCACAATAATATAATTTAAATGCTACACACCATTGGATTTGAACCCAGGACCATGTGTGGCAAATTTTACTGTTTGCAAAGCATTTAACAGATGGAACAACTGAGTCACTGTTACAGCAGGTATATTTGTGAAGGTATAAGTGCACACACACAGGCTGTGACATGCCTGCATTATATCCATTATTATGTGCCTGGCTTTATAGGGATGTATTTCTCTACCAGAGTCCCAGATGAACATGTATTTTGCCATTAATGTTTTTGCAGGTGTACTTGTACATGCTGCTGATAAAAGTACCTATTTATCTGCTATTAGAGACCTTACTTACATGCACTAGTCTGTGTCTGGCATTCTAGTGGAGTAGTCCTGTACAAGACTCCAAGTTACACTCCCAGTTTTTTCATAACTCTTTCAGCAAGTTCTTGCAATGCAGCGCAATGCACAGCTGTGCTTAAACACATTTAATGACAGTAACTTGCAATTACTATGTTTTGCTTAAACCACCTGTTTTAATTAACAGCTGTGTACCATGGCATGTTAATGCAGTGGTCTGCAAGGCAATGGTCTTGGCTTCAAAATAGGGGAAAGGTGTTTATTTTGTAAGTGTTTATTTTCATTTAAAACACATATATCAATATATAGCTCCATTTAACTGTGCTTACCCAAGCTGTGCGACATGGCACATCATGCAGTGCCACGCTAAAACTCTTTAAAGAAAAGAAAAATGGGGAGATAGGACAGTGGTGAAATGGAGGGCAAGCAGGGGGAAAACATAGTAAAAGGTAGGTAGGTATTTGCAGTAAGGGTGTAGGAAAGAACCATAGCTATCCATTTCTTGTACAGCAACAACTGTGCACCTTGACAGAATTTGCAGATGAATTTGGGCTGTCACCCCCAGAGAAAGGAGTGATGACAAAATAACTGCATCATCAAGCCAATTGGACCAAATTATATGAGACTGGTGGACAGGGTCTATATTATTTCAGTGTGTGTGTGTCTTGGCTTTTCCCGGTTAGAGGTCACCACAGCGGAACTCCAGTCCGCTAATGATTGGCAGTTGATTTTTTACGTACCGGCTTGCCAGGCCTGACGCACAACCCTCAACAAAGGTACACCCATTCACGCATGTCTCCACACAGAAGATGCTCTAGCTGAGAATCGAACCGGACAGCATCTTACTGTGAGGCAACAATGCTACCACAGCACCACCATGACCCATTAAAGTCAAAATCCCTAAATCTTGAACACATAGAACAGTGATTTTTTTTCCCAGGGAAAAAATCACTGATCCGGAAAAAAAAAAACAAAACAAAAATCAAAATACAAAATTAAGTGAGGGGATTCGCCACCACACCTCCAAATGTGGGGGGCTGTGCCCCACCACCCCCCTACTTAAATATACCAACTCTGGGATCACACTACAGTGGAGGAAATGGCAAAGTCCTGAACACAGCCCAATGATTTTTTTCCCAGTGAAAAAATCACTGTTCCATGTGTTCGTGATTTAGGGATTTTTACTTTATTGGGTCGATTAAACAGCATTCGCTATTTTAAGCATTTATCCGCGGTGGTGGTGCTGAGGTAGCATTGTCACCTCACAGTAAGATGCTGTCCGGTTCGATTCTCAGCTAGAGCGTCTTCTGTGTGAAGACATGCGTGAATGGGTGTACCTTCGTTGAAGGTTGTGCATCAGGGCTGGTAACTCGGCACGTAAAAATCAAATACCAATCATTAGCAGACCGGAGTTCTGCTGTGGCGACCCCTAACCGGAAAAAGCCGAAAGACACAACAACTGAAATAATATAGACCCTGGTGGGCATGTGTGTGAAATGGAGAGCTATGTATAGAAGATATATATTTGTTTTGGGACAGGTACCCATTTTTTTTAAGGTGAGAGTAGAATTATGGGGAAGGAACATAGGCAGATGTGGGGGGAGGTAAGTTGGGAAGGTGAGGAAGCTTTTGCAGACAGACAAGACAAAAGACAGGAGTGGTTTGTGACATAAGAGGGGGTGAACACCTTGGATGGGGAGAGTGTTGTGGAATCCCAGACTCAAGTGCCTCCACAAGGTAGCAGGGTGACTCAAGTCCCCACCAATGGGACTGTCAGCACTGCTCTTGCAATGCCCTGGGGTGGCAGTGGTGGAGGCTGGGCTCAGGGGTGAGGCTGCACCTCCAGGGGTTTGAGCAAGCCCTCCGTCCAGTGCAGGCGGCATCCAAAACACTATCCTCTGCACCAGTCCTTGTAGTTCATCATGGGTAACAATACCACCCCTTCTACCACCACTCCCAGAGGGTGGCCCAGCACTGGCGTGTGAGGCAGAACTACCCAACACCACAAGTAGTGCAGGGGTAGCAGACGGGACACCACCAGGTTACCACTCAGATGTGCTGGGACCCAGTGCCTTGGCCAGAGGAGCGAAGGTAGGTGGATCACCTGGAATTGGCCTACCTTATCTCACTGTAGTAAGTTAGATATAATGATATATTAAGGTTAGTAATAAGCAAGCCAATGTTAGTATTTAAATAATGGAACATAATATTGATTAAGTCAAATACATATTAAGGTATAGTATGTGAAACGCAACAATAAATAACATGACAGTAAGTATAAATAAACCAAATAAAAACCTATGCCACCAACAAATGAATGATCTTCAGCAAAAAACGATAAAACAGAATGAACATAAAATAAAACACTTGCTCAAGATCAATACCAGGCAGTTAATTCTTGCGAGACACAATTCAGGTTCAAATAGCAATAAAGTTCAAGTCTCTTCAGACCAATTCGTTCAACATAGTTATCGCAATGATGGTAGTGGTACAACACATTAAAAGTCTCTTCAGACCTTAGCGGAAAAAATGTTCCAAACTAGTGTCTCAAAAAACTGTTTATACATCCTATCACATCTAAACTGTTCAGTTTTAATGTTAATGCCAACTGTGATACAGAACATGTGGTCTATCTTGCTATATGCCTATCCTGTTCTGCCTTTTCTGTCGGTAAAACTGACAGAAGGCTTAAAGACAGAATAAGGGAGCATTTATACCAAATTCGTATCAAATCTAACATTAATGCACTTTCAAAACATGTTTTAGTGAATGATAATACACATACATTTAAATTTTTAGTTATGTATGTTAATGTACCTAGTATGAGAGGTGGTGACCTTAAAAATCACACTGAACAAACAGAAACTAGTTGGATCATTGGGTTACAAGCACATACTCCTCCTGGCCTTAATGACAAAGTTCCATTAAGACCAGCACTTAATAATAGGAGAATTTGCCATAGATAATTTTATATAAAGTGTTTTTTTTTTTTTTTATGTATTTATAAGTATACAGTTATTAAATATTTTAATGTGTTCTTTGATATGTATCTTGATGGCTTGTTTTAATTTGTTTTTATACATTTTCAGTATATCTCTTTATTTAGTTAATTGATTGCTGATTATGCTTGTTAATTAATCATGTTGAAGCATATATAAGGTGCTTTTTGTAATATCGTATTTTTAATGGCATGAAAAAGCCGCTTGGTGAAAGCGCTTACCAGAAATATGTCACTGAAGGAATTTGCTATATCCAGTATCTAAGAATGGTATAGAGTTTCTGAATTTATGGTCTGAAGAGACTTTTGGTAACCTGTTAATATTTCCAAGAAAGTTTTTCGAGACACTAGTTTGGAATATTTTTTCCGCTAAGGTCTGAAGAGACTTTTAATGTGTTGTACCACTACCATCGTTGCGATAACTATGTTGAATGAATTGGTCTGAAGAGACTTGAACTTTATTGCTATTTGAACCTGAATAGTGTCTCGTAAGAATTAACTGCCTGGTATTGATCTTGAGCAAGTGTTTTATTTTATGTTCATGACAGTAAGTATGTTAACAGAAAACCAGTACGAAGTAACCCATAAGGCCAACATAGCAGTTTGTTTAACAGAATATATTAATATTAAATCATAATAATAAATAACATTAAAAAATTAAAGAAGATAAGTGGTGAGGAGAGAAAGAAAAACATGCCATTAGTGAATTCACAGATGATATTAATGCACAGACTACTAATACATACTTCTAAAGGTGCAGTGTCGGTTGTGAGTGCGGTGACTCAAATTCTTCTATAGATGATGTAGCACATACATACCTCTCAAGCTGTTAGCATGGGGCAGTATGGGCCAAGCACTAACAAATGCAGGTACGCAACAACACGGAACTATTTCACATCATGTGCATGTACATAACTACCAAGGTGATCTGTAAACAGATTTTTAAATACACTGCATTCCAGGTAATCATTTATCTGCTAATCATGGACCAGACAGATTGGGCAGTTTTCATTACATTACAAAAAATCGAGACAGGTGAGAGGTATGGTTGTATACATTAAGTAGACTAGACAGCCATCATGTCTTAATTGGCAGGCATGGGAGAAGAATCCAAAAGCTGTGACTCCAGGAGATATGTGCACGTAATATAGCAATTGACACAGCATTAGTTGACTGAAAGCCTGAAGACAGCCCTGAACCATACTGTGGGTTGTGCAATACATTAATAAGGCAATTACTTTTGCATTCTTTATGTCAGTTTTGCAGTTGACTGCAATGACATTCAAACACACATGCAATGAATACAGCCCTACTGCACTTATTTGCATACATTACTTATGAAACCACAATCATGCTTTATACTTTATTGTTATTACTCTTTACAATCTGTGAAGTATGCACATATCTGCCGAAAAAATGGGCTACCTTATCCATATACTTTGTTGCTGGAGTGAGAGGAATACAGAGCATTATTTGACTGAAAGTGGCCTAAACACAGCCCTGAACCATACTGTGGGTTGTACAATACATTTATCAAACAATTACCTTTGCATTCTTTATTTCAGTTTTACAGTTGACTGCAGTGACATTAGAACACAAATGCAGTGAATTCAGCCCTACTGCAGTTATTTGCACACATTCGTTATCAAACCACAATCCTGCTTTAAACCTCATTGCTTATTGTTATTGGTATTATTTATTGTTTATTGCACTACAGTTCTCAGAAAATATTCGTACTTACCACATTCATGCCACATCCTGGCCAAGCGACTGGCATGAAAATGGACATTGCAAGCCCATTCAGCTGCAGCTGTTGGAAGAGAAGCACACCATTATGCATCCCAGTTTTGCCCAGATTCAGCTTGTATTTTAGTAAAGAACTAACAAATATACTTACATATGTGTGTGGTATGCTCAGCCCTAGCCTCTTGGACCTAGGTGTCCAAGGTTCCCCTCTTCCTTTGCTTCAGGTCATCATAGTGGTGACGACACTGATCACTAGTGCAGGGATACCAGTAGCACTGTTAAGATCACTGGCCAACCAATCCCAGGCTTCAGCGTTACATTCTTAGCCCTGCTAATTGCCCTGCAACAGCTGGAGTTCATAGTTCTGGACCAGGAGTACAACAAACACTCTGGACTCCTGTACACCCCACCTCTGCAAATGAAAGTACACTGTCTCACCAACACTGCCAGGCATATCAACAGGTTAGTAAGACTCCAACGAATACTGCAGAAGTCCTGCCTACTGGCCTTAACATAGGCTGTTTTCCCACCATTACACGTCATTCTGTAACACTAAAAAAGTGCTGTGTTGACTAGCGTCGTGCAAACCTGCTTAGTGGAGCTGAGTATTATGTAAACATGCACAAATGTATTTTAGTGAAGCTTAGCAAAACTCAAACAGGAGTAGCAGTTGACGATGTTTAATTAGTGCTTAGTACCATGCAGCTTTTCCAAATGTAACAATTTTGTTTTTAAATTAAACTACCCTTTAGGTCACCTCACACATTTCCACAGCACTAAGTGTAAAAAGGTATGATTGCTAGGGGACTAGAACACAGGACCTCCTACACTTTAGGCTATGACTCTATCTATTTAGCTACTTGGATAGTGAGAAATCCAGTATAGTTTCACATATACTACTAAGCTACCTGTTAGTGTTGTTAAGCACAGCACTGCCCCATGCAAATGGCCATTCAAATAAAAAATTAAATTAAAAAAATGTAGACAACCATAACTAATTAATTACATCCAGTTTCTATTTTTAGATGTCTGGCAGGTGGCAGCTGTGCATGTGCAAAGGAAGCTTGGCAATGCTGCTCTATCCAAATGGGCATAAAAAAAATTAAAAAAAAAAGGAAAAAAAAATACAACTATTATAACTCACACATATTTCTGCACAAGCAGGGTACATTATAGGGATTCTTATCCTGTATATAACATCTGTCCAGGTATTCCGTGGACAATCCACAACCACTAGACAGCCTTTACAGCACTACCTAATGGATTCAATGTCCATGTTATTATGATCTCCCTCGGCAGCATGCCATGATTAATATGCATGGCACACTGCCGAGGAAGAACCGAGGCCGTGTACATGGGTACATTATGTGTAGGCTCTACACAGAACCTACACAGATTTTTTTGAATCCTAGGGAAAGACTTTTCTTATTTTCTTATTTTCTTTTGTTAAATTAGTCCTTTGACTTATATTTTTTTACATAAAAGCTTCACAGTGAAATCTTATATTTTACTCTCCTTAATAAGACTATGACTTTTTTATCACCAGTAAAGATTATGTATAGCATTTTCCCATTCATTTAAATCTTTTGGTACACTGACTTCCAATTACATATTAGTCTTTCTAAGTCTTTTACCCTTCTTTGAATACCTTGTACTTCATTCTGGAAAATGTCCCTAAAATTTAGTCTGCCCATTCTGAATTAATGAAGATAAGAATTACAGAATTAAAATACAAAACTAGAGGTATCACTTCCAACCTTTTTCAAAGTACCTTTACTAGAAAATTACCCTTGCCATGTTTTTACTGGCTAAGTGGACTAGTCTGTGGACCTTTTTCAGCTATGACCTGGACTGCAAGGGTAACGTTAAATCTAATATAGGATTGATTCTAGGGCTGTCGCACTACTGACAAAATATATTCCTTTAGCTCCACATCATTTTTCTTGACTAAAACTGCTACTTTTATATAATTACTGAACCCAAACATTACTAGTTTAACTAAATAAATAAATATTTTACAAAATAACAAAGAGCACTTCTGCCACAGATGACTTGCTACCAGTTCATTCTGTATACTTATATACTATGCTTCTAATTCTATCCATCTATAATAGTGAAAAACATGTATTTATTTATTTAGTTAGTTAGTTATGTATTTATTTATTTATTTATTTTACATTTGTTTACCAGGATAGTCCTACTGGACACAGGTCCATTTACAGCAGAGGCCTGGAGAGAAAAGCTCAACAGTAAGTAAACATAGTTAAACACATGATACTAATAAAGCATATATACAACAGTAAAAGAATATTAACACAGAAACAAATAACGTGATTAAATATAGAGAAATATAAAATTTCAAATCAGCAGTATAGATTCCTGAAATTGTAGCAAATTAGCAGTAGGTATATTAGGAGCGGGCAGAAGTCTGGAGCAGATAGAAAGAGGGTTATGTAATGCATGGGCATAGCCAGGAGTTCATCAGGTGTGCTTTAAATGAGTTTTTGAACTGTGTAGTGGAAGAGGGAGATGTCAGAGTAGGGGGGGGGGGGTTATTCCAGTTTCTAGCTATGTTATGAGAAAGTTGTTTGCCCTAGAGATACAGAGGAGTGATTTGTCAGAAGAGCTGAGAAGACAGTTTGATATGTAGTGAGTGAGAAGGTGGCTTAGTGCTGGGGTTTTATCAGGATATTTCTCAATATTGTGGGAAATGATTAGTTGGTGATAATTGAGTAGTTGGGGAAGTTCTAGCCATTGAAGTTGCTTTAGAGCCTGTCAGTGATGGGTTCTGAAGGTGAAGTTGTTGGCAAACTTGGCAATTTTATTATAACATAACTCAAGTCTGTCAAGATCCAGTTTTCTGATCTGGGTAAGGATTGGTGCAGCATACATTAGAGTGGACAGCAGATGAGTTTGAGCTAGGATAATCCATGCCTGATTTCTTGTATCTATATAGTGTTGCCATTTTTATGGACATTTTTGATAGTTTGTGAAATATGGACATCAGAGAGTAGGTTTTTGTCAATTTCTACATCAAGGAGTTTGGTGTGGACAGAGGGAGAGATGCTAGTACCATTTTTGGAAGTGATTGAAAAGGGTAGAGGGGTGGATATAGTTTTGTTGGGGGTAAATAGTTGCAGTTTAGTCTTGTTGGGGTTTAGGATAAGTTGGATCTGTGTAATCCAACTTTCCACAGAGTTGTTGTAGAGTGGTGAGTGATGGTACAGTGCAGATAAGAGTCAAGTCATCTGCATACTGTATAAGTGTAGCATGCTGGGTAGAGGTATGAAGATTGTTAGTAAATATAGAGAAGAGAAGTGGGCCTAATATTGAACTTTATGGTACGCCTATAGTGGTTGGAAGCAAGGGAGATAATACACCTTGCCATTGGACAAATTGTTGTCTATCTGACAGATAGCTTCTAAACCAGGCAATAGTTGAAGGAGCAAAGGATAGGGTGGTCATGCAGTCTAGTAGTTAGGTATGTAACACCATGTCAAATGCCTTGCATAGGTCTAAGAATATTGCCGACACAAAGTTGTTGTTTCTGTGTTGGTTAACCAGATTAGTAAAAGAGAGAAGAGCTGTTGTTGTGCTATGATGTTGCCGGAAGCCATGTTGTGTGGACAAGAGGAGATTGTGTGAGTTCAGGAATTTCATAACTTGGGAGTGACTACATTTCTCGAGTACTTTGGATAAGGAGGATAGGATGGCTATGGCACGGTAGTTAAAAAAGTCATAAGAGTTCCCACCTTTGTGAAGAGGAACAATATATATTTTCCATAGCTGAGGGATATAGGCTTCTTGTATGGAGCTGTTGATAAAGATGGAAACAGGGTAAGATAAAGATTCAGCATCTATTTTAGGAAGTTGGCAGTTAAATTGTCAGCAGCAAGGGAGGTGGGTTTAAGTTTTTGGAAGAGTATTTTAATTGTAGAGGTAGGGACAGGTGAGAGAGTAAAGGAGGGGATATTATCAGGGTTTTTGACTGGGATATATGTATGGTCACTTTTGGATAGTTGGGAGGATAAGGATAGGATAGATTCTGTGAAGTGGTGGTTAAACTGGGAGGCTATGTCTTTAGTATTATTGGTAGAGCTGGGAGTGGGAGTGGGAGTTTTGCCTGGTTTTAGTAGGGAGTTGATGGCATGACAAAACTTTTGAGGGTCTTTTGAATGTTTGTTTTGAGCACTAAGATAATAATTCTGTTTATCGTGTTTAGTTTTCTCTTGGCTTGATTTCTTAGCTGCTGGTAATTTTGTTTGGTAAGCTAGTGTTATCCCTCTTCCAGATTTGCCAAACCTTATATCTAGCTCTTAGTAGGGTTTCTGTGTCCCTACTTAGCCATGGTGCATAGTTTGCCTTGACTCTAATTTTCCTGGTGGGTGTGACTATATTAAGGACATTAGTGAGAGTACTGTTAAAGCAGTCAACGGCTTAGTCTAAACCTAGAGTAAATAGTGGTTCCCATTTACATTGCCTTAGAATAGTGTTAAGATCCTGTATATTTAGTTTGCGGTCATCTCTGACTTGTCTAAAATCTATGGTGTTGGGAAGGTTGGTGCATTGACGTAGGAGGAAGTTGGGGAGATGGTCACTTAGGCCATCTGGTAGGAATCCTGTCTGGTAGTTTTTCTTGAGGCAATTAACTAGTATCCAGTCTAAGATAGATTGTTTATGTTTTTTTATCTACTCTAGTGGGTTCTTGAATAAGTTGGGAAAAGCCAAAGAGAGTAATATGTTTAGTGGGGTTGTTGGAGTTACAGGCTAACCAGTCAGTACTTAGGTCACCTAGTAGGATGATTTCCTGTGGAAAAGTATCTGAAGTCCATTGTAAGATTTACTCAATGGTGAGAGAGTTATTACCTGGGGGAATGTAACAGCAGATAATATTGATTTTTTTTTGTGTTGTTTTTGTATAGAGTTGAGCCAAAGGTTTCAGTATTTTGGAATTTAGTTAGAGGGGATTGTAGGGGTTTGATGTTGACTATATTTTTAAAGAGAATGGCAACTCCTCCTCCCTTCCTCCCTGCTCTATCCTGTCTTAAGATATTATACCCTGGTAGGAGGATTTCTTCATTTTGGTGCTAGGTTTTAGCCAGGTCTCAGTAATGGTTAGTATGTCTGGAGAGTAATGGGTTATAAATGCATGCAGGTCAGGAAGCTTATTAGATATACTCCTGGTGTTGATGTTAAGAATTAGTAAGTTTGACTTTTATTTAGTTGGCAGTGGAGTATTAAGTGGTCCTGGGTTTGAGGTGTATGTCTCCTGATATGAGAAGTCTCTTGGTGATAAACAATACATGTTTATTTTATTACCTATTTCTATGTTGGATGTAACTGATATTTTTCTAGTGTAAGTTGTTGCTATGTGAAATTTATATATGTGTAGTTTTAAGCTGTCTTTAAATAATGTAGCTCTGATAGTGAAATTTATTTGTACGTTTATTTTTGTGGATGTATGTTTTGCATGGAACATTGTATTTTCTAGTGAAGGGTTAGTATGAATGGATGTGATGTTGGATAGGAGTGTGAGAGTGAGGAATTGATAAATTGATAAATTTGATAAAAATAAAATTGAACCAGAGTAGTTAAAAGCATTCAAATTGAGATTCTGGGACATAAGAACCATTTTGACATCCCAGTTGATTGTATCCAGTCTGCAAGCATTCTGAGATGAGTCTTATAGTATGTTAAGTTTGTATAACATTTGGAAGTGCTGGTGCTGTAAATGGATCTATAAGCGCATGATCTGATAAGCTGCAAGCTTAGGGTACAAGCTAGTGTGAGACAATTTACTCTGAAGTCAGTTTGCAGGAAGTGAGTTCATGAATTTAATAATCCCTCTCTTGAAACTGAAAATGCCACTTAAAAAGTGAAAATCGTCCATATGACTCCTGAAGTGATATGATGCATATTGCGATTCATTGTCCTATTAACTGGTGATAACATATGGTATTTCTTCTAGTGAAAATTTTTTTTTTATTTTACTTTTTATAGACTGGTTAGTTTAATCCTACAAGGTTGTGACCTGTTTTCAGCGGACACCCAAAGTGATGTTCATATTGATAAGGAGAAATTTGGGCAGGACACTAGTCAATGTAATCTAATTTTTTCTTGAATAAGGAAAGACTGAAGGTATTGCATAAAGATGAAAGAGAAAGATGTTACCATGCTGTCAATGGAGAGAAGAAACTGTAACTAATTGAGTTAAAAAGGTTTCACATTCCTGACTGCCAGCAGGCTGAAAAGCAGTTTCTTACAGAAGTGAAAAGAAAAACAAATGTGAAAAAATATATTTTTCTCAGCTAAAGTAATCTTATCATATTCAGTGTGCTTAATTGTGACAGTGAATGCCACAAATCCAGTAGCATGGCCAATTTATGGCACAGTGAAAGTGCTGTGTGTGGACTGCCTTTTGAAGCAATATCAGCTTGAATGAGAGAAGGCTAGATGTGACTAAAAACATAGTACAATCAGTGCTGCTGAGTTAAGATTGCTAATAATATAGAGAACACGGAACATACAGCAATAACTATTACTCTGATAGAAGGATATTTTTAAAATGTTATGGTGGAATTAATGAATGAAAATGAGCCAAAGGATTTTTCCAATCTCTTTCTTGCCTCTCTCCTATTCAAAATTCTAAATTTAGGTTATTGCCGACCTTTGTGGTACAAACTACACATTAGTAAGTCAAATTATTCTCTTAGACATACCTGAGAAGACATTACCACCTTAATAAGACCAGCCTTGAAAACTGTTATTGGTGAAACAGCCTTCTCAAAAACCGAATTGGCCACCTGGCACAGTCTGCCAACTGATTCAATCCTTAGAACTAAATGAACGTAAAAAAAACTACAAAAGGGAGGATGAGTATACCTGCTTTTTAGACTCTGGCTGACTGGCTGGCATCTACTATTGTTTCAGCTGGTGAAGGAGAAACATGTAATATTCTGGCAGAACCCAGCTCATCTATAACTGTTGTGAAAAATACAAACCAGGTAACCACCAGGACTGTCAGCATATAAAAAACTTTTATTCAGGACATATAGGATAAGCGCTTTCACACAAACTGTGCTTCATCAGATCCATCAATATAAGAAAACTAAAGCACTTTATATATTGAAAGCAACTGGCAACCACCAATAAAACCATTAAAACAATTACTGGTGCAAATTACGTTTCTTTAAAAATCGACTGTGTTGTAAGTCTACACAGATGTCTACTGTAAGCTCTATTCATGTTGGGACTTATCCATGCAGACTATGTAGGGCCTGCAGCTTCATTTCCAATGAGGCTAGATTTAAGCACCTCACCCTGGAGTATCTTTTTTTACCGAGATTTTATGTTAACTGTAAGTCTAAAGGTTTAATATGCTTAGCTAAGTGGAGAAATTGGACTTCATTTTATGTAAGGAAGACTGTGAGGATGATGAAGGAACATATATTACAGCATCAATGTGACATTAGACCAAGAATATACTTAATGCATTAGCAAAGCATATTTCTATGCAACCTGGACACAGTTTTGAGTTTTTAGCACTACAGATAGTATGTATGGATAAGAGAGGTGGGGACTTTAATAATAGGCTTGAGATGGCTGAGACTAAATGAATTGTTAGGCTGCAGGCAAACAAGCTGCCTGGTATTAATGCTGCTGCTGTACCTTTAAAGCTTTTAAAGAAACGTAGTTTGCACCATTAATTATTTTAATGGTTTTATTAGTTGTTGCTAATTGGTTTCAATATATAAAGTGTTTTATATATTGTTCCTAGAATTTATAAACTCAAATGCTATGGAACAACTTGTTACCCCTCCCACAAGAGGGGAAAACATACTGGACCTGATCATCACCAACATGGGGACTCTATGCTCCAGACCAGAAGTGTATCCCTCGCTGGTAAGATCAGACCATAAACTAATCTCACTGGATATTCACATCCCGACCCCACCCCCTGCCCAGAAAACCACAGTGAAAAACTTCTCTAAAGCAAATTTCACACTCCTCGAAACCAAGGTGGAATCCTTCAAAGCCCCCAAGCCTGTGGAAAATATGGCCCAGACCGCAGAATCCTTTATAAACGCATTCTATGAACACCTTTAGGAATGCTTGTATCATGCAATCCCAAATAAAACCAAGACCCAATCCTCCAAAGGCAGACGTCCTGTCTGGTTGACCCCAGCCATAAACAAACTATACAATAGAAGGAGGAAGCTACTACATGATAGAGCAAAATCTCAAAAAGGGAAGGCATCTCTGATCAGTATTAGCAAAAAACTACGGGCACTCATAAAATCGTCCAAGGCCAGCTTCGAGAGAAAAATTGCACAAGACACTAAGGATAATCACAAGGCTTTCTTTAGTTATGTTAGGAACCTGGGTGGGAATTCCCAGATATGCTCAGAATTAGTCCAAAATGACAAAAAATACACCGAACCCACAGACATTGCCAACATCCTAGCTGACAGGTTCAGCGCAAACTTCTCCCCCCACTCCCCACCAAAAGGGCAAATATCTATCCCAGCAGAGTGCTGCCCCCCCTGACATCTCAGATGCTCAGGTAAGAGCCGCCTCCTCCAAAGCAAAAAAACACAGCATCAATGGGACCAGACGGTGTCCCGGGCTGTGTCCTACATGAACTCCAAGAAGAGCTAAACCCAAACATAAAACTAATGTTCAATCTCAGCCTTACTACAGGATATGTACCCAAAGAGTGGTGTACAGCAACAGTGGTCCCTCTCCACAAAGGTGGTGCCTCAACAGATCCTGGAAACAATCGCCCCATAAGCCTGACTAGCTTGGTCTGCAAAGCTATGGAAAGGATCATCATGGACCTCATAAATAAAGATATTGGGGACCTACAGACACTGGATCCTACCCAGTTCGGCTTTGTTAAGGGCAGATCCTGCCTCTTAAACCTGGTAAATTTCTTTGAAACAGTCACCGAGGCCATTGACGAGGGGAAGGTGGTCCACACAGCCTACCGGGACCTCGCAAAAGCCTTTGATACAGTACCCCACTCGGGCATTATAGATAAGCTCACCAGTTTTAATATAAACCCCTGTGTCACTAGATGGGTTGCAAACTGGCTCAAGGACAGAACCCACATGGTTAAAATTGCTGGAGCCATGTCAGACTCCAAACCAGTTACAAGTGGCATCACACAAGGCTCAGTCCTGGGACCTCTCTTGTTCAGTATATATTTCTCAGAGGTACAGGCCAACACAGAAGGACTGTGGCTGACCAAGTTCGCAGATGACTGCAAACTGGGCACCATAATCGACTCTCCAGCCAACACAAGCATCCTTCAAAAGGGCCCCATAGAAACAGACAACTGGTGCCAGAGCCATGGCCTCAAGCTAAACACCAAAAAGTGTATAGTCATCCCCTTTGGCAAAAACAAAGTGCCCACAAATTACCACATAGGTAGTAATCCATTAAGTACAGAAGAAGTAATTAGGGACCTAGGGACCCAAGTTGATAGCAATCTCTCATTTGACAACCACGTGGCCAAAGTGGTTAGAAAAACATTTTATATAGCCCACCTAATCATGAAGGGATTCACATCTAGATCAGGGGAGGTCATCGTGCCTCTTTACTCATCCCTCATCCGGCCCATAATTGAGTACAGTGCCCCTTTTGGGATATACCTTACCAGACACCTGCAGCAACTGGAAAGACCCCAAAAGTACCTCACCAAGAGGATCAAAGGGCTCAAAAAGATGCCATATGCTGCCAGGGTTAAAGAAACTCCAGCTCTACTCATAGGTTCATAGGTTCATAGGTTTATACTAGGCTATCTGCCCTAAGGCATTTATAAGCCTAGCCCAAATTATTGTGGCTTACGCCACCCCTTATATGAAAAAATACTGTGCCCATTAGTTTGTTGCGCCTCTGTCCAGCAGTGACCCAGAGATGATTCCCGGGGTAAACCTACGATCTCCCATCCACAGGTCTAGATTTCTCTTGAACAGAGTCAGCGAGGTGCTCTGCCTCACATGGACCGGGATTTTATTCCACAGCATAGGGAGTCTCTGAGTGATAAATCTATCCCTCCAGCACGTCCTATTTATATCCGTGCTAAGGTTTAAGTCGCTTGCTCTAGTGGTTTTGGTGGATTTGGATTTTGAGGTGGAGCATGTCCATTAATTCCGGGTTGGACATGGCCTTGTATGTCAGGCACATGTCACCTCTGAGCAGACGGTATGCGACTGAATAGAGCTGGAGTTTCTTCAATCTGGCAGCATATGACAGATTTTGGAGTCCCTTTATCCTTTTGGTGAGGAACTTTTGGGGTCTCTCCAATTGCTGCAGATGTCGGGTGAGAAACATCCCGAATGGGGCATTGTACTCTATCATTGGTCTGATAAGTGAAGAGTACAGGGAACAATGACCTCACTAGATCTGGAAGTGAATCTTTCATGATCAGGTGGGCAATGTAGAAGGTCTTTCTAACCACTTTAGCAATGTGAGTGTCAAAAGAAAGGCCACTGTCAACCTGGGTCCCCAGGTCCCTGATAACCTCTTCTGTGCTTAGTGGATTGCCACCTATATGGTAGCTTGGGGTTACCTTGTTTTTCCCGAAGGGTATGACTATACATTTTTGGCGTTTAACTTCAGGCCATGGCTCTGGCACCAGCTATCTGTTTCCGTGAGTCCCTTCTGAAGGATATCAGTGTCCGATGCACTTTCCACTATGGCGCCCAGTTTGCAGTCATCTGCAAACTTTGTCAGCCAAAGTCCTCCCATGTTGGCCTGTACTTCTGAGAAGTAGATGCCAAACAATAGGGGCCAAGGACCGAGCCCTGTGGGACACCACTTGTGACCGGCTTGGAGTCTGACACAGCGCCAGCAACTCTAACCCTGTGGGTTCTGTCCTTAAGCCAGTTTGCAACCCATCTTGTGACATATGGGTTTACATTTAAGCTGGTAAGTTTTTCTACAATACCCGAGTGGGGTATTGTGTCGAAAGCCTTTGCAAGGTCAAGGTAGGCTGTATGGACTGCCTTTCCTCATCAATGGCCTTGGTGACTATTTCAAGAAGTCGACCAAGTTCAAAAGGCATGATCTTCCCTTGACAAAGCCAAACTGGGTCGGGTCCAATGTCTGCAAGTCCCTATATCTTTGTTTATGAGCTCCATTATGATCCTCTCCATAGCTTTGCAGACTAGACTTGTTAAGCTTATGGGGCGGTAATTACCAGGGTCCGTAGAGGCGCCACCTTTGTGGAGTGGGACCACAGTTGCCGTCGCCACTCCTTGGGCACGTATCCTGTGGTAAGGCTGAGATTAAACAGCTGCCTTATGTGCGGGTTTAATTCCTCATTTAGCTCGTGTAGCACACAGCCGGGGACACCATCCGGTCCCATTGATGCTGTGTTTTTAGCTTTAGAGAGAGCAGCTTTCACCTGCGCATTTGAGATGTCCGGGAGGCTACACTCGGCTGGGATAGTTATCTCTCCTTTAGGGGAGAGGGGTGAAGTTTGCACTGAACCTGTCTGCCAGTATGTTGGCAATGTCTGTGGGTTCAGTGATTTTTGTATCATTTTGGACTAATTCTGAGCATATCTGTGAGTTTCCACCCAGGTTCCTAACATAGCTGAAAAAGGCCTTATGATTGTCCTTTGAATCCATGGCAATTTTTCTCTCAAAATTGGCCTTAGTTGATTTTATGAGTGCTCGTAATTTTTACTAATAATGATCAGGGGTGACTTCTCTTTTATGGATTTTGTTCTATCATGTAATAGCTTTCTCCTCTTATTGTAAAGTTTGTTAATGGCTGGGGTCCACCAGACTGGACGTTTGCCCTTTGTGGAAAGAGTCTTGGTTTTATTTGGGATTGCCTGATCCATGCAGTCCTGGAGGTGTTCATAGAAGGCATTTGTAAGGGCTTCCGCAGCTTGGGTTGTGGTTTCCTCTGACTCAGGGGCCTTGAAGGATACCACACCAGTCTTGAGTAGTGTGAAGTTTGCTTTAGAGAAGTTCTTCACTATGGTCTTTTTGTTTGGGGTGGGGGGATGTGGATTTCCAGTGAGATTAGTTTATGATCAGATCTCACCAATGAGGGATATACTTCCGTGTGGAGCATTTTGTCCCCATGTTTGTGACAATGAGATCTAGTATATTTTCTCCTCTCGTGGGAACAGTGACTAGCTGTTCCATGGCATTTGAATTTATGAACTCCAGGAACCGTTGGGCTAGAAAGTTAGGGCTTGAGTAATGTTCCCAGTCTATATTCGGGTAGTTGAAGTCACCCAATATGATGGTGTTTGGAGATACATTTATACCCTCCAGTGTCTTCAGGAAGGCTGTGTGGGGTTCCTGAGTTTGAGAGGGTGGCCTGTAGCATGCTACAATTTGTAGAGCAGTTTTGCCTATTGTTAGTTGCACCTGGATGGTTTCCGAAGCTTCATGCGTTGCCACCAACCTGGAGGTGTGAGTATCCTTTATGAATATGGATACACCCCCTCCTTTTGTGGAGTGGTCCGGGTTTTGGGGCCGGAACGCATGATATGAGGTAAAACCTAATAGTGCCGGGGTGCTCTCAGGAGCCTTGAACCAGGTTTCAGTTACAGCACAGACATCGATGTTCTCCATACTGAGAAGGGCCTCGAGTGCGTGCATTTTGAGATTTAGACTTCTGGCATTGAGCAGCATTACCCTCAATTTCTTCCCATTTTTGTTTTCTAGGGTGGTAGGTTTAGAATGTGGCATACTGCCTGCTCAGAGACGATCTGTGCCTGATGTATAAAGCCATGTCCAACCCAGAATTAATGGACATGCTGCACCTCAGAAAATCCAAATCCCATCGAGCTACATGCTCGAGAGACTTGAACCTCAGCACTGAAATAAATAGGACATGCTGGAGGGACACATTCATAACCCAGAGGCTCCCTTCACTCTGGAATAAAATCCCAGTCCAGGTTAGGCAGAGTCCCTCACTGACTCTCTTCAAGAGGAATCTTGATGAGTGGATGGGAGATCGTAGGTTTACCCCGGGTATCACTTCTGTGTCACTGTTAGACAGAGGCACAGTATACTAACCTCAAAAAAGGGCATTGCAAAATTAATTTAAAATGGGTGGCGAAAGCCAAACACACTCTGACTAGGCTTATAAATGCCCTAGGGCAGATAGCCTAGTATGAACCTATGAACCTTTAGTTTTCTTGTATTGATGGATCTGATGAAGCACAGTGTGTGTGAAAGCTCTTATCCTATATGTTCTGAATATTTTTTTTTTATATGTTGACAGTCCTGATGGTTACCTGGCTTGTATTTTTCACTGCAGTTACTTTTTTCCTACTGGGTAACCTTTGGCTAGTTTGGGTAATTCTTTATCTGGTCATCTGTAACTGTTTTAAGTTCAGCTCTATCTACTGTAAATGCATATATATATATATATATATATATATATATATATATATATATATATATATATAATGTATATTGTTATTATTTATATGACTTTTGCCAGCTTGTATTCTATTTACTGTTTTTGTTTCTTGAGTTTGTTCCTCAGTGGTGATTGAAAAGGCTATCCCACTGGGAATAAATAAAGTAAGTAAATAAGTAAAATTATGCTTATGCTCTAATGCAGACTTGGTGAAAAGTGTGAGAAGGGTTTGTTGGATTCTGAACTGTCATTGCTTGAAAAGCATTAGCAGTCTGTAGGTTCGATTGTTGCTTCTCCAAAAAACATAAAACATGTCCAGCAAGTAAGACAAGATATAATGCAGAAAGTGAATGTCTTCAGGAATGCTAAGAGACCAAGGGGACATAACAGTGCAAGCTCATTTGTGGAAATAGTGAAAGTGCAAAGTGCCACAGCTTGGCAGATTTACACAATGTGAACAGACCTACAGTATAAATTAAAATGTAAATAGACAGAAAAGTAAGCAAGCATGTAAACTAGGGAGGCATAATAGTTCCTTTGGGATTTACAGTAAAAGATGTCAGGGCTTTAATGCATTTGGGAAATGTGGCTTCATGTGAAGATTCTGTTGAATGCTTTGCAATATCAGAAAAGGTAATTACTATTGGTAAAGTAAATGTTTGCCATGGCATTAGCATATATTTCTGAACTTGAATATAAAGACTAAAACAAAATTAGTGCTACAGTTTAGAATAAATATTGTATTAAGGGAAGAATTGTGAAATATGTTTAATGGATGTTGTCAAAATATATCCAAAGTTTACAAAATATTGTATAAAAGACAAGTGTGGACTAATGCTTGGGTAATCTGGGTATCATTCATACTAATAAAATGGAACAATTCAACATGTGCCTAGAATAACAACAGCAACAGATATGAAAAAGATGTTCTGCAAAATATTATGGCTACAAAACTCGTGTTATTTTTATGGTGAACCAATGCATTCAGAACAACTCTATCCTAAATGCAGGTGTTCTGAATACAGAGAACACTAACATTTTAGTAAGGATTATAAAGTGATATGCAGAAAATGTATAACTGTAGGTCACATAAGGTTTGGCTGCCATGTTTTGTAAGATGTGTTTGATGGACACACATTCAAAATAATAATCCTAATGTTTGCTTAGTTGTTAACATTTGTTGCCTGGGGTAGTGTAGTGATCCAAAATGTACCTATTTCAGTCACAGCCCTGGTGTTACAGCAGACAAATAAGAGATGCAGTAGCATAATGTAAATGTGAAAGTGTATTACATGAAAAACAGTAGAAGTGTATTGTGTAATACTATTGATGTTAACAATGTGGACAAGAATGATGATGGACAACTTATTAATAATGTGAAATAGAAGAACATGGACATAATATATTAGAAAATGATTAAGTACAGAGAGCAAGCAATTATATGATAATAATATAAAAGTTACACTAATTATGCCCAATTTTGAAAGTTGGAGTACTGCAAAACATTAAAAGTAGATGTGAAATACCATAGTGCAAAAAAGGAAAAAATGTGGTTTGCAGATAGTTGCAGAAGAAGATAAAGGGGTCAAAAGGGAAAGAGAAAGCCATAACAAGGGAAAACTGAATATGTAACAAAGGATGCAAAAAAAGCAAAGCTTAATTTATATGCAATTTCAGTAAATGCAAATAGTACAAAAATAATATAAGATAATCTCAGTATATGAATGGTGTATGTAACAGGAAGCAGATGTATGTTTAAGTGAGATTAATATGCAAGCTTTTTAATAAATAGGAAAAGAGACTAATTCATAAATTTATGCAGAAATGGAATTATATTGATTTTGTACAAGTTTTTTTTTCAAGAATTGCTGTTTTGATAAAAATTAAAAGCATTTGGGTATTAAATATAAGTATTGGGTTAGCAAGTAGATTATACTTGCAGGATTTATAAATAAAAGAAGAACATTTATGTTAAATTGAGGAAGTAAGGTTATTGAAGAAATTAAAAATATGTAGAAATTAATATAGAGATAGTTGTCACAGGTAATAGCACTAATCTGAGAAAAAAGACAGGCAAGATTACTCAAGATGAAAGATGGATGAAGAAGTATAAGATATGCAAGGTTATTTCTCTGAGCAGATATATAGTGTGCATGTAAAAGGAGAAATAAAACCTATAAGTTCTGATTTATTGTTGTCTAATGATTTTTGAGAAACACGTTAGGATGAAAATTGCTGATTTTACTAACCATGCAGCAATTTAGGAAAGTACTGGGGACACTGAAGACATTATTACAAGACAGTAGTGGATTACACTTAAAGAAAAGTATAAAAAGGCATATATGCAAGCTGAAAAAGAAAACAGAAGTTGGCACGTGAATTACTGGACTGTTAATAAGAAGATATGAAAGAAAGTTAGAAAGAAGTGATTTAGAATGTTTAAATAAAAAAAACAGAAATACAGCAACTTAGAAATGATGACTGATTTTTTCAAAGATAGCAAGACATTTTTAAGTGAAAAAAGAAGATACAACACCTTTTAATGTACTTGTAAATCACACTGTTAAAGTTGTTCCCCACATCAAGCTCTTTGTATGCATTAGAAATTATTCTGTTGTGGCAGCTAAGGATATGATAGAAGAGACGAAATAGAGGATAATACAAAAATTGAGAAACTGGAAAATTTGTTATAGGGATATGGATACTAAGATGCAGGCAGTTAAAATGTTTTTAGTCCCTTTAGTCTTATACACAGGGCAGGAATATTTTTATCAACTAGAGGAGAAGCTGTGGATAGTAATTAAAAAAGAGTTGAAAGATTTTATCTGGGAAGGGAAGACAGCAAGGGTCAAGTGGGATAAGCTGATTCTTCCAACAGAACAAGGTGGACTAGGATTATTCGATTTGAGGGAGTATTTTAGAGCAACACAGTTAGGGCTCTTATACATAGCACAAGCAGAAAACTATAATTCAAAGTGAAAAGGAATGATGATGCAGGGAGGAAGCTCAAGAAATAAGGAGAGATTGGGAGTTTGGATGCAGACTCTTAAGGAGAACAACAAAAATCATACAGAGTATTATATTCATAAAATAGCAGGGAGTAGTCTAAGAACTAAACCAGCACAAGAATGGAGAAAAGAGATTTTGCTAATAGGGTTGACTGTTGTCAGGGATACATATAATAGGCAAGAGGTTGCTGGAATTTAATGGAGAAAATTGGCAAAGGAACCAAGGTATCAGGAGAAAATAACTAGAACGGGAAATGTAATAGAATGGGAAGAGACCAAGAATGTATTAGGACTGCAGGTTAGAGATTGCCTTCCCTATCAAGGATTGATATCAGAGTATAGGCAAAGAGAAAGAAATAGAGGGGTCCTAAATGAGACCAGCACTGGTATAATAGAATTTAGAACAGAAGCTGCCATTAAAAAATAAATAGTAAAGCATATAAAATATTGCATCATAATTATAAGAATCAATCAGAGAAGCTTAGAAAGAATTGGGAAGTGATACTGGATAAGCAATTCACAAAGAGGCAATGGGGGGATATATGTATATCTTCCAAACACAAACTCTAGAAGATTTAGGATCTTTGCCTAGAAGTGTTTACATAGGTATTTTCATAACCCAAGTAGACTCCAAAGAACTTTTCCTCAGGTGGACAGCAAATGTTGGGGATGTGACAGGCAAGAAAGAGATAGCTGGGAACATATTTTTTGAGAGTGTAATGAGCTGGCAGACTTTAGGGATTCCCTGCAGACTGCTCTGTCAGAGATGCGGATTGGACTCACTGGGGAGATGATTTTTTGAGCTATGAGACATAATCGGAATTGCCTGAAGAGTGTAAAGCCTTGCTGGGTGTAATTATGGTGGCTGCCAAAAAAGCAATTACTAGAAAATGGAAATCAAAGTCTAGACCAACTTTACTAGTGTAGCAAATATAGTAATAGAAATAAAACAACTGGAACTGGGAGCTTAAGAAAAGGAAAGGAGCAAACTACATAGGAAAAAATGAGAATTGTGGGAACAATATATGCAGAGAAAGAATGAGGTTTAAGAGGTAGGATTTGAATGAGACATATAATGCTTAACTGGCAATGACTGCATAGATTATAAGTGATGTATAATGTTTGCAACTAAAGTGGTGTCATTTTGTTTGTTTTTCATTTATATAAATGTAACATTGCCTATGTCATATCTGATAACTTAATAAAGATGTTTATTGGAAAAAAAGGACCCTACGTTTGACCTATACATCGAAAGTAATAAAAAACCCCCCCAAAAAAACAGAAACTTGGAATGCTTTACGAGCATAAATACTTCCTGAATAATGCAACCTAAACAACACTTGCCATGACCAATCTATTACCTTCATTACTATACAGAGTCCCAGTCCTTACTAACATATAGTTGTCTGTAAAAATAAAACTTGAAACTTGCTACAACAAAATTGCTTAATTTGCAACTAGTGCCAGTTATTACTCCCATCACTGCAAATCTTTAAAGGCATTTAACTGGCTTGAACTTCACCACTACATCTACCTACAACTTATAACTCCACATAATATTATCAATAAACCTGCAGTTTGTCTGTCCTTACCCCTATACTTGTCATAACTTTCAACAAAACACCTCATTTTGCAAAAGCATAAACTTACTAAATTATCTGGATAAAGCCTGTACTCCCACTCTGTAGCCAAAAACTGGAACAATATACTTCTACCCATTAGGACAAATACTAACCTCCCAACCTTCAAACTTTGTTTAGAAGACTTTTACCCAAATCCTGGATTTGTTCATGTTCTAATCCAAGTTAAACTCCTTTGTCCTTATCTACCTATCCACCCCTAATATTGCCCTTTATACAGTTTTACTTTTCAGTTCAATCCCCCTTTTTATTACTTTATCTCTCCACTTCCCACTATGTCTTATTATATACCTGATGTAGGCTTCACCTCACAACCTTGTCCTTTTGTTCTTCCACTCCGTTTTTATCTGCACTCATTCCTCTCGTATCAGAAGCCTGCTACATTTATGATATGGCTTAACTCGCTCATGGGTATATATCCATCCATCCACAACGCCTTTTCCAATTTTTGCACATGGGATCAAGGTGTCACTTAACAGTTACAATCATCTAGAGCCAAGGGTTACACTGTTGGATGGCTAGCCTTGCCTATGTCTATATCCACCTCTCTGTATATATTTAGATATATCTAAATGCAGGTCTGTTGATATGTTTAATCAACCACATGTGGTCGACATATGCAGGTAGTCAACAGGTGTGTGAGATTGACAATCTTCGGGTAGAGGAATATTCCCTTTCTCCAGTGACTGTGCTATCTCAGAGTTAGTGTATGTATATATATATATATATATATATATATATATATATATATATATATATATATATATATACATGGATCTAGGACTACTGAATGAAAGTTCAATAGTCCGAATCCACAAACTTTAACAAAAGTGCTTTCACCGAAAAAGCACTTTCATTAAAGTGCATTAAAAAAAACAAAACAATAAATCTACTTTTGTGCAGGGGGGCAAACCCCCCTGCACCCCCCATGTGGGGGGCTGTGACCGCCCACCCCCCTACTTTAATATTCTCACTACAGTGAGGAAAAGGGAATATTCCCTTATCCACACCGTAGTACAATCTCCACAAGAGTCATTCTCCCACAACTCCCTCTAGCTGCAAGCATACTTCTGCGAAAGTGCTTTTTCGGTAAAAAGTACTTTTGGGGAAGTATGACTGGCTGTTTGTGCTTCGGTTAAAAGTTCCTTCAGGGATCAGTATCGATCTCATATACATATAGATATAGATATAATTACTGAGGGGTGTGGGGGTGTAGGGGGCTTGGTCCCTTCAAAAAACAATGTTATTTGTTTTTTTTGTTTGAAAATGCAATAACCAAGGAAAAATATTATGATATTAGGTTTGTCTACCTTTTGTATTCGACATTACCGAGGTAGATGTATGGGCTACTTGACTAAAATGAATAAACCCATACACATGTATATATTATTTATTATTTATTTTATTTTATTTTACATTTGTTAACCGGGAAGGTCCAACTGGATATATGTCCATTTTCAGCTGAGGCCCGGGGAGAAAAGCTCCATACAGTAAACATAAGACAGACAACGTAATACACTGTAAAATAAAATAGAGAAATACAATCCAGAGAAAGTTTTACATATTTACATAATGAAACCAGAGAAACTTTTATATAATTACATAATGAAACCATTCCATTATAACAGTAATTCAAGAATAGAGGTTATACAATGTATTTGAAGGTCATTTTTGAAGTTCCCAGGCCAACAATCAAGAGGTGCATATATAATTGTGTTACATAATATACGTTCTAGATTTCACTTAATCACATGGCAGAACAGAGTAATATAGGTAGGATTCAGAGACACTGCTAAGAGACCCTAGTTGGGTGAACAGTAGTAAAGTGTGGGGAATTAGTCAGGGGTAGAGCAAGGACAGAGTCATCACAAAGTGAAGTATTGAGTAAGGTTCTTTTAAAATTGGGTTGGAGAGGGTTGTAAGGTTAGTTCTGTAGGGAGAGAGTTCCAAACTTTACCAACTGAGTTCATAAACAGAGCTTCCCCAGCTGAGTTGTTTGCCTTGATGATGAAAGCTAACATTTTGTTAGAGGATCTGAGAGTTTTAAGGTTATGGTAGGGGGTGATGAGTGTTTTAAGATCGGGTGTCCATTTGGGCTGATAGAGAATCTTGTGGGTGATTATAAGTTGGTTAGTTAGTAGAAGGTTAGGTAGTTCAAGCCAGCTTAGTAGTATGAGGTTGTGGCAATGATGGGTCCTTTAGGCAGTGGTGGTGGCAAATCTGGCAATGTGATTATAGCAGGTTGTGAGCTTGTTCAGGGAAGTTTTATTCAGGTTGGTGAATAGAGGGGAGGCGTAGAGAAGTGTGGATAGGAGATGTGTGCGAGCAAGAACAGTTCTGGCAAGGGGAGTTAAGAAAGGTTTGAGACTATGTAGAGAGCCAAGTTTTTTATTTACTGCTTTGATGGTGTGGTCGATATGCAGATAAAACTTTAGGTTGTTGTCACTATGACTCCTAGTAGTTTGGTTGAGGGGTCTGGTGAGATAATAGTACCATTGTTAGATGCAATGAGGAGGTTAGAGAGGAGGTGTTACGAGATGGGGGGAACAGCAGCAGTTTGTTTTTTGGGGGGGTTTAATATTAGACAGCGATAAAGGAGCCAATTTTCAACCATGGTAAATGTGTTTTGAGATAGTGTCAGTAGTTCTTCTGGGGTTGTGGCAGAGCAGATCTGGGTTGAGTCATCTGTGTATTGGATACAGGCAGTGTCTGGTATTACTTTATGCAAATCATTAATGAAAATGGAAAATAAGAGGGGCCCTAGGATGGATCCTTGGGGGACTCCAAGAGTTATAGGTAAGAGGGTAGATAGGTTGTCTTTCCACAGAACTGCCTGTTGTCTACCTCCCAGATATGATTTAAACCATTGTATAGCATGGATGTTTAGGGAGATTATTTCTAGGGTTTGCAGGTGAAGTTGGTGGTTTACCATGTCGAAAGTTTTGGAAAGATCTAGGAAGATGGCTGAGGGGAGTTTATTGCTATTATGGTTGCGATTTATGGCATTGGTGAAGGACAGTAAGGCAGTGGTGGTACTGTGGTGTGGTCTGAAGCCATGTTGAGAATTTGATAGGTAATTGTTATCAAGAAGATAGGCTAGGAGTTGTTTTTGGATACATTTTTTCCAGGAGAGAGTATTGCTATGGGTCTGTAGTTTGACAGGTCAGTGGAACTGCCTCCCTTGTGGAGTGGAATGATATGGGATATCTTCCAGATAGTGGGAATGGTAGCTTCAGATATGGATCTGTTGATCATAATGGATATGGGGTAGGCTACAGCATCAGCTGCTTTTTGTAGGTAGTCTGCAGGGAGGAGATCAGCGGCAAGTGTAGTTGGTTTTAGTTTTCTAATTGGTTTAAGGATAAATGATGCTGCGACTGGTTGAAATTTGAAGGTAGTTTGGGTACTGGGTATAGAGGCAGATGGATTTGGTGCACTGGGGGATAAGTTATTGGCTAGGTTTTGGATAGTTTCTGTAAAGAAGCTATTGAAGGAGTTGGCTACCTCTGCGGGAGAATGTGAGTTGTAAGCTGAGGGGACAGGGGTGGTAGATCTTCCTGGATATAGCAGTGTATTTAGAGTTGCCAGAATTTATTTGGTTTGTTCTGTTGTTTTTTTTTTTTTGTTGTAGGTTGTGATAGTAGTTCTTTTTGTCGGTATTGACAGATTTTTTTGTGTCATTCCTTAATTGTCTATAATGGAGTTGATCTGTGAGTTTTTTTGAGGTACGCCAAGTGGCCCAAGCTTTATTTCTTAGTAAGAGTTTTTGCCTAGTTGCAACTGTAAGCCATGGGGTCCTTTTGGTTTTAGTCCTAATGCTACGAGCTGGAGCGTGGCTGTCTAGGATGGATAAGAATTTAGTATTAAAGTATTGTACAGCTTCCTGTAGTGGGAGATGCTTTAGAACTGACCAGTTACAAAGTTTAAGGTCTGTCTGGAAATTCTTAAGGTTAAAATGTTTCTTGTTTCTGATTGTTTTATAGGTGGGTTGTTTGTGGATTTCAGCCTTTTGCCTGATGATATAGGTGCGATGGTGATCACTTATGTCATCAGGCAAGGTTCCAACTTTATACATGAGTGGGTGATTGTTAATAAGTATCCAATCTAATATAGTTTCTTTATTGTTAGGTTTAGTGATTCTGGTGGGGGAGGATATGACTTGTGAGAAACCATAAAGGTTAATGTGGGAAGTGGGGGGTTCAGAGGTGCATGAGTACCAGTCTATATTAAAATCTCCGAGTACAATGGTTTCTTGGGGATAATTATTTGATAGCCAGTTTAGTATGTCCTTAAGTACTGGTATGCTTTTACCTGGGGGGATGTAGACACAGATAATATATATATACTTTTGCTTTTATTGATGTGTAGTTTAGTAGTAATGATTACACACACACACACACGCACACACTTCTCAAACTTATACATCTTAATATTATTATGTTATAGTTTAATACTATGTTAATGGCTTTTCTCTCTGTGCCCCTGCTGAAAATGGATACACGTGGCCTAGTCAGACTTTCTCAATAAAAAAAAATGTCAATGAAAGAAATAAATAAATAAAAAATAAATAAATAAATGGGTAAAATGTACAGATGGAAAATAATGACTGAGATCATGAATAGCATGGGAGATGCATAGTACAAGTGGTGATGACTTATATAAAGGGACTAAGTTATGTAAGAAGTAGTTATACAGAAGAACAAATTTATAAAAGTAGTTCATGTCATATAAATGTCATATAAAAAATGGTACATGTTACAGAGGGAAGTTTTGGAAAAAGAAGCTGAAGTTACAGAACTACATATAATATTAAAAAGTCAAGTAAAATAGAGAACTAGGTCTAGATTTAATTAACTATTTGCTTTTAAAGAAATAAATGGTATAGAAAAGAGATGGTCTGCAAAAGTTTTGAATACATGGATGTGTAGAGAAAAATATATGTAGAGGCATAATACATTTTTTATATAGGGAAAAAAGGAGGAAAAATATTTAAAACTGGAGATTGATAACTTTAGGAAATTCTGATTATAAGAAATTAATGAAAGTTTTACAAAACAAATTTCAAAAAAATAAATAAATGAATAAATAGTATTTAAAAGATCCTTTAGATCTTTAGTATTTGTAGAATAAGAGTCTACTACAAACTCTCAAGTCCCAAACATTAGATCGACTCAAGTGTCTTGTAAGTCAGATACACTGCTACTTGCACTAAACTCAACAATGTGGTCAGGAAAGCAGCTTACTCAAAGCTTACTTATTTAGTAAGTGGTGAAGGAAAGCATAGTGCAGCAAAGTGCTGAGCTAACTGGGACTGAAGTTACCTACACTGAGGCTGAAGATATAGCCAACCTACTGGCCAATAAATTAGCTCTAATTTCACCCCTCTCTCCATCCATCTGTTCCTCAAGATATACCTGAAACTGGATCACTGCCAGCTATCACACAAGACCATGTCCTAAAAGTGCAAACAGAAGCTAAAAATACTGCATTGATGGGTCATGACAATACC
Source organism: Protopterus annectens (assembly GCF_019279795.1). Classification (NCBI taxonomy): domain Eukaryota; kingdom Metazoa; phylum Chordata; order Ceratodontiformes; family Protopteridae; genus Protopterus; species Protopterus annectens. The sequence goes on along the minus strand of NC_056737.1, from coordinate 134,163,889 downwards.
CCTGGATGCATTTTAAATAGCATGAAGAATGATTTAGCCACACCTCTAACAATACTGCTCAGTTTCAGCCTCCATACAGGTTTTGCACCAAGCAAATGGAGAACACATATAGTCATTCCTCTGCATAAGGGTTGACCATCCACAGACCCAGGCAATTACAGACCCATAAGTCTGACTAGCCTCATTTGCAAAGCCATTAAAAGGATTATCATGGAATTAATCAATCAAGACATAGGGAACCTCCAAACACTGGACTTGTCTCAGTTTGGAATCATCAAGGGCAGTTCGTGCTTACTCAACCTGGTGGATTTTTTTTTAAAAGGTCACCAAATGAATGGATGAAGGCAATATGGTATATACTGCATACCTCAACCTGGCCAAAGCTTTTGACACAGTTCCAGACTCAAGCATAGTAGAAAAGCTAAATAAACTGGGAATAAACCACTCTGTTACCTGCTGGATTGCCAAATGGCTCAGAGACAGGATGTAGATAATAAAAATAGGGGGCGTTACCTCCAGGAAGAGATCAGTCAGCAGTGCAGTCCCCCAAGGTTCTGCGTTGAGACCTCTCCTATTCAGCATCTACTTTTCTGAAGTAAGGGCCAGTACCAAAGGGCTGTGGCTGACTGAGTTTGCAGATGACTATAAGGGTCTATATTATATTATCGCACGCTTACAAAAGCAAATGATAATTAATCAACCCCATGTAAGCAAAAGCTTACGATGTCAAAACCTCAGAACAGTGATTTTTTTCCATGGGAAAAAAAATCGCTGTTCCAAAATAAAAAAACAAAAAACAAAAAAACTTTAAAATATTATATAATGTGGGGGGCTCCCACACCCTCCCAACATGGGGGGGCTGTGCCCCCCACACCCCCCTACTTAAATATACTAACTCCGAGATCGCACTACAGTGCCGAAAATGGCAAAGTAGCAAAAGCGGACAAGCAAATTCTTTCCCAGGGAAAGAATTTGCTGAAAAGCCTCTTCACTATTTTGCCTTTTCGCTCTTTTTGGTTCGATCAAGATGCATTTGACAAACTGCATCTGTGATCTCTCAATAGGGAACTGACTATAAGCTAGGAGTAGTTATTTTATTCCCAAATGACTAAGCCATCCTGCAAGAAGGTTTGTCTTGAATAAATAACTGTTGTCAAAATTATGGTCTGAAACTAGATGTCAAAAAATGCATTATTGCATCCATTGAGAAGCCATCTATACAAGTAACTACCACATTAACAGTACTCCCATACGAGCTGATCCAGTTTTTTGGGATTTGGAAACATATATGTGCAGTGACCTAACTTTTGACCAACATGTGTCTACTGTTGTAAGAAAGTCCTTCATTAGGACAGTTATTGAAAATAACGTCCCCTTTTGGATATAACTGTCTAGACACATTTAACAACTGAAATGCCCACAGAGATACCCTACTAAAATAATAAAAGTCCTAAACAACATGTCATACATGAACCGAATCAAAGCCATATCACTATACTCAATATCCTACAAAGGGTCTATACTGGAATATCGAATGTTTAACAGTTCGAATCACTAAAGGTCGACCCTTAGTGGTCGAACTGTTAAAACATCGAACGTTCCAAAAAAAAAAATTAAAATAAATAAATAAATAAACTAAATGGTATAGGCAGGGGGCACCCCCCACACCCACTGCTACTTAAATATACTTACTCCAAGGCCGCACTACATTGAAGTAAATGGAAATCTCCCCTTATGGAGATTTCCGTTTACTTCTTCGACATTCTGCAGTTTCGCCATTCTCATGCCGACAATGTCAGATTCGACATTGTCGGCTTTCAAGAATTCAATATAGACCCTCCTACAAACTGTTAAGAGGCGACTTGTGTCAGGCATACAAAACATCCTTCAGCCCAGTACTGATGGATTTAGTGCACATCAACAATTCAAATGGCATCAGAGATACTCAGTCTAGGGATCTAAACCTCTTCTGCAACATCAACAGAATGGTTTGAAGAGACAGGTATATTTCACAGAGGATACCAGTGCTGTGGGACAGACTCCCCATATGCATAAACCCTGTCCATTTTCAAGACAACCTAGATCTATGGATGGGAAAAAGAAAATCTACCCCCGGATTGCTCCTGAGCTAGTAATGGACAGAGGTATCTTCTAAATGCTTCATCCAATACATGAGTCTCCTCAAATTATCTATGACATGATCCCAGTTATTCTCATTAGTGATAATATATATATAATTATCAACCATAGGATGTGTAAGGCCAATGTATAATCAAATAGGATAAGTTATTTTGAGCAAAAAAAGGGAATCTCTCTAGGCTTACAATGGGCTGCAAGGGCAGCTATCCTAGTTCTTACTCATGAACCTATGAACCTATGAATGAGTGGGAAGGGGTAACAGTGTGGATTAGGGCAGTGGTTGTGAAGGGAGTTTTAGGTTTATGGAGTGGGGGGGTTAAGTTTAGGGGACAAAAGGTGAGTTTTAGAGCAAGTTATGAGCAGGAGGGGAATTTTAGGTTTAGGGAGTGTGAAGAAATATTTAGAGTTACAGAGTTAGAAAGGAGCATTGTGTTAGGAAGGGAGAGGAGGATTATAAATTTAGAAGGTGAAGGAAATTATTTAGAGTGAGGGAGTGGGAAAGGAAACTTAGTCTTAGGGAACCGGAGGGGATTTTAGATTACGGGAGTGGGAAAGGAAACTTAGTCTTAGGGAACCGGAGGGGATTTTAGATTACGGGAGTGGGAAAGGAAACTTAGTCTTAGGGAACCGGAGGGGATTTTAGATTACGGGAGTGGGAAAGGAAACTTAGTCTTAGGGAACCGGAGGGGATTTTAGATTACGGGAGTGGGAAAGGATTTTTATGATTAGGGAGCATGAAGGTAGTTTTAGTGGTAGGAGCAAGAAAGGAAGTCTTTGTGTTAGGGAGCAGGAGGGAAATTTGGGGGTTAGAGAGGGGTATTTTAGATTTAGACTGGATTTGAACACAATTGCAGAGTATATCTACATTTCTTTAGAAAAGGTCAAAGTGCAGACAATGCCCTCTTCCCCCCAGCAGATGCAATATACCTCTCAATGAACAGCAAAAACCTAGTTAAAGCTCTCTTCCTAGATTTATCCAAAAAGCCATTAACATCATCCACTCCCTTCTCTTGCATTAGCTCCCTTTCTGTGACCTCAGCTTAACAGCACTAAATTGTGTCCATGACTACCAAATAACAGATTGTTTAATGTGTTTTTGCATGCAAAGTTGTCTATCACCCAAGTATCTTTGGGTTCATTTATTGTGCCACTTATTTTTGAAACCTACATTAACTAACTTAGCATCTAACTAGGACCCAAACTGTCTTACTGTGTACAGATGGTATTGTCATCTGGGGGTGTAGTATTGTCATCTGGGGGTGTGGTATTGTCATCTGGGAGTGTGGTATTCTCATCTGGGGGTAGGGCACTTCCTTTCTATCAATAACTGAATACATTAACAGTAAACTAGCTAAGCTATGGCTGGTCTGTAGAACAGAAATTACTAAATTAAACCATAGTGTTTAGCACCCAAAAGCACCTTAACACCAGGAATATCAATGGGCCAAATGGTGACCTACTACAGTTAGCAGAACCCAGGAAATACCTCAGCATTTAGCTGAACCCCTCCGTTACCTTTTCCTCTCACATACAGAGGCTATGCAGTAAGTTCAGGTCCCTACCTGCTCTACTGCTGCCATTACTATTTCTATATTTTCATTTGCAGACTTTGCATCATCTAAGTGTACTTGCAGCAAGTTCAATGGCATGTTGCAGAATGATTATGGAATTATTGTTATCATTATATGATGCCATACATGGACTCTATATATTAATTTAGCAATCACTGACTAGGCATGGGTATCACAGGATTTACCCATGGTTACTGTGGTTTGATCGTGAAGGCAAAGCACTAGTGATTAAACAAAGCCAACTGTGGGTAATTCCACTTATACCCACACACAGGAGTCGATTATTGCTATTACTCAGTGGCATTATTTAAGATACAATTTGTTTACCTTTTTTAAATAATTTCCTTGTACCAGAATACTTCAGTGTTCTTCTACCTCCACTGCTACCTGTGTGATTTTCCCATCAAGGGTCATTCTTTGAACAATCACAAATATGAAACTGCAATATTCAATTCTTGATATAAATATACATCTAGTCAATCAGCAGAGGTTGCTGCATCTGTTGATGTGCTGCTGTATTATGACGTATAGAACTATGGATCAGTGTGATAACTGGTACAACTTTCCTGCAGTGTCACATTACTGCCACTTCACTGATCTAATGCCTTTCATGCCCTGCTTCCTTTATGGCTACAGAGCTCAGAACATGTTCTTGAACTTGTGGTTAAAAAAAAAATCAGTAATCACAAAGGAAAAAAAAATAGCAAAACACTCCCATTCATCAGTCTGGGTCATAAACAAGTAGAATCATGCCCTTCATTATTATTTTTTTTTTTAATATCCATTTGTTTTTCAACTAGCCTAGCCAAAAGTTGGCTCCGTTCTTGCTCAATACAGGGCTAAGCTATAACCCTAAAAGTGAACAATTACCTATTATACCATGACCCCCTATTAATATTCCAAAACGTGCACGCTGATTGGCCAGCGTGCACATTGTAAATCAACTTATACTAATGGAAAAAGGTCCGGTCGCCCGGACTTTTTCCATAAGTATAAGTCTTTTTTTAAAACACTGTCTCACTATGTTAAAAGAGTTTAACATAGCGACACAGGTTTAAAAAAAGCAATGGAGATCTCCGTTGCTTTTTTTAAAGTTGTCTTGCTATGTTAAACTCCTTTAACATAGCGACACAGTGTGTAAAAAGCAACTGAGATCTTGCTTTCTCCGTTGCTTTTTTTTTAAACCTGTCTCGCTATGTTAAATGCTTTTAACATAGCGAGACAGCTTTAAAATAAGCAACGGAGATCTTGCTTTCTCCATTGCTTTTGGCCACAGCTCTGATGTACTGCGTAGGCATGCGCAGTACATCAGAACTGCCGCGGATGCCAGACAGCTGCGGAAGGGCAGCAAAGAGGCATTATACAATGCCATTATTTAAGAAAAGTAATTGTTTCTTTTCTTAAATAATGTCATAGTATAATAGCAATAACATAAAGTGCTCCGCCAAACTCCACTAAACAAAGCAAAAACGAAAGCGAGGACCAATGCAGGCTGAAAAAGTAACAAAGCAAAAACGAAAGCGAGGACCAATGCAGGCTAACAAAGCAAAAATGAAAGCGAGGACCAATGCAGGCTAAATAAAATAATAGCAATAACCCACTTCTGGGTGTGGGTAATGCGGGATTTACCCACGGTTGTCTTTGTTTGGTCCCTCGGGCTGCGCCCTCAGGACCAAACCACGCCAACCGTTGTTAAATCCCGCATTACCCACACCCAGGCGTGAGTTATTGCTATATTCACACCTTCCACCTCCTCACTCTTCTTTCTTCCCTCACTTCTTTACTTCTATCAGTTTCTGTCTCCGGACTTTCTCTCTAAATATACCATATGCCTGCCTTTCTCTCACTTTATATTGATATTCCTGTTTGCATTATACTAACTTACCTTTAATTCCTCTATAAACTGTCTAAAATTTCTTTAACTATTGAATCATTATCATATACCTTATATATTCTTAACCAATGTTTTCTTACTATGTCTAGTTTATTATAATTAAGTAAACTGTAGTTGGTTTTTGTTTTATTTTCCAAGACTATAAAATTATTGATCCTAAAATGTTTTGTAATACCTTGGAGCTTTTCTCCCTGTGCCTGTGCTGAAAATGGGCTCTTACCCAGTCGGACTTTTCTGGTACTCAAATGTTAATAAATAAATGTTATACTGAATGTTATATTATTGCTTGATGTATGTCCTATAATGAGAAGGCTTCATGGCATGTTGTGTCTTAACATCCTACCAGTTTTCCAAGGACAAAAATGATATGCTTGTAGTCCCCAGCAGTGGTAAACATTTGGTTACTCTATACATTTTACATCTGTAGAGCCGTGTAAGATAAATCACTAATTAAATGAATACCACTTATCAACAATTTAAAGGCTGGGAAGACAAATGGCAAATTATATGTGAAATATGTGTTCTAATAAACTACTTGTCTCAGTGAATAAGTGAATAAAAATATACTGCTAGGGAGACATCCTCAAGTAACTTGTCTTTAAACAGTGTACTACTCCATGGTTTAGTGTTAGAAACTATTTTCATGTTTAACTGTAAGTTAGCTATCAGCCTGCATCAGACTTATCACATTTAGATAATCAGATAAATGAGACAGTCACAAAGTAATCCTTTCAACTTCGCACATGCTTTATGAATGTATTTACAAAATCTCTGGCATATTTTATCATCTCCTTCATAAACATGTATTGGTGCAAAGTGTAGGATTTAAGCACTGTAAATTGGATAGTGGTAAGCAAGGTTCATGGTTTCTGACAGCTTGGTTATCAGTTAATAACATTTAGCAGTTTATTATAAAGCCTTGCACTTACATTACCTACTAAAGAGCCTGAATGAAATTATGGCAGAATGCAGCAGTTCTGGAAAATTAAAGTCTCATAACTCAAATTATTCTGTTAAGTAAGATCAGAAAACTGAAAAACTTTGTTTAGTAGCGTGTATGACACTACTGCAAGCCACATAAATTATCACCATGATTATACTATGAACACATAAAAATAAAATGTAAAGACCAACGCTATATTAAATTATACATTTTCAAAATAAAAAGGTTTTATTATGAGGACCATCACTGACACATAAGTCTAGGCAATTTTTGCAATAGTGTTGATATTATGCAAAACACAAATTAAAATGCCTGGCACAAAACTGGTCATCCTAATTATGTCTTGCTTTTAAAGAGCTGCTATTGTTCTATAATATTTTTCTGCTCTTTTACATTTCACTCTTGAGATAATAAAGCAATTAATTCATCAACTTTTTTTCTCAAATGTAGCTGACTCCTCTCAGCACACAACTGGAATTACAGACCGTTGTCATGGTGAATGTGACAATGACATAAACCCTAGGTACTGCAAGGTCAGCAAGGTTCATACAATCATTTTAACATCTTTTCTTTACAAATATTTATATGAACTATGAAAATGAGGTATAAATCAAGAAAATGAAGATTACAAAATACAGTACATAGATAATCAAATGGTTGTTGCAGATTTATTATATTGTCTGCAAGTCGATACGTAAATGTAGAGCTGCCCTTTAAACCACAGTGTTTTTCTTTTGTAATACCTAGATCAAATTAATGTATGCTGTACAATTGTTTCTTCAAAATTTGACTTCAACTGAGCAACTAAGCTGACAGACTAAGGTACTGCACAAATGAATATTCCAGTCATTTTATTGTGCTAAGAATAAATTACAGAAAGTCTGCCCATCAGAATAATTGCAGCAAACAATATGTCATGTTAATAAAGAGGATAGAAAACAGAGATGGCTTGAAAGGCATGAGGATAACAGTGCATATACTGCTAAGAGACAATGCTATAAAAAAAAAAAAAAACAAGCAGAATAAAAAGGGGTGAAACTACTGAGCTCTGATTCTGTGCAACACATACCGCAAGTAAGTGGTCGTCTGGCAATGAATTAGTGTATAAAGCAGGTCAGAAAGAAGATAAGAAAGGCTGCTATACAGTTTCAAGCATAAGCTAATAGATTAGTGGTCATTGCGTGACAGCCATATTTCAGGTAACTTAACATCAATACCAGAAAGCCGGTTCCCAGAAACACAAGTGCTACAAAAAACAACAGCAAACTAATAATATAGATAATAATAATAATAATAATAATAATTATTATTTATACGAAAAAAAATATATATATATATGTATATATATGTGTGTCTGTGTGTATGCCAGCCCTTGCAAATCTGCCCTCAGTAGAATAAAAACTAAATAGAAAAATGGAAGAAAACACACTAGAGCTATGCCATGTGGTGATGAAAATAGATATGGACATTTGCAAAGACTTGACATACTAGTACAGATGGAAACAGTGAAAAACAAAAATGTATTTTATTTATTTATTTTATTTTATATCTGTTGACCAGGCTAATCTGGCTGGATACATGTCCATTTTCAGTAGAGGCCCGGGGAGGAAAGCTCCAAGCAAAAGTAAATTACAAAGTACAATAATTAAAAAATGACTAGATTCAAATACATTAGAGAGCAAAAATGTTTGGAAGAAAAAAATAAAAATTGTTTCTATGAACAATAGTACAGAGTCTTTGCGTAGGTTTAAGATACAATCAAGTACAGAGTCTTTGCATAGGTTTAAGATACAATCAAGTACAAGTTTACACAATATTTTAAAATTATCATTCATTAAGTCAAAGAAGGAGAAAGAAAAAAGGCAGGAAAACACAAGGGCTAGTATAAAGTTACCTTCTATTGATTAATGCTGCAGAGGGGCCATAGCCCAGGAGGAAGGGGTATAGCAAGAAGAAGAATAAGGGGAAAAGTATGATTCAGTCAGGCTTAGAGCAGGGACAAAGCCAATATATTTTAAATGTTCTTTGACATGTTTCTTGAAGAGTGGTGTAGATGAGAGAGATGTGAGTGTTCTAGGAAGCGTGTTCCAGATTCTGCCTGCAACACTGGTAAAAAGTGAGTCCCCAGCATTAATATTGGAAATTAGTAGCAATGAAAATGCACAAGGGGTGTGTGTGTGTGTGTGTGTGTGTGTGTGTGTGTGTGTGTGTGTGTGTGTGTGTGTGTGCGTGTGTGCGTGTGTGCATGTGCGTGTGTGTGTGTGTGTGTGTGTGTGTGTGTGTGTGTGTGTGTTATTTATATATATGTATTTATATATAAATAATAAGCTGTCTTCTTGATGCAGTATCTGATAGAGATGGGGGGGGGGGCAACAAGTAGCCAAATACTGGATCACCCATGTGGGAGGGAGTTGATCCAGCATTGTAAAAAAAAAGTGGTACCTACCGGAGAGACAGGTGCATAGAGTGGATTACGATGGGACAGGCAGCTGGACCTTCTACTGCTACCAAGATGCATAAATAGTAGTGTAGATCAGAGTGCAAGTGATGTGTGTGTGCTATATCTTTAAGAAGCATGTCAAGGCTATATGTGCACATATAAATTCCAGACACATGCAATCCCTAGAGCCATTTTGAAAGGGCAGCCAGGTAGAGAGCATGCAAGATCACAGTTGTTAGTTTGTATATGTTACTTTAGTTAAAGTCAATAATTTCTATAGTGATGTGTTTGTATAAAATAAAACTGTTTGAATAGAACCCATGAAGACTCTTCTATTGCATCCTAGATAGGATAGCAACATGGTGTCAGAACCGGGATCGAAAAGAATAATATTCGGAGCCATGAGTTGTGGAGATGACAGTGAAGGTTAAACTGAGAGAAAATAGCACAGATAGAGCCAGGGAAGAATCAAAGGCAATGGGAAATAGCACAAACTGTTTACTTGATATGAAAGACAAAAAGGAGCATTGCAAGGGCACAAACCACATTACTAAGCAAGTGGAAATCACAAAAGTTTGTTAAATAAAGGAAATGTTTAAAATAAAAATATTTGATGAAACAATTAATGGTAAAGCAAGTATGTTTAAAGCAAAATGAGTGTGTTTAAGGCAAAACTGAGCATGTTTAGAGTAAAACAAGCACAAGAAAAGTACATTGGGCATGAAAAGGGCTTAAATGAGCAAAACAAATGTAATAATGGCAAAAAGGGCACAGTAAGCAAAAATAAAGCAAGGCAACTGCATGTATTTTGGCAAAGTGCTGTGTTTTGGCATAACTATAACTTTGTATTTTATCAATGGTGTAACTAAAGTTGTTTGAAGTATCTTAAAGTGTGTAAAAGTGCTTACAGAGTGTGCTTATTACTGTGCATGTATTTCAGAGTTTGATGTGTTTAAAGTGCAGCCATTTCATGAAAAACTATAGCCATTTTAAAAATTTCTTGTGCTGTCTGTGCCTATTCGCAAAGTGCTAACATTACAGAGTGTTTCTTGCACTGTAAAAAGTTGCCTAGCAAGATATCACTATTTGGGGGACATTTCAGTATGCTGTATGCAGGTATTTGCAAAGTGCAATTACTTCAAAGTACTACTGAGTTTTGGGCAAGAGATGTTCAGTTTATTCGCATTGTGCAGTTACTTGATATGTTTCTTAGACTGATAAGAAGTGATTCTTGAAAAAGACAATATTACAATAGTTACACTGAGTTATTCAGCCACATCGTAAAGTTGTTGAAATATTTCTTAAAATGATGATAAACAACTTTAGCTAAGTGATTATAAATGACTTTAGCATTTTAGCCTTCCAAGCGATATTACAAAAGTATAAAGTGCCCGAGAAGTTTATTTCACAAAGTCCAAAGGTACTTTCAAAGGTACTATGAGTTTGTCCATTAGCATAATTTCAAAAAGCCCTAAAGGTATAACTTTAGAAGCACAAAGGCACTGGATAAAGTTACAAATACTGGCATAACTTTATGGCATATGTGCATATGTGTATGTTTGTGCTTATTTGCAAAATCCTTCACTGGTATGTGTTAATATGGAAAACAGATTTTGAAAACCTTTACCACTTGTATTTGATCAGAAAACTGCAGAAAATTGGAGAATATTTGAGAGAGAATGATGTTTTTATACAAGCAGCTTATGCAGACAGTGATGCATGCACCGGGTCATTTATTTTGCTTAACCTAGCTGGGTCAGAGGCCATAGAAAGAGAACATTCATTTGTGTATGCACCTGCAGTATATGATGGAGAAGGTGAAAACTGCCATATTGTTGCACAGGCTGAATCAACAGAAGACCCAAGTTCAGAGAAATGTGTAACCCCCAAATGAATAATACATTAGAGAGGCATTTGTTTTACACAAGAGATCAGAAACCAGGGGAAACATTTGCAGCTTATCTAACTTACTTGAAAAACACAGCTAAAAGATGTCGGTTTGGTAACTTAAGAGATGAGCTGATAAATGAAAGGCTTGTGTGTGTGGTATTAATAGTGTTGCTGTGAGAAAGATTTTACTTTGTGACAGTGATTTAACGTTGAGCAAAACCATAGGGATTTTTCAAATACATGAGGTGTCAGAAAAACACACAAGTACGCTTATGAGTGACAAGAGCATGGTTTCAGTTGGCTCCAAAGCAAATGTAGATAGTATGCAACACATGGCAAACAAAAGCAGGCCCAAACACGCAGCAGCTAAAGGGTTTCCAGGAAAGGTATGTGGCTTTCCAGAAAGTTCTAAGAAAGGGGTGCTCTCAAGCTCAGTGCAATACAAGCATGAATCAGCAAAACCCAAATCTAGCTTTATTGTTGACTATTGTTAACTGTCACAATTGTGGGTCAAATCATGAGTCTAAAAGAAAAAAGTGCTCAGCATTTGGTCAGCAATGTCACAGGTATAAGAAATGGAACCATTTCCAAAAGTTTTGCAAATCAAGTAAGCCTCACACAGCTGTAAAGAAAGGTCACACAAAAAAGCAAGTCGATCAAGTAGAGCCCAAGCAGTCAGCTTTCTGTTGTAGATGGTGTATCAGTACTTGGTGAAATAGCTGATGCAGTGAATTTATTGACAAGGAACAAAGTGTTTTGTACTGTCCAGATTAATGGAAAATCCACAGACCTCAAAGTAGACACTGGTTCAAAGTGTAATACTATATCAGCAGACATATTTGCCAAAGTAAGAACTAATGAACAACTCAATGTGACCAGTAGTGTGAGACGTGTTGCTTATGGAGGTGACAAAATTCAAACAGAAGGCTCAGTGATGCTTTCATTTTATTTGGCTGAGAACTGTTACAACTTGTTATTCTTTGTAGTCTGAAGACCAGTGCAATCTTTATTGGGTCTTAAAGATAGTTTAAGAATGAATCTGCTTTCTTTTGCTAAAGAAGTCCATCACATAAGTGCATTTCTGAGTTCTAATTTTTCTGAAGCCATTTTCTCAGAGTATGCTGACATTTTAGATGACAAGTTAGGCAAACTTTCAGTTGTGTATTCCATGAAGTTAGACCCAGAGGTCACTCCAGTAGTCAGACCAGCAATAAGAGTTCTGCTAGCTATGCAGGATAAAGTTAAAATTCAGTTTGATAAAATGGTGCAGCAGGGTGTGATTTGTCCAGTCACAGAACCAACTGAATGGGTATCGTCCATGGTAGTCGCTCACAAAAAAGGCTCAGATGAAATCAGAATAGGTATTGACCCAAGAGATCTGAAAAAAGCATTAAAGAGACCATATCATCCAATGCACACAGTCGAAGTTGCAGCTCTAATCCCAAATGCTACTGTATTTTCTGTCTTGGATGCAAAGAGTTCATTTTGGCAAGTGATGCTTGATTATAAATCCTAATTTCGAACTACTTTTGGTACTCCATTTGGCAGATACAGATTCCTAAGTATGCCATTTGAAATAAATTCTGCAAGTGAAGTCTTTCAGCGTGCAATGGAGCAATTTTTTTGGGGTTATCCTTGTGCCATAATAGTAGATAATTTATTGGTTGGAGGCAATGGTGAAGCAGAGCATGACAGAAACCTCAAGAATGTTCTAGACAGAGCATGTTCATAGGTTGGTACTAGGCTATCAGCCCTAGGGCCTATGCAAGCCTAGCCATAACAATTCCCTGGCTATTTCTTCCCACACTATTTACTTCCCTGGACCCCTGTCTAGCAGGGTGACTGACGTGATCCCCGGGGTGAATTTCCTTTCTCCCATCCAATCGTCAAGGTTCCTTTTGAAGAGGACTAAAGAGGTACTCTGCTTGACATGTATGGGCAATCTATTCCAGAGTCTGGGGAGTCTCTGGGTCAGGAACCTATCCCTCCAGCATGTTTTGTTTATTGTGATGACAAGGTTTAGATCCCTGGAGCATGTGGCTCTGAGGGATTGGGATTTCTTTAAGTGTAGCATGTCCAACAGCTCTGGGTTTGACATGGCCTTGTATGTTAAGCAGAGATCGCCTCTGAGTAAATGATATGCAACAGAGTATAGCTGAAGTTTTTTAAGGTGATCAGCATAGGGCATCTGCTTTAGGCCTGTGATTCTTTTAGTGAGGTATTTCTGCGGCCTTTCCAGTTGTTGCAGATGTCTTGAGAGGTACATAACAAACGGGGCATTGCATTCTATAATGGGTCTAATGAGGGATGAGTACAGTGGGACAATGACCTCCTTTTTTCTGGATGAAAAGCCCTTAGTGATGAGGTGTGCCACATAGAAGGATTTCCTGACTGTTGTGGCGATGTGGTTATCGAAAGTGAGACAACTGTCCACCTGTGTCCCTAAATCTGTTATCACACTCTCGGTGTCTAGTGTACTGCCACCTATATGGTAATTCACGGATCCATGTTTTTTCCCAAAGGGGATAACTATACATTTCTTGGGATTGAGCTTGAGCCCATGGCTCTGGCACCAAGCATCTGTTTCTGCAAGGCCCTTTTGTAAAGTATCCACATCATTTGGGGATTCAATAATGGCTCCCAGTTTGCAGTCATCTGCGAACTTTGTTATCCAGAGTCCCTTAGTGTTGGCCTGTACTTCAGAGAAGAAGATGCCAAACAAGAGCAGCCCCAGGACTGAACCCTGAGGTACTCCACTTGTCACTTGTCTGGAGCTGGATTTGGAGTCAGCTACTTTTACAGTGTGGGTTCTATCAGTAATCCAGTTAGCAACCCATTGGGTGACGTAGGGATTAATGCCCAGCTTACTAAGTTTATCTATGATTCCAGAGTGGGGGATGGTGTTAAAGGCCTTGGCAAGGTCTAGATAGGCTGTGTGGACCACCTTACCTTTGTCCATGGCACTGGAGACTGATTCGAAGAAGTCAATCAGGTTCAGGAGACAAGATCGGCCCTTCACAAATCCAAACTGGGTGGGGTCCAGTGTTTGAAGGTTGCCAATGTCTTTGTTTATAAGTTCCATGATAATATGCTCCACAGCCTTGCAGATAAGGCTTGTCAGACTGATGGGACAGTAGTTTCCGGGATCCAAGGTGGAATGGGATAACTGTAGCTCTGCGCCACTCAGTGGGCACGAAACCTGAGGTGAGGCTATGATTAAACATGACACTTAGGTGAGGTGCCAGTTCATATTGTAGTTTATGTAGTACACAGCCCGGGATGTCATCTGGTCCCATGGATGCTGTATTCTTAGCTTTGGAGAGTGCGTTTTTTACCTGTGTGGCTGTCATTACCAGAATTTGGCAATCTTCCGGTATTGAGATGGGCCATTTAGGGAGTGAGAGGGGGGTGAAGTTGGCACTGAATCGATCTGCCAGGATATTGGCAATATCCTTGGGATCAGTATATTTAATGCCATTCTATTGTAGCTCAGAACAGACCTGAGCATTGCCATTTAGATTCTTGTCATAGTTATAGGATGCCTTGTGGCTGCCTTTGGAATCTTTGGCAATTTTATTTTCGTAACTAGCTTTGGAGGATTTTATGAGGGATCTCAGTTTCTTACTGAGGCTGGTAAGGAAGTTTTTTGCATCCTGGGATTTTCCTCTTTTCTGCAACAGTTTCTTCCTTTTGTTGTAAAGTTTGTTTATGGCAGGGGCCCACCAGATTGGCTTCCTTTTTTTGGATGAGGGCATCTTGGTTCTATTTGGGATGGCATGATTCATGCATGAGTGGATGTGCTCGTACAGTGCCTTAGTGTAGGATTCAGCAGTTGAAATTTCAGTTCCCATCTGCATGGATGTCATGAAGTTTGTCACGTCTGACTTGAGTAGCATGACGTTGGCTTTGGAGAAGTTTTTTATGGAGGTTTCCTTACTGGGGGGTGGGGGTGGGATGTGGATGTTAAGGGTGATTAGCTTATGGTCAGACCTGACTAACGAGGGGGTGACCATAGATGTGGAGCATCGATTTCCCATGTTGGTAATGACCAGGTCTAGTATATTGGAGCCCCTGGTGGGACTATGGTTTAGTTGATCCAGGGCATTGGAATTTATGAATTCCAAGAACCATTGGGCAAAGGTGTTGGTACATGAGTAGTTTTCCCAGTTAATGGCAGGGTAGTTAAAATCACCCAGTATTAGGGTGTTTGGTTCTATCTTAATATTTTCCAGTATGTTTAGAAAGGTGTAGTGAGAATCTTGGGGTATGGTGGGGGATCTGTAGCAAGCTACAATTTGGATTGCAGTCTTACCTAGTGTTAGTTGCACCTGGAGAATTTCAGATGCATTGTGTTGGGCAACTAGCCTGGTGGTGTGAATATCCTTGGTGAATACTGACACTCCTCCACTTTTAATGTTTCGGTCCTGCTTTGGTGGCCGAAAAGTGTGGTAAGAGTTGTAGCCTGGTATTGCAGGGGTGCTCTCTGGAGCCTTGAACCAGGTCTCAGTTACTGCACAGATATCGATGTTCTCCATTTTTGGGAGTGCCTCGAGAGAGTGCATTTTGAGGTTTAGACTTCTAGCATTGAGTAGCATTACCTTCAGATTTTGCATGCCTGTACCTGTTACAGTGATGGTTTTGTCCTTTGAACTTTGCCTAATATAGGCACTATAGGGGTGGCAAGAGCCTTAGCCAATAACCTGAATCCCAGGGGCGACAGATGCAGACCATCTCTGGCAAAGCATCGTGGTCTGTCAATCATGTCATCCCAGGCAGACAGATACTGGATCCCCTTTGAATGACACCAGAAGCTTAGCCAATTGTTGAAGTCAATCATTTTGTCCTTATATTGTGGTATCCTTCTGGGCAAAGGCAGGATGCTACTCAGGGCTAGGGTCATACCTGCCTGGGCCACATGATCCGAGAGCTCTTCCATGTCTCTTTTCATGTAGTCCAGGGAGGTACGTCTCAAGTCATTCACTCCAACATGGACAATGACAGAGTCATATTTGTACTTGTGGAGTGACCTGAGTGCATGCGTTATGTGGCGGATCCTGGCACCCGACAGGCAGCTGACTGTATTTTTCTCCTTGTTCAACCTGGTGAGAGGGACATCAGCGTGCCGGACTATAGAGTCACTTATGACTAAAGTGTTAGGTACATTGTCTTGCCTTAGGGGCTGTTGCTGGGTGGCACACTTTTATTGTGAACTATGTGAAGTAAACTTGAAGTTCAATTCTCTGAAGTGCAAATTCAGACTTCCAGAAGTTACATATGTAGGTAATTATTTTATGAGTACAGGCTTGAGACCAGACCTGACCAAGCAAGCAGCTATTCTTGAGATGTCAGTGCCAGATAATGTACAAGCTCTACAGCATTTCCTGGGCATGGTCAACTGTTTAGGCAAGTTCATACCAGACTTCAGTGAGTTGATAGCACCTTTAAGAGAGCTAGCATGCAAAAACATTGCATGGTTATGGTTGGTGCAGCACCAGAAGGCATTTGAAGACCTCAAGCAGAAAATTGACACCCCACCTACATGAAGATACTAAGATGTGAAAAAAACAGTTACACTTTCCTGTGATGCTTCAAAATTTGATCTTGGTGCAGTTATAGTTCAAGAGGGCAGACCAGTAGGCTCTGCATCTAGAACACTAACCCAAACTGAGATGCAGTATGCTCAAACTGAAAATGAGCTTTTGGCTATAGTATTTGCATGTTCCAAGTTTCTTGATTATATTTATGGTCGAGCTATTCACACTAAAACTGATAATCAACCTCTAGTTACTATTCTAAAGAAACCTATGCATTCCACTCCAGTGGGATTACAAAGAATGATACTCAAATTGCAAAAGTACAATTTCAAAATGGTCTACACAAAAGGTAAATTGCTCTATCTGGCTGATATCTTAACCAGATCACACAGAAATATCAGAACAGCTTGATGCAGAGAATTTTGACTTTGATGTGATGTCAGTGAGTAATTTTCTCACTACTAGACTTTATGAGTTAAGAGATCACACTCAGACTGATCCAATTTTGCAAAAGCTGAAACACTGCATTAATGGAGGATGGCCGTCAGAGCAATCTAGTATACCACCTGAAGTGCAAACCTATCTTTCTTACAGAGATGAATTGTTGATGGAACATGGCATTATTTTCAATGGTCCTAAAATTGTTGTTCCTGCTTCCTTACAAGAAGAATATATCCAGATTTTGCATTGTGGTCACCCGGGATCCATATCCAGAGCAAGATAACTAGTATTTTGGCCTTCATTACAAAAATAAGTTGATAGAGTACTTTCTTCTTGTTCAGAATGCAATAGTACTAGACCTCATTTGCAAGGAGAACCACTTCAGGTAACTCCAGTTCCTGATCTACCTTGGTCTACTGTAGCAACTGATATCTTCGAGTGGAACAATCAACACTACTTGGTTAATAAGTTGATAGAGTACTTTCTTGTTCAGAATGCAATAGTACTAGACCGCATTTGCAAGGAGAACCACTTCAGGTAACTCCAGTTCCTGATCTACCTTGGTCTACTGTAGCAACTGATATCTTCGAGTGGAACAATCAACACTACTTGGTTTTGGTAGACTCTTATTCAAATTGGTTTGAGATTGATCTACTGCCTAACCTAACATCCACTCCTGTTACTACTAAGTTGAAACAGCATTTCTCATTTCATGGTAGTCCACACAAACTTTTTTCTGACAATGGTACTCAATTTACTAGCCAGTTGTGTCAGAAATTTGCAAAAGAATGAGACTTTGTACATGTCACTAGCAGTCCTGAATATTCTCAGTCCAATGATCTAGCTGAACGTGCAGTGCAGTGCAAAGCAATTACTTGAAAGGTCAAAGTGTGACAATACTAATGTGTTCTTGAATTTGCTTAATATCAGAAAAATACCCTGTGATGATATTCTTGGCTTTCCTGTTCAAAGATTACTTTCCAGGCAAACTATAACTACACTATCCATCACTTCCAGTTTATTGAAGCCTAAACCTAAGAACAATAAAACTATCAAGGCTCAGTTAATGAAGAAGCGTAATATCCAGAAATCTAGTTACTACAGATTGAGCAGATTACTTTGTTCGCTGAGGGAAGGAGAGATGGTACGAATCCAAAAAACAAAAGGTTTTGATTGAATAGGACAGATTACAACCATCTGTGCCAAGCCGAGAGCCTACCTGGTAGACTCTGAAGGTGTTGAGTATAGGAGGAACCGTAGACATCTTCTTCCTTTACCAGAGTCATCATCATCATCATCATCACAAGATTGCTTCTGTGATGTCAGTTCCAAATCTAAGAGTGAATCAGACACTGTTCCCATACCAGAATGTGTTCAAAATTCTGATTCCATTCCAGAAAATTATTCAAACATTCCACAGGTCAACCATTTTGCAGAGACAGTTCCAGTTGCTGAATCTCATTCTCAGTTTTAAGTCACATGATATGGGCGAGTATCTAAGCCTATTGTGAAATACACAACAACGTGAACTTGATTGTATATATCTGTATGTTTAGTATTGTATAATGCATGACATAGAATTACCTGTGATTTCTACATGCCTCATAATGTTATATGCTCTATTTCTCAAAGAGGGATGATGTAGATCAGAGTGCAAGTGATGTGTGTGCTATATCTTTAAGAAGCATGTCAAGGCTACACATGCACATATAAATTCCAGACATGTGCAATCCCTAGTGCCAGTTTGAAAGAGCAGCCAGGGAAAGAGCATGCAAGATCACAGTTGTTAGTTTGTATATAAGTTACTTAAGTTAAAGTTAGTAATCTTCTATAGTGATGTGTTTGTATAGAATAAAGCTGCTTGAACAGAACCCACAAAGACTCTTCTAGTATGTCCTAGATAGGAGAACAATAGGTAGCCTCTAATCAAGCCTTCACACACACACACACACACACACACACACACACACACACACACACACACACACACACACACACACACACACACACACACACACACACACTCATCAGAGAAAAGCACTACACATCCTCACATAAGCAATCATGTATATCAGCCTTCACAGAAGATGTTTGAGATAGATGGCTGCCTAGATGATGAACTCTCTGATTGATGTTTCCACTGCAAACAAACATTCAGCAGGTTGCTACTACAATGATGGAATGACTGGTATCAAGACTTTTAGGGTGCTGATGGTTAAGGGTACAGAACAGACAAGCACCCAGAAAACAAATATAGACTACATAGTAATACTAATAATAAGGATGAGCTACAAGTTCAAAAATTACTGAAGTTCAACTGGTGAATACCGCAAGACAGTTAGATGAAGTATGGTACATATAGACACACCTCATATTCCATTGTGTGCCACTTGGAGTGAACAGTTCAAGGGGAAACAGAGCATGTGCAGTAACATGTGGTGATAGGCTGGATAGCCACAGCCATGAGACTGAAACAGTGTTCCAAGACATAGTGAATAGCAATGTATGAGGAAATAAATGTTAGCAGGAAGTATTTAGACAGTCTCAGTATGCAAAAGTCATAAGGCACATAGGCATACCTCTCAACCTGGAAACAGCACAAATCTGGACAGAGGCCCATGAAAAATAGGTGCAAATCTGTGCACTGATTAACATAAAATTTGTATACATAATTATGCAACCCCTCCCACTCCAATGGAATTGTGGTATATCGACTTTCAAATGCAAACTGAAGAATAGACAACCAAAATATGACCCCAGACCCTGTAGTAAATGGTAATCACTTTTTTAATGTGTAACAATGATGTTCACTGAGAAGGGAGAAAATGAACCTGAGGATTCTGGTTTTGGTGACTTGCAGTATGTGTTTTTTATGGTAAAAGTAGGGCATTTAATAGTAGGCAATATTCTAATTTTATCAAAAGAATATTATAGTTTGCTAGGACCTCCAAAGGTCATTCTCCACGGCCTACTGATCAGTGGCGTAGCTACAGTTTGTGCCGCTCAGGGGTGTCAGTTTGCCGCCCTTCCCCCTTCACAGAATCATGGTAAAATGGGGCCTCCCATACACAACCCTCCCCCCTGCAGCCATTCCAATGTCCTATTACTTGGCTATTTCACCCCATTTACCATAAACACCATAGTGTGCATACTGCTTTACTTCTACAATGATTTGGATTTCATTTAAAACTTTTAATTTACATTTTACAGCACAAACACTAACAGACATCTGCTAAACAAAGCAATGCAGTCTCACAATGAAAATAAACTTACCATTAAAACTTCTCTACCCTTGAAACTCACATTTGTTGAAACAGCATTGAAACCCATATGCAAAGAAAATGCATCTGGCCAGTGGCGGATAAAGATTTCCTTTGGGCTGTTTTTAAATCATAGGCACCTTGCACATGAAACATACAGCATGTGTTCCTTGATACACCTTCCTGATTGTATTAAATTATATTCATAGTATAATACAGTACAGTTGTTAGAGCGCATTTTAAATTTATTGTTTTGAACATTTTTCCAGTAAGCAATGAAACAAAATGCTTGAACCAATAATGACAAAACTGCCCAGTTCAGAACACTTTCATCATGAAAGTCTACTCAAACTTCTACAATCCACCAGTATCAGTAAATATGCACAATCTCTGCAGAAGTAAAAGTCATCTAAATAATTCCACATTAAAGCGATCTGTAACTAATGAAGAGGTTGCTGCTAGCAAATAACATTATATTTCATTGTTTAATCTACAAATAATGTGCCTGTTGCCCTTGAGGAATAAATTGCCTATGTTACATAAAATAAAAATAATAAGCTAGTAATACTGCAATAGGGAATGGATGACAAACTAACAGGTTCATAGTTACTAGTTATTGCCATCAAAGAGGACATTCTCAGGACTGCAGCATCACCCCCTTTAAAAGTGCACAGTACAGTATCAACAGTGCATTTGTATACTGTGGTATTAGAACCCACAGCCTTCTGGATCAAAAGTAAGTATTCTACCTGTTGTGCTACGAACGATGCAAGCAGACTTGGCATAAGCAGCACTAAGCTTCTCTTCCCCTGAAGCTCTCAGTTCCTTGTAAAATCCACTCGACACTCAACTGTATCTCTCAACTTTGCAGCACAAGAAATCTGGAAAAAGCCAAAATCTGTTGGGGGGACCAAAGCCCAAAAGCCAGGGATACATTTTAAACATAGCTTGTGTAATCTTGGAAAGTTGCCAGAATAAAATGTTTTGTTACCACCTTGTGTTTCCTGAAAGATAGAAAGACTGAAACTTAAATGGTTATCATTTAGTGAATTCAGTTCTCACCATAGCTGTCAACCTCTTAACACAAAAAACCTGGACAAAGCCAACAATGGGGGAATACAGCCCTAAAAGTTGGGACAAATTTCAAATATTTACTCTTATAAAATTAGAAAATTGCTAGATTAAAAGGTTTTGTGATACTATGTATTTTCTGAAGAATATGAAGTCTGAAATTCAAATGCCTGTCATTATTTAGTAAATTCAATCCTCACTGATTTACCACAAAAATCCAGAAAACCAAAAATCCAGAAAAACACAGATTTTATGAGGAACAGAAAAAAATATGAGGCAAAGAAAATTTGGACAGCTTTCACAAGTGGTAGTGGGTAGGGACTTCAGGCTCTTGCTAGATGTACACAAGGTACAGGGTTTGAGCCTGTGTAACTCTAGCCACCAGGTATATTCAACTGGGGCATTTTATATACACACACACACATGTGTGAATGCACTTATACAACACACACACATACAGCAGCAGGTGTGAATGCACTTCTACAACTAAAGTCTCCAAACCAAACTCCCTACATAATGCACCTTAAAAGCAATGCTCTTAACAAAATGGGCCAGCAGCGTATCTGATAAGAGTAAGCAAGAGCAGAGTGCACTTACAATAACAAAATGGCGAGTGTATCTGATCTGCTAAAAAATACTTGTTTCTTACCTGGAGGCTGAGGCAGACATGTGGGTGGCTGGGTGCTCTGCAAAATTTGTACACAGCTGCCATTTCCTATTTCCTTCTCTCCAAAACAGTTCATGTGTAACCCTGTAGGAGGGAGATGCTTGGTGACATCAGCTACAAATATAAAGTTGCAATACAAAAAAAAAAATTAAAAAATCAAGAATTAAGGGAGGCACTCGTGAATTCATGACACCCCATTATTTTGCCCTCAAAACTTGTATCGAGGAATTCGGTATGGTTGAGAGGTATGCATAGGTGATAGGTGTATATAACAGAAGTTATATACATAAGTCCTGTCTGTATATAGCACATGTTATACACATAAGCCCTGTCTGTATCCTGCAGTCGTGATGCACATTGGTGATGTTTGTATGTAACAAATGTGATATACATAGACCATGTCTGTATACTGCAGAGGTCATACACATAGGTCATATCTCTATGCAATACATGTTATACATATAGGCCATGTCTGTATCCAGCAGATGTTATACACACAGGCAGGGTATGTGTACAGCAGATGTAATGCACATAGATCATATCTGTATACAACAGATGTTATACACATAGGCAATGTCTGTATACAGTAGAAGTAATGTGCTTAGGTCATGTCTGTATACAGCAGATATTATGGACACAGGCAGTGTCTGTATACAGCAAATGTAATGCACATAGGTGATGTCTGTATACAAGTATACAACAGACATTATATACATAGGTCATGTCTGTATACAGCAGATGTTATGTACATAGACCATGTCTGTATACAATAGATGCTATACACATAGGCAGTGTCTGTATATGCAGATGTAATGCATATAGGTGATGTCTGTATACAAGTATACAACAGACATTATATACATAGGTCATGTCTATATGCAGCAGATGTTATATACATAGACTGTGTCTGTATACAACAGATGTTATATACATAGGTCATGGCTGTATACAGCAGATGTTATATACAGAGACCGTGTCTGTATACTGCAGATGTTATACACATAGGCAGTGTCTGTATACAGCAGACATAATGCACATAGGTCATGGCTGTATACAGCAGATGTTACATGCATAAGTCATGTCTATCTACAGCACTTGTTGTACATGTAGGCCATATCTGTATACAGCACTCATAATGCACATAGGTGATATTTTTATACTGCAGATGTTATACACATAGGCAGTGTCTGTATACAGCAGACATAATGCACATAGGTCATGGCTGTATACAGCAGATGTTACATGCATAAGTCATGTCTATCTACAGCACTTGTTGTACATGTAGGCCATATCTGTATACAGCACTCATAATGCACATAGGTGATATTTTTATACAACAGATGTTATATACATAAGTTATGTCTGCATACAGCAGATGTTATACACCCAGGTCATATCTGTATACAGCAGATGTTATACACATAGGCAGTGTCTGCATAAAGCAGATGTAATGCATACTGGTGATGTATGTATACAACAGATGTTATATACATAGGCCATGTCTGTATACAGCAGGCATAATGTGCATAGGTCATGTCTAAATACAGCAGATTTTATACACATAAGCAGTATTTGTACACAGCAGAGGTAATACTCATATGTGATGTCTATGTATAGCACATGTTATATGCATAGACCATGTCTGAATACAACAGATGTTATGCATATAGACAGTGTCTGCATACAACAAAGGCAATGCACATAGGTCATATCTGTATATAGTGAATGTTATAAACAAAGACAGTGTCTAAATACAGCAGAGATAATGCATGTAGGTCATATCTGTATCCATCTGATCTTACATACATAGGTCATGTTTGTATACAGCAATTGTAATATACATAATTTGTAAATACCAGATGGTCAGCAGTTGTTTAGACCAAACATCACTATGTCAGATTCTGGATAGGTCACCTGCATGAAAGAGATTCTAAGAATTTTGTGTCATGAGTGTTAGCTGCAATGGCAGAACTGATCCACTCCTGGGTACCTGTAGTGATCATCCTCAGAGTTGTGCAGTTTGCATGCACCACATAGGGAGTACAGTGCACAGCATGGGCTGTAAGAGAATTATTAGTAAGCAACAATTAACAAGCAGGTTCTACCCACAGTGCTGGTGCTGCGGTAGCGTTGTCGCCTTACAGTAAGACGCTGTCCAGTTCGATTCTCAGCTAGAGTGTCTTATGCGTGGAGATATGCATGAATGGGCGTACCTTCATTGATGGTTGTGCGTCAGGGCTGGTAACTCGGCACGTAAAAATAAACTACCAATCATTAGCGGACCGGAGTTCCGCTGTGGCGACCCCTAACCGGGAAAAGCCGAAAGACACAAACAAACAATTAACAAGCAGGTTGATAGATGCAAGACATATAGCAGAAATCACAGCAAAAGTTAGAATATCACAACCAGTGTGACATAAAAATCATAAGAACAAGTCATGAATTGTTTCAGAATGCACCAGATGAAGGCAAAACCACTATAGAGTTTGAAAAGGCAAGCAGACTGTTTATTTAATTTTGTTTATCCGGGTACCGGGAATACTTAGACTTAGATTTGTAGTAAGACTAATGGGGCAATTAAATTAGACAGTTTAGTGACTTAACAAAGCCATAGATTAGGGCCAAGAACAGAGAAGCTGTGCTCTACAGAATAAAGTTAAGTGGATAGAGTTATGAAAGTCAGGCTATTACTGGATTGGCTTATTTTGTTGTGGTTTGTTTGGATATTGTTAATCACATAGTCAGGGGAATTAGGTGCCTTTGCATAGGAGATTGAAGACAAGGAAGGCAAGAAGTCAGCTTCCTAGATATTTAGCCAATTTTCCTTTTCCAAAGTACTGCAGTCATATTCCTGCCAAGGGGAGTTGGTGAAAAAATGGCAGATTTTATTAAAAAGAGATTGTAATGAGTTCATTTCTTTATAAAACAATGACAAATAGGCATAGGCCATATTTGATTTTTGCAACCAGGATACCGTTGCTTAAGGCTGTTCTAACTGGTTGTGAGTGGAAACAACTTCTCTTTTAGGTCCAAAATAGGAGAAAGCTGACTTCAGATCAATATTTTTGAATGTGGTCTTGGAAGCTGAGGGACTGGTCAGGCCATATGCCAAGATATCTAAATGATGTGGTGGATTTATTTAGTTGTTGACTAGGTCTTTGGTATGTACAGGGATATTGACTTTTGTGAGTTTTTTTCCCCAGGTGATGAGTAATAGCTTTTTAGAAAAAAGACAATGGCTTAGTTACAGAAAGTCAGCCTGAAGTTGAACTTAAATGAAGATGTAAGAAGGGCTGGATCTATAATTTAATTATAAAAATGGAGGATATAATTGGCACAAGACTTGATCCTTGAGGAATCCTTGAAAGATCAAGGGCTGTATCTGATAAGGCAGTCACAGTTTTTAACTGTGAAAGATTCACTGGTCAGGAAATCTTTGAATCATTGGGTAGATTCAGAGCCTACAATGATATCATGTTAGTTGGATAAAAGGATGAAGTGGTCAACCAGGTCAAAGGCCCAGGAAAGGCCATGAAATACTGCCTCAGTGAGGTTTCCTTTATCCATGTTAGTGATGATATCATCAGTGTGTGTCAAGAACATAGCTATGTTACTTCTACGTGTTATTAACTGATACTGCATCCAAGAAAGTAAGTGGTATTTGTTATGCTAAGTGGCAAGTTTGCTCTAAATGATTTTTAAAGGATTTTACCAAGGTTAGGAAGTAGTGAGATGGGACTGAAACAGGAGGCTAAGAAGGGCTTGTGAACTTTTACATACAGGTCTGATTTCTAAATAGAGGACATGGCATTGATGACAAGGCTATGGTTGTAGATATGTTTTAGCAGAGTGACTGTGAAATTTCTACAGTGGTAGAGAAATCATGAACAGAGGTTATCAGGACCAGAGGGGGAGTCTAGAGGTGCACTTTTTTGTTTGTGAGTTTGGAAAAGTAAAAGGAAGGAACATATTCTAGGGAGTGCATTTGTGTGGAACAGAATATGATGTTCTTCTTCATGGGAAGATTGAAGAATTCCTTGAGAATCTCAGCAGGTGAGAGATTTCCAGTAGAGCAAGGAATGTGGTCAAATATTACAGCTTTTTAATTGGATTTCTACCATAGATGTTATTTCCCACATGCCAGTGCTGTTTGGGGAGTGAAGGAGAGTGATTGTTTTTGATATGAGGTGCTTTATGCCTGCATTTGGCTTGTTTAGTAACGCTCCATAACTTAGTGCATACATACAGTACATACATGCATACATAAACACGTGAAATTTTGTGCCTGGTGATCCTCATCCCTTGTCAGCATACATTTTATTTTTACATTTCACAGTCTCATCACATCTACGAATTCCCCTTTATATACTGTCTGCATCCTGCATCACTTACAATTTGCACTTACCGCATATCACTATTTGTGGCATTGTTGTATTATTCTTAAAACTTAGAAGATTGCTGAAGATGCATGAAGAACACACTGTTTGAATGAGTGATGTGACTGGTGTCTGACATGGTGTAAATCATACATCATCACTGACTGAGGTGTTCTGCTATGATATGGAGTCATTTGCCTAGTGTCTTTTTGCAATATTTTTTTCTGGGCCATGAATGTGCATGGATGACCCATATTATTATACTAAGCAAAATAAAATAAATAATAATGTGACAGTAAGCAAAATAAAAAAAATAAGTGAATATTTTAGCAATAATCCATGTGTGGTTATGGACAATGCTTGATTTATCCATGAGTTACATGGTTTGGTCACAAGGATAAAGCCTGGGTGTGCAAAGAAAGCCAACTGTGGGTACTCCAAATGTAACCCACACCCAGCCATAGGTTATTGTTGTTATAGAATTCTGGTAATTTTATATAACAATGCATATTTAATTTGTAATTATTTTGTATGGTAATTTGTATATTTTTCTGCATTATAGTCCTCAAAAATAGTTCTCCACACATACTTACATACATGCCCAAGTTCTTTATCATATTTTCTCTGTAAGGAGGTGAGGATTGCTTTTTTTTCCCTTTTGTGATCAATATCCTCTGTCAAGGAATAATAGTTTCAAAAATATAATCTTATTACCAAAAGCATTACTTTTGCTAACATTTCTACTTAACCTAAAAAATATCATCTAATAACATTGCATTTCATGTAATTAGAATGTTGATTACTGAACTATAAATAATTCTTGATAAACGTTTTCTTCTGAGAGGTGTTACTACGAAACTGCTTGCGAATAACATATATTTCTATCTGTAAATGCAAAAAACAATTAGTATGACTACTGACATTTAAAGAAAAAGACAAAAATTGTTCAGCAATGTGATGAATGAATAAAATGTACTATTCCAAATGAAAAGTAGATTGTTTATGTATCTTCTATAAAAGGAGACATATTGAGATGAGTGATTGGCCAAAAACTCAATGTCCCACCAACTCATAACTAAGTTTGCAAAAGCTGGTGCAACTGTGGCCTCCATTACAAATCCCTTGATTTGGCAATATACGGTGTCTTCAAATACACGCACACACACATACACACACACACACACACACACACACACACACACACACACACACACACACACACACACACACACGTACACATATACACATAATACATATTACTTAAGATTAATTCTAGTAGCAAACAAATTCTAGTTTTTTCAACATTCTCCATGCTTGTGAATAAATGTAAGTATGACCAGGTGTAGTCATTATATACATCTTGCAAAATAAAAGTAGGAATTATCAAGATTCAAAAAAAATGTTTCCTACCTCTCCTTGAACTAGTGTAGCCCAGATACAGATTTGCTGTATCCAGGCTTTTTGTAAGCTTCAGAACGGTGCTCTTCATTTTTTCCCTTAGATCTGCTAGTTCTCTGTTCTCCTGTACTTTTATTAGCTTATTAGTCCAAGTATTCCGGGTGCCAGAAAGTTTTCTCTTCAAATTTTCCCCTTAGAACTCGGTTTCTCAGTAGTAGCACTAAAATCTGAATCCCTGTGACTAACACTTGTTCTAAAACTTGCTGGAAAGCACTAGAAAGCCTTAAACTGATACAAGCAATCAATTATCCTTGTTAATAAGGAGAAATTAATCGTAGGCACTAAAAAGTCTATAATTGCAAAATACCTAGTCAAGGTAAGGGAGAACAGCTCTTGTACTTTACAAAAAAAACACCGAACCAGGCATGTCCATGGGTCAGCTTCCGGTGATTTCTCCTGTCCACCTAGTGAATATGGGCATACTGGGGCAATGCAGCAATTGCCTCATGTACACAGATAACCCTCTCCTCCTACCACCCAGCACTACAACCTGCGAGAGATATACTTACATAGCCAAACTGGAAGCAAAGCTCTCTTCAGCCAAGATTGTGCTAGACAGTAAAGAGATAAGGTTAACACCGGCACTACACCTCAAGCAACACATAGCCCTTCAAAACACACAGCACCACAGCACCAACATCCACACATAGTAACACTAAACCCATTTATGTGGAGGCCCTTAACATTAGAGTGCCCAAGCAACAAGGACCTCCAAAGCTGAAATGCAAACAAACACCAATCACAACCAAAGTGACACATAGCGCAAAACACTAGTGTGCCACCAAACAACAGCCCCTAAGGCAAAACAATGTACCCAACACTTTAGTCATAGGTGACTCTATAGTCAGGCACACTGACGTCCCACTTACCAGGCTGAACAAGGAGAAAATTACTGTCAGCTGCCTGTCGGGTGCCAGGATCCGCCACATAATGCATGCACTCAAGTCACTCCACAGCAAGTACAAATACACCTCTGTCATTGTCCATGTTGGAGTGAATGACTTGAGATGTACCTCCCTGGGCTACATGAAAAGAGACATGGAAGAGCTCTTGGATCATGTGGCCCAGGCAGTTATGACCCTAGCCCTGAGCAGTATCCTGCCTTCACCCAGAATGATAACACAGTACAAGGACAAAATGCTTGACTTCAACAATTTCTGGTGTCATTCAAAGGGGATCTGATATCTGTCTGCCTGGGACGACATGATCGACAAACCATGATGCTTTGCCAGAGATGGTCTGCACCTGTCGCCCCTGGGATTCAGGTTATTGGCTAAGGCTCTTGCCCCATAGTGCCTTTTTAGGCAAGGTTCAAAGGACAAAACCACCACCGTAATCGATATAAGCATGCAAAATCTGAAGGTAATGCTGCTCAATGCTAGAAGTCTAAACCTCAAAATGCACTCTCTCTCTCGAGGCACTCCTAAAAATGGAGAACATCGATATCTGTGCAGTAACTGAGACCTGGTTCAAGGCTCCAGAGAGCACCCCTGCAATACCAGGCTACAACTCTTACCACACTTTTCGGCCATCAAACCAAGACTGAAACACTAAATGTGGAGGAGTGTCCATATTCACCAAGGATATTCACACCTCCAGACTAGTAGCCCAACACAATGCATCTGAAATTCTACAGGTGCAACTAACACAAGATAAGACTGCAATCCAAATGGTAGTTGCTACAGATCCCCCACCATGCTCCAAGATTCTCACTACTTCTTTCTAAACATACTAGATAATATTAAGATACAACCAAACACCCTAATACTGGGTGATTTCAACTATCCTGCCATTAATCGGGAAAACTACTTGGATATCAACACCTTTGCCCAACAGTTCTTGGAGTTCATAAATTCCAACACCCTGGACCAGCTAATCCATAGTCCCATCAGGGGCTCAAATATCCTAGACATGGTCATTACCAACATGGGAGATCGATGCTCCACACCAGTGGTCACCCCCTCATTGGTCAGATCTAACCATAAGTTAATCACCTTTGACGTCCACATCCCACCTCCACCCCACCCCCCCCGTAGGGAAACCTTTATAAAAAGTTTCTCCAAAGCCAACTTCATGCTACTCAAGTCAGACGTGACAAACTTCTTGACATCCATGCAGTCAGGAACTGGAAGTTCAACCGCTGAATCCTATACTAAGGCACTGTATGAGCACATCCACTCGTGCATAAATCATGCCATTCCAAACAGAACCAAGACGGTCTCCTCCAAAAAAAGGATCCCAATCTGGTGGTCCCCTGCCATAAACAAACTATACAACAGAAGGAAGAAACTGTTGTCGAAAAGAGGAAAATCCCAGGATGCAACTCCCTTACCAGCCTCAGTAAGAAGCTAAGATCCCTCATAAAAATCCTCCAAAACTAGTTATGAAAATAAAATTGCCAAAGATTCTAAGGGCAACCACAAGGCATTCTATAGGTATGTCAAGAATCTAAATGGCAATGCTCAAATCTGCTCTGAGCTACAACAGAATGGCATTAAATATACTGGTCCCAAGGATATTGCCAATATCCTGGCTGATTGATTCAGTGCCAACTTCACCCCCCTCTCACCTCCTAAAGGGCCCATCTCAATACCAAAATATTGCTAAATTCTGGTACTCACGGCCACAGAGGTTAAAAATGCACTCTCCAAAGCTAAAAATACAGCATCTGTGGGACCAGATGACATCCCAGGCTGTGCACTACATGAGCTACAAAATGAAATGGCCCCTCACCTAAGTGTCATGTTTAACCATAGCCTCACCTCAGGCTTCATGCCCAATGAGTGGCGCACAGCTACAGTTATCCCACTCCACAAGGAGGGAATCCACCTTGGATCCCGAAAACTATCATCCCATCAGTCTGATGAGCCTGATCTGCAAAGCCATGGAACGCATTATCATGGAACTTATAAATAAAGACATTGGCAACCTTCAAACACTGGACCCCACCCAGTTTGTTTTCGTAAAGGGACGATCTTGTCTTGTCAATCTGATTGACTTCTTCAAATCAGTCTCCAGAGCCGTGGACGAGGGTAAGGCAGTCCACACGGACTATCTGGACCTCCCTAAGGCCTTTCACACCATCCCCCACTCTGGAATCATAGATAAACTTACTAAGCTGGGCATTAATCCCTACATCACTCGATGGGTTGCCAACTGACTTACTGACAGAACCCACACTGTAAAAGTAGCTGACTCAAAATCCAGCTCCAGACAAGTGACAAGCGGAGTACCTCAGGGTTCAGTCGTGGAACCGCTCTTGTTTGGCATCTACTTCTCTGAAGTACAGGCTAGCACTAAGGGACTCTGGCTAACAAAGTTTGCAGATGACTGCAAACTGGGAGCCATTACTGAATCCCCAAATGATGTGGATATTCTACAAAAGGGCCTTACAGAAACAGATGATATGTGCCATAGCCATGGGATCAAGCTCAATGCCAAGAAATGTATAGTTATCCCCTTTGGGAAAAACATGTACCCATGAATTGCCACATAAGTGGCAGTACACTAAACACTGAAAGTGTGATAAGGGACTTAGGGACACAGGTGGACAGTGGTCTCACTTTCAATAACCACATAGCCACAACAGTCAGGAAATCCTTTTATGAGGTACACCTCGTCACTAAGGGCTTTTCATCCAGAAAAAAGGAGGTCATTGTCCCACTGTACTCATCTGTCATTAGACCCATTATAGAGTACAAGTCCCCATTTGGTATGTACCTCACAAGACATCTGCAACAACTGGAAAGGCCACAGAAATACCTCACTAAAAGAATCACAGGCCTAAAGCAGATGCCCTATGCTGACCATCTAAAAAAACTCCAGCTATAGTCTGTCGCATATCGCCTACTCAGAGGTGACCTCTGCTTAACACACAAGGCCATGTCAATCCCAGTGCTGTTGGATATGCTACACTTAAAGAAATAGTAAAATACAACCACGTTGAGAAAAGACTTTTAATACAAAAAAACAGCAAAGCTTTCGGGTCTATACCTTTCCTCAATGCTAAATACAAATTCAAAAACATATCAATTAGAGTTAAATAGGAGACAAAAGGAGTCATGTGATCGCAGCCAGCCGATCAGATGACAAACAACATGTAAAATCACAAACACATTATTTTTTAAAAAAATATACAAAATTTAGAAATAACATAAGAAACACATATAAAGAATAAAACACACATAAAAATATAATGTGGTAATGTGAATGGTAGGAGTCAACAGCTGATTTTAAATGTTACCCAGAAACATTTTCAGCTGGATCGACCAGAAAAAGTGAAAGTACGGAGTGTGTCGAGGGGCCAATCCTTGCAGAGACAAAATCTCAGTGGAATCAAGAAGAAGAAGGAGAGCCCTATGGGGCAAGGAAAACTGATTTGGCGGTAGCTCACGGTATTGTTAATTTATCTACTTTTTGTCTTGAATCTTCACATTTGTTCTTGTTACAGAAAGACTTAGTTTTATTCCTACAGCTGCTAAGTATATTGTTGTGGCTCTTACATACCTAAAGCAGTTTGTTAGAAGTGTTAACTTAAAAGTGTTATTTAAAGATTCTGTTTCAAGTCAATCCATTTACTGTAAGAGGAAAAGTACATTTATTCCTATTAGTTTGCCTGTTCTTATGGCTTTCCATGACCTATGTGAGGTTGAGCTTAGAAGTCTATACTCTAATGTCAAAAAAAAAAGAAGTTTTACAATTTAAGTTATGATGAGTTTACAGCTCTTAAATCTTTAGAGACGGACACTTCTATTGTTATAAAGCAGGCTGACAAGGGTGGTTCTGTGGTTTTAATGAATCGTGATGATTACTTGAAAGCTATGTATTTATTGCTTGATGATGGGAATGTTTTTAAGTGCATTTCTTCTTCTTTAGACATTAATAAAGGTTAATATGTTTATATGTGACCTTCAGATTAATGGAGACATTGATCTTGATCTTTTTCATTTCTTTACTGTACTCTGCCCAGTTGTTCCACAGCTGTATGGGCTGCCTAAGATACATAAATGTCTATGCAACCCTCCCACGAGACCAATTGTATCTGGTAATGGTTGGTTAACAGAACCAAACTCCATTTATCTACAGAAGCAATTGCACCCTTTTTGGCTAGGCCTTGAGAATGTGCTAAAAGACATGACAGATTTCATATTGAAATTTAGGAAATGGTATGATAGTTTACATGTTACTGAGTTATCTCAGGGTGAATATTTATTTGTTACCCTTGATATTTCATCTTTGTTTACAGTTATCCCTAATGACCTTGGAATTGATGCCATCAGAGATTTTTTGACTAGCATGGCCACTATGTCTGCTGGACAAATAAAGAACATGTATTCTTTATTAGATTTGGTCCTCACTACAAATGTTCATTTTATTTGATGATAAGTTCTTTTTACAACTCACTGGTGTGACAATGGGCACATCTGTGGCCAATACTTATGCCAATCTGGTTCTCCAGCAGTGGGAAACCAAATATGTGTGTAGTAATGCTAATTCATTAAATAATATGGTTTGCGTCTATCAGCGATTTGATGATGATTGCTTCCTCGTTTGGAAGGGGTCTATCGGTGATTTGTGCACCTATTTAGATTACTTGAATGGTACAACTACCTTCCTTAAGTTTAAAATGACTTACTCTGAAACCAGTATTACTTTTTTGGATTTATGTATAGAATTGAAGGAGGGTTTAATTTGTACGAGTATACATAAGAAAGAAGTATGTGTTGGTAGATACCTTCATAGGAACAGCAAGCATGCTCCGCGTATTTTTAAAGGGATAGTCACTGCACAGTTTAGTAGAGCCAGTCGGCTCAATACAGATGATGGTGCCTTTCTAAAACAGATTGAGAATATGAAGATGGACTTTTTACATAGTGGCTATGATTCAACATCGCTCTGTGATTTAATTTGTAAAATTTCAAGAGGCAGGGCTGTGTCACTTAAACCCATCTTTAGTATGCTAAATGAATCTGATACATATGTACGTAGGGAGATTGACATGGGGGGTTCACCTAGAGTTAGATATGTGACAACATTTAATATTAACACCCAGGCAGTTAAGCATATTATTGAGGAGAATTGGGTAATTTTGATAGCATCGTCTGATGTTAGGAATGTGTTAGATTCCAAACCCTTTTTCTCTTATAGGAATTTGAGAAACTTGAAAAGTAGATTATGTTACAAAGACTTTAGCTGTAAACGCATCCCACAACTTAGTACAAGGGTGGGTACATTTTGTTGTATGGACTGCACTTGCAGTGATGATATTCTAGGTAAAGGCAGTGATATTTTTACCCACCCTGTTACTGGACGTGTCTACAACTTTAAGCTGCTTGCTAACTGTATTAGTACTAATGTGGTTTATTTGGCTACTTGCCTCCAATGTACTTCACTCTATGTAGGAAAGACCACAAGAAGACTAAAAGACCGTATTACTGAACATAAGTCTGAGATCAGGAGGAATAAATATAAGAATCCACTTTATAAGCACATTTTATCTTGTGGTAGCCCGCATAGGTTTAGATTCAGGGTTGTAGACACGGTCCATATGTCTTTGAGAGGTGGTGATATTAATAATTTTTTAGAAGTTAAGGAATATGAATGGATTTTGAAGTTAGCTGCTGATCATCCACCTGGCCTTAATACTGCTGTTACTTTAAAGCCTGTTTTATTGAGGTTACAGCAGAGTAAATTTTGATTGTAATTTGACTTTTTAAATTTTGCTTGTAATTTGACTTTTTATTTTTTACATGTCTGTCATATTTTTTATGTGTGTTTTATTCTTTATATGCATTTCTTATGTTATTTCTAAATTTTGTGTTTTTTTATAAAAAACAATGTGTTTGTGATTTTACATGTTGTTTGTCATCTGATCGGCTAGCTGTGATCACATGACTCCTTTTGGCTCCTATTTAACTCTAATTGATATGTTTTTGAATTTGTATTTATTATTGAGGAAGGGTGTAGACCTGAAAGCTTTGATGTTTTTTGTATTAAAAGTCTTTTCTCAACGTGGTTGTATTCTACTGCTGATTTTTGTTTCCAGTATTACAGTGGGTGCTTGCTTTGGACACTTAAAGAAATCCCAATCCCTCAGAGCTACATGCTCCAGGTATCTAAATCTGGTCATCAGTCAAAATGAACAAAACATGCTGGAGGGATAGGTTCCTGACCCAGAGACTCCCCATACTCTGGAATAGACTGCCCATACATGTCAAGCTGAGCGCCTCTTTGGCCCTCTTCAAAAGGAACCTTGATGATTGGATGGGAGATAGAAAATTCACCCCGGGAATCACGTCAGTCACCCTACTAGACAGGGGACCAGGGAAGTAAATATTCTGAGAAGAAATAGCCAGGGAATTGATATGGTTGGGCTTGTATAGGCTCTAGGGTCGATAGCCTAGTACCAACCTATGAACCTATGAACCTATGTGTATGTACCTTTGATTACATAAATGTTAAGTTGCTCTAAGAAAATCTCTGAGTTTTTTAATTAAAGATGGTAATTAGCAATGTTTATGTATCTTTGATCAAAGAATTGTTAAGTTGTTCTCAGAAAATCTGTGAATTCTTGAAATAAAAAATAGAACTCCAAACTATTGGCTTAAGAACTGAATCTATGGATATAGAAGTATGTTATGTTTTACTGTGTTCACCTGCGGCAATAGGTCTGAAGGTCAGATCAATACTGTTTTTATGAATTTTTGGAAAACCAAAACTTCTACCCAGCTTTGGAAAATCTACTTTCAAAACAGTGAATCATCTATACATTAATAGGTAAGTACTAGGCTAGTTACCCTTGGGGGCCATTTTAAGCCTAGCCAATGTCCCTTTTTCTGCTCAAATTAACCAATACAATTTGGTGTTAGATTGGACTTACCAAGCTCATGGTTGATAACTAATTATTACCCCTAATGAGAATAACTTGCAAAAAAGCAGAAATAATTTGAGGGGACTTATACATGGGATAAAGCATTCATTACTAGTACAACAGTAATTTTTCTGTTTTACATCTATAGGTCTAAGTTGCTGTTGAATATTGACACAGAGGTGTTTTATTTTACATGGATGAGAAGTCTGTTCCAGAGTAGTTGTATCCTCTGGGAGGTATGCATGTTCCTCCAAACCATTCTGCTGATGTTGCAGAAAAGGTTTAGATCCCTAGACCAAGTATTTTGGATGGAATATGAGTTGCTGATGTTCATTAAATCCATCAGCATTCAGTCAGAGGATGCTTGTATATCAGACACAGGTCACCACTTAGCAGTATGTAGGATAGTGAGTGTAGTGATAGGGCTTTGTTTTATGTAGGACATACAGTGTAGGCCTTGTATTCTTTTAGTAAGATACCTCTGTGGGCAATCAAGTTGCTAGATGTGTCTTGACAGATACAAGCCAAAGGGGGCAATATACTCAATGCCTATCCTAATGAGGGCAAAATAAAAAAGTTATATTACCTTAATGTAATAAATCAATTAAAACATTGCATAGTTTCTTGAAATACTTGTTTATTTCAAGTCTAGTGACTATCTTATCACAATTATCATAATTTAAGTGTTCAATTAATGTTGATACATATGTGGAGTAGTCCATAACCACTACACCATTCACCTTGTCTGCCTTCGCAAACTTTATATTGGGACAATTTTGTACCTTGCTTAATGCTTTCATTCTATTGTCAGTAAAATTAAAAATTTTTACTTGCAATTTTCATTTCATACTCTGGAATAGACTGCCCATACATACCCAGAGTGTCTCCTTGGCCCTCTTCAAAAGGAACCTTGACGATTGGATGAGAGATAGGAAATTCACCCCGGGGATCACATCAGTCGCCCTGCTAGACAGGGGTCCAGGGAAATAAATATTGTGTGAAGAAATATCCATGGAATTGTTATGGATATGCTTGTATAGGTCCCAGGGCCGATAGCCTAGTACCGACCTATGAACCTAAAGCTATGAAAGGCAAAGACAGAAAGATAAAGAAGGCAGTCAGACACCATTTACAAGGGATGCCAGCAGCAACCTACTCACCAGTCGACAGATATTAATGGCAACTGAAGGAGTAGTTTCAGTTGCTTTTAAATGAAGAAAACCTCACCGAAGCTGTACTTCCTCAGACACAGCCTATGATGAAAGAAGAGAGGAGCCCACCCTAGAAGAATTATGAACAGCACTAAAGAAAATGAAGTCAGTGAAAGCAGCAGCCTCAGATGATGTCACAACAGATGATGAAGATGTTGGATGAGTTAGGGGAGAAATGACTCCTGAGAGTACTCACAGCAGCATGGAGAGAAAGGCATATCCCATATGACTGGAGAATAAGCATACTAGTGGCAATGTACAAAAACAAAGGGCACATCCATAACTGTGGTCAGTACAGAACTATCAAACTCCTGTCATACTGCATGAAAGTCCTGGATGGGGTGAAGTGAATATGCAGAGCAGCAGAAAGTAATATGAGAAATGAACAGTTCAGATTTAGATCAGAATGCAGCACATCCAAACTGATGTTTGTAGTGAGATAAATAGTTGTAAAGATCCCAAAACTCAGAATTAATTTCATCGTACTTCACATGCTTTGTTCTGCAATGCCATGGATGATTTATAATTATGTAAAGTGCCATATATGTGAGGCAGGGGTCATTTCGGCCCATGTACTTACATGTTACAAAACAATGTATCAGCAGGAAGCAAGACACAGGAGAAACAGTGTCACTTCTGTGGAGAATCACATCCACTCGCATGCTCTGAGGACAAATGGAAAATGCCTTTTTGGAAGAGTCGTTAAAACAGGTGGCAGAGCTAAAGAGTGGAATTGAGCAGTGGCTGACATACATGCTGTAGGGGGAAGGAAAGTACAGTTGTGTACACTTACCATAAATGTAGATGTTCGAGTGTATTCACTGTTGCAGTCATCACATTTGGGTTATCCATGCCATGGTAGCCCTCGGCTGGCCCGAATACCAGATGCTTAGTATTTCTGCGTCAGTTTCTGTCACTTCAGGACTGATGTCAGGTCATCAGTAGTTTAAAGTAAGGCAGCCGACACCATTACATCAGTTTTTCTTGCACTAACCTGTCAGGAGCTCTCAAGTGGAGGCCAGGTTCTGGTGGAAGAACCCCACCAGTAGAAAGTAAATACCAATATGTCCCTTGTAAGCAAAGAGAAGAAAGAAGAGGGGGGTGGAGAGAGGGGAAACCAGGACTGTAACAGTGAATACACTTGAACATCTACATTTATGGTAAGTGTACACAACTGTACTATGTTCTTTAGGTTTTTCTGTTGTAGTCATCACATTTGGGTTGATTCCCAAAGCTGAGGAAAAGGGTGGAGGCAGTCAAGGAAACTAGGGGCTGGTTAGGATGCCCTGCAAGGCTGCAGAGGCAAACCCTGCTTTGGATTTGGAGAAGATAGGCAGGTGGTAATGTTTGGTAAAGGTGTGGACAGATGTCCAGGTGGCAGCCTCCAGGATGTCCCCGGTAGGAACTCCTCTGAGGGAAGCTGCAGATGTTGAGGCTGCTCTGGTGGAGTGAGTCCTGACCCCCTTTGGGGAGGCTTTCCATGTTGCTTGTAGCAGAAATGGATGCAGTGTGTTATCCATTTGGAAATGGCTTGTTTGGAGATGGCTCTGCCCTCTGCCCCTGCAGCAAAGCTAACCAGCAATTGATCAGACTTTCTGAAGGATTTAGTTCTGTCTAGGTAGAATCCGAGCTGTTTGTGCGCATCTAGAGAATGCAGGATCCTTTCCCTGTTGTTTTGTGGGTCTGGGAAAAAGGTGGGCAAATGAATGGATTGGTTGCGAGCCATGGTTGACACCACCTTGGGCATGAAGGATGGGTTAGTTCTGAGGGATACCCTGTCAGCATGGAAGATGATGAAGGGTTCCACAGTCATGAGTGCTTGTAGCTCTGAGACCCTTCTGGCTGAAGTGATGGCCAGAAGGAAAGCTCTCTTGCAAGACAGAAATTTTAGCTCTGCTGAAGATGCTGGTTTGAAGGGGGGCAAGGTGAGCTTTTCCAACACAAAGTTAAGGTCCCAAGCTGGGGTTGGTGTTCTTCTGGGTGGCCTCAAGTTGCTAGCCCCTCTTAAAAACTCTTTGATCAGAGGGTGTGAGAAAAGGGGCTACTCAGTTGGGAAATGAGCAGAGATAGCAGAGGCATGAATTTTAATAGAGGAAAAAGAGACCACTGTGTACCAGGTCAGCTAAATAATCCAGGATGAGAGGGAGTGAGAGCTGTGCCGTATTGGCTCCCTTAGCCTGAATCCAGGTGCAGAACCTTTTCCATTTGTTAACATAAGACTTTCTAGTGCTAGGGTGTCAGACCTCACATATAACATCTAGAACCTGTTTCCTGAGGTTGACAGATTGATCCAGGGTTAGTGAATAAGCCAAGGTAGCAAATTGAGGATTTGCAATTGGGGATACATGAATTCTCCTTCCCTCTGGGCAGGAGGGTTGGAATCTGAGTGAGATGCCATGGTGGCAGTGGGGACAGGCTGAGCAGGAGTGGGTACCAGTGCTGGTGAGGCCAGTCTGGAGCAATAAAATTGTCCTTGGTTTTTCACCCTTTAGTTTGAGCAGTACCCTGGGGATGAGAGGTAGCGGAGGAAAGGCATAGACTGATAGATTGACTCAGGGGAAGGACAGGGCATCCACTTTCCAAGCCCTGCAGTGATGATCCCTGGTGCAGAACTTGCTGAATTGGTGATTGGTGTGGGAGGCAAAGAGAATGACCATCGTGGTGCCCCATTTTTGAGTTATTAGGGTGAAAGTTCTTTTGTCGAGGTGACAGTTATGTGAGTCCAGAAGATTTCTGCTTACATGGTCTGCCAGAGAGTTTTGAGAACCTGGTAGGAATTGTGCTAACAGGTGGAGTTGCATGGCAGATGCTGTGTGCCAAAGGGTCATGACCAGCCTGCATAGGGAGTAGGAGTGAGTCCCTCCCTGCTTGTTGATATACCACATCACAGTGGTGTTGTCTGTTTTGATCAGGAGAGTCCCTGAAGAGAGAAGGGGCTTGAAACCTGTCAAGGTGTGCTGGACAGCTATCATCTCTTTTTGGTTGATGTGTAGATGGATTTGCTGTGGGCTCCACTGGCCCTGTATACACCTGCCATCTAGGTGTGCACCCCAGCTTATTCTGATGCATCTGTGGTGAGGGTCTGGGTGGCGGGGGGTGGTGAGAAAGGTAGTCCCTTGTTGTGGGAGTATACTGTTGCCCACCAAAGGAGATGTTTTCTGAGGCAAGGTATCAACGGTATAAGAGTCTCCAAGTCTTGTGAGTGTTGACACCAAAGGCTTTTTAGGTATCACTGAAGTTTCCTCATATGCAGTCTGGCATATAGAGTGAGTAGAATGCAAGATGCCATGAACCCCAGAGCTTGCAGGATTTTCCTTGCAGATAACTGGGATCTGGTGGCTAGTTGAGAGAAGTAGGCTGTCAGGAACATTTGCTTTCCTGGTGTAAGAAATGCCATCTGGGAAGCTGTGTCCAGGCTTGCTCCCAGGAATATAATCCTTTGGGTGGGTACCTGTTTGGATTTCTTTTCATTGATTGTGTGCCCTAGGGAGGTCAGTAGGTACTTTACAAAGGTCAGGTGCATGGGCAGCTTTTCCTGGATGTTTGCCTGAATTAAGCAGTTGTCTAAGTATGGGTAAATCTGCATATTCCTTTGTCTGCTAAAGGCAATGGCCGGAGCCAGACATTTTGTGAAAACTGTGGGAGCAGTAGATAAGCCAAAGGGAAGTGCAGAGAACTGAAAGTGCACAGATACTGCCCTGAAACATAGATATTTCCTGCATGATTCCCTGATAGGAATGTGGAGGTAGGCCTCTTTTAGGTCTAGGGTGGCTAGCCAAGCATCCTTCAAGAGCATGGTTAGTAGCTGCTGGAGGGTGAGCATTTTGAATTTTGGTATCACCAGGAAGGTGTTTAGAATGGATAGCTTGAGGAATGGGTGCCAGGTGCCCTCTTTTCTGAGTACCAGAAAAAGTCTGGAACAGAAATATTGGCCTTTCTGTTCTGCAGAAACATGCTCTATTGCCCTCATAGAGAGCAGGGAAAGGACCTGTTTTTGGGCCTACCCTTTTAGACTTGGAAGGGTGTGGAAAAAAATTTGTATCCCTGGGACACTATGTTGAGAACCCAGTGGTCTTGGTAATGGTGGCCCAGGTGCTTGCATAAAAGGATAGTTTTCCTCCTAGAGGCAAGTGAAGGTGGGCAGAGGGAGTTAGTGTAGGAGGAGAGTCATTGTGAGTTCTTACTATAAGGGGGTGGCTTAGATCTCCCTGTTTTTGAAGCGGAGGCAGTCCACTGTTTAGATCTCTGCATTCCCTGTGGCTGCTGTCTGGGGGGTCTGCTTCCACGGGGTCTGGGCTGAATTGTCCTGGTGGGAGCAGGAAAGGACCAGTGTTTGGAGGGGCAATGCCTGCTGAATCTGGCTGGCTGGACTTGTAAGAAGTCTTTACCTGTCTGCATAGATTTTGCTTTTTCTTCCATCTTGTTTAAGACCTCTTCTGCCTTAGTGCCAAATAAGTTGTCTTTGTGCAAGAGGTCATCCAAGGGAGAGACAGCCGCAGGATCCTTAGTTGAAGAAGAGTTTTGTGGCATACCAGACTCTGAAAGGGTCTCAGTAGCGGCCTGCAAATCCACAGAAGGAGGCATCCTGGGCTGTGAAAGTGCCTCACTGAGAGCCAGAGAACTGACCACTAGTTTAACAAAAGTGTCTTCTGAAGCTTTGGACCTGTGCAGTCTGTCTCTGTATTTATCTTTAAGTTTTTCAGAAGATCTGCTGTTGGATGGCTTACCAAAGCTATATCAGAATTCAAGGACTGTAAGCGAAAATATCTAGCTAAAATAGGGGCCTGACAACATATAGTTCTGGTGTTGAACAAAGCAAGTGACACAGTAGGAATGAAAGTCTCAGTGTGGTATTTGCTTTCCACAGGCGAGACAGTTGTTAACTTTTTCTGACATCGGTTAATGCAAAAAAAAGGATCCTCAATGGAGTACTCAGCTTTAGAAGACTTCAGCTTCAATTCAGAAGATGAAACTCAGGTAGCGGCCGACTGGCACTCATGCAAATTGCTTCTGCTTTAGTCTCTGCGGCAAGAAAGACTGATGTAATTGCATTGGCTGCCTTACTTTATACTACTGATGACCTGACATCAGTCCTGAAGTGACAGCAACTGACACAGAAATACTAAGCCTCTGGTATTCGGGCCAGCCAAGGGCTACCCTGGCAGGGATAACCCAAATGTGATGACTGCAACAGTGAAACACGAAGAACATCTGCATCTTGGCAGAGGGTAGGAAAAGTGTGAATAGCATGGAGAGACATGACAGGACAAAAGCTAAGCGGTATGCAATTGCCTGTAGCAGCACTGCTGGTAGGTATTTATACTCTAACCTTCTAACTCAGAATTGGGGGGGGGGGTACCTTCATTTTAAAAGGGGTAATGAATTTGATGTA
The DNA here is from genome assembly GCF_019279795.1 of Protopterus annectens. Lineage (NCBI taxonomy): Eukaryota > Metazoa > Chordata > Ceratodontiformes > Protopteridae > Protopterus > Protopterus annectens. The sequence continues at coordinate 134,121,732 of NC_056737.1, read as the reverse complement.
AACATGGATACTGCTGGAATCATCAGATGTATTGTGGATACCAGTGTTTTTAGATCACTGCAACAACCACATTCAGCTAGAGTGGAAGGTTTGTGTGCATCTGATTTTACTAAGTTACACTGAGATGTAGTTGGAATGATGCCTGCATCCATACACACACATTATATATAGATATAGATATAAACATGTTTCCTCAGGTATGCCACAAATTTCAGGTACATCATAAACTCTACAGATAATGCAAGGAGAGCACAAGCATCACACCTTTGTGTAATAATTATTCCAGTTACCACAGGTTACATTAGACACATCTTAACATATTCTTTCACAGGGTCAGCAACAGAAAGAATCTCATGCTATGCTTCAGCACATAGGCCAATGTTGATAGCAGAGTGGCTGTTGATGGTGATGCAAAAACTCACATACTCATGATGACACAACCTTAGGACAGTGGTACACAGACATAAGGTGTACTGGTAGGGCCCACTTCCCACAGCAGCTAAATAACTCTATAGACAGTGACATAGGCTCACACACTCACTAGAATTAAAAGAACTGAAATTACACTATGGGGAGGTGCCACATAGCTGAACCACTACTTCTTTTGCCCCTGAATCTCTTGATGATGAGACTGCCCTTTCAGAGGTAGCAGTACTCACTGTCACACCTGTACTCAGGGGTCCTAGCTGAAGACATATTTCTCAGTTCAAGCAGCAGATGTGCAGTTACATAGCTCAGGTCTAGGCCACTGCAAGTCAGATGTGAAATGATTATAATGCATACATAAGGATTTTCACAAGTACATAGGAATGGTATAGGCTAGGGATAAGGCCATGATAATTCTGATGCACAATATGGTTGCTTGCACAGCATTCATATCAACCTCAATGCACATCCTCGTAAAAGCTTGTTGTTTGTCTTTTCAGCTTTTCCCGGTTAAGGGTCACCACAGCGGAACTCTGGTCCGCTAATGATTGGCAGTAGATTTTTTATGGTGCCGAGTTGCCAGCCCAACGCCCAACCTTCAGCGAAGGTGCACCCATTCATGCATGTCTTTTGGAGGCCACTCGACTGTGGAGAGGACAAGAAAACTCCACATAGAAGGCACTCCAGCCATGAATTGAACAGGAGAACCTCTTGCTGTGAGGCAACAATGCTACCGCTGTACCACCGTGGCTCATCCTCGTAAAAGCTTACCAGATACAAACCAGATACAAATTGGAAACACAGCTGGAGATGGATGAGGGACTGTCCACATGTGTAGTGTATAAGTAGGTTGAACACCATGTGTATCTCACAAAACAGCTGCAGGCACTCATGTGGATTCACCCAGGCCTTAGCAGCTTTAAATAATGTGGTATAACCTTTCAGGAAAGGTCTAAGTCCCATGTCAAGAGGTTGCCTGTATCCAGGAAGTCCCATCATTGGACCAACTCAACATCAAGCCCTAATGCCAGCATTTTTTCATGATCTAAGGGATGATCACCAACACTACCCTTAGGGGACATTGCATATGATGCCTTACAACTATAAGATACATTTTCAACATCAGTAATGCAGAGACAGTATTCATTCAATAATCACTTTAAAGACAGGGCCAGTGTTGCAGTTCTTCATTCTCTCTTAAAAACAGTAAACAGACAATACCAAAGGAAAAACACAGACTTCTGTATGTCAAGGGATGTAATTTGTGCACAGTTAAATTCAGCATTCTCTGTTCGAGACACTACAGTAAACATTCTCAGTATAGCCTTAAACATTTTTTTAACATCTGCTTCTCCTCAATTCAATTAAAGCCTGCCAATATAACTGGCTCTTGTGGTACTTAATCCTCAATTCTGTACAAATGTTTACTGATGACAGGGTATGTAAAAATTCTTGATGTGTTAGAAATGTCTGGTGTAAAGTGTAAGTTGACCATACACCACTCAACTTAGTCCACAAGTAACACTGCATGCAGCAAGTATATTCTGGATGAATGTTTTTTGCATGCTCAGGAAGTGAATGCAATGACCCATAGTTGTGGACTAGATGTCATCTCCTTACCTGTACAGTTACAACAATATAGGTTTATAGGTTCATAGGTGTACACTAGGCTAATAACCACTGGAGCCTTTATAAGCCTAGCCAAGCATCTCATTTGTATCACACAAGTTTATGCTTCAACAAGGATATGTTAAAGGGTATATGTAACCTAGGGCAAGATTTACAGACTCTCTCTGTCCATTAGAGAAATCCACTGGTCTGAGTTATGCTTGAAAAGGGTAAGGGAAGAACTTTGTTTCATACGGATAGGAAAACTGTTTCAAAGGAGAAAGATTCTCTGAGATATGTAGCAGTCCCTCCAACATGTCCTATTTATGTCACAAGTAAGGTTCAAGTCTCTAGATCAAGTATTTCTGATGTTAATGGTTTTGTGGCTGTACAAAAGGTCCATCGCAGGAGGACTGAAGGATGTCTTGTATTCTAGGTGACATTAGACTCCTCTCAACAGTCCTTAGAAAAACAAGTACAGAGATAGCATTTTGAGGAGATAAGCATAGGCCATGTAATTTACATCCTGCATTCTTTTTCTGAGGAACCTCTGTGAACATTGCAGTTGCTGCTTGTGACTTGTCAGGTACATACCAAAGGGGGCTGTGTGGTTATATTAAATGATGGGTGTGATAAAGGCTGAATACAGAGGAATGATGACCTCTTTGGACCTAGATGCCATACTCTTGCTTATAGGTTTAGTAGCACAGAATGATTTCCTTACTACCTTAGACACATGTTAGTCGAATGCCAGGTTACCTATTCACATATGTCCCCAAATGCCTGCATACTGGGTCCATTCTTGTGTGTGTGTTTTCAGTGAGGTAGTTTTCTAGCATGGCCAACTTCCCAATGGGTTCTATTATGTGTTTCTTGGCACTGAGTTTTAAGCCATGGCTTTGGCATCAGTGTTTTGTCTATGTTAGCCCTTCCTGCAGGATGTTAGTGTTTTGGAGGTAATTTTATGACTGCTCTAAGTGTGCAATCATCTGCAGACTTTCTTAGCCAAAGGCCTTTGGTGATGGCATTTGACTTTGACATCTAAGAAGTAAATGCCAAAAAGGAGTGGATCTAGAAAACAGCCCTGGGAGATGCCGCTAGTGACCGGGCTCTTTGTGGAGGTGTTCTCATCTATTCTAACTTCTTGGGTCCTATCAATTAGCTAGCTGTCTAGTGCTTAATACAGCAGTTATTGCCTAATTCTGTGAGTTTGTTTACAATACCTGAGTAGGAGGCGACACAGGGGGAGAGGGGTGTGCAGTATTCTCTCCATATTTGTATATATCAGATCTCCCTAGTGGGCATAGTAACTAACTGGTCCACCATGTTTGTGTTTACTAAATCCAGAAATCTCTGGGCCTGTAGTTGGGTAGGATTCCCAGCTTTTAGAGGGGTATATAAAGCCCCCATGAATATGATCGTGTAGGTCTAAGTGTGAACTATGGGCTTTGTTGGTAAAAAAGAGTTATCTATAGCTTGCAAGGATATGATATGATATGTGCCTCTACCTATGGTAATTTGGACATAGGAAACTCAAGCATGTCATCCTGTTTGACCAGCCTTGAGGTAAGTTTGTTTTTGTTGTAGACAAAGACTTCTCCACCTATAGTCCCTTCCTGTGAAGTAGATGGTCTAAATGTGTGGATGGCATTGATTCTCTCCACTGCTGGGATGCTATCTGTGGCTTTAAACCATGTCTTGGAAACTGCACAGCTGTCTGAATTTACCAAGGTGAGGAGACTTAGAGGGAGTGGAGTTTCTTATTTAGCCTCCTGAAATTGAGCAGTAACACTTTTAGATTTCCTTATGTTGATTTTGCTAGGTTGGAACGTTTGTCAGTTTGGCATTGCCTAAAAAGGCACTATGAGGGAGGACAACATTTTAACCAATATTCAAAAGACTAGCAGCAAAGCAATTTTGTCTGTTGACCATATTCCCCCATGCCCAACAAATATTCCACCCCCTTTGAATGACACCAGAAGCTAAGCCAATTAGTAAAGTCAATGTACCATGCCTGAGCCTGTTGCAGTGGTTGCCATGCTATCGCTGTCAACTGGCCACCTTCACTATTGTCACTGGTGGGAGCAACTATAGATGGAGCCGAGCTGCAACTATAGCTGTTGCTCACCATGCTTATACATTATCATGTTTTGCAAAATGCAGCAAGCAGTAAACATTTTGTGGAGTAGCAAGGTCATACTGAAGGACACCCCCGGACTTATCCAGGCAATGGAAATGGGCTTTGAGCAGGCCAAAAACTCAGTAACATATATCTCAACTGTCTGGATTCTCACAGAATGTCCAGACTTTTGTCTCATATATTTGGTTTATGCCTCATAAAATTTGTGGCTTTTCTGACAAATTACTGAGGATTGAAAAGTCTCTAAATAATGATACACATTTCAGTTTCGGATCTTATATCTTTCAAAAAATGCATGTTAACACAAACATATTATTCTAGTAATTTTCTTAATTTATAAGAGTAATATTTAAAATCTGTCCCTATGTTTGGATTTTTCCCCCTATTATTTCAGGCTTTGTCCAGATTTCTAGTGCTAAGAGGTATGTTCAGTGACTACATATGTCTGGTGCAGGGCAATGATGAAACACTCTTCAGCAGTGACCTGAGGTTATGGATCAGTCTCATTAGCTAACATTCAAATGGACAGCCTACATCACCTGGAAAAAAAAAATCAGGGTGGGAACACAACAAAAGGGAGATTGTTACTCTGTGGCGGTGGGCAAGGGTCCCTGCACTGCCCCACACTTCCCAACTTGTATATACCAACTCTGAGATCTCCGTACCTAAGAGAAAAGGGAAAATTCTGAGAAATGACATGTCATACTTACTATATAGAAGTCTGATCTTTCTGCCATTCAGGCTTCACCTTTCAGTACTCACTCTAGTGGGTCCCAGCATTTCAAATGGTTATCTTTCCCTGTGTCTTTGAATTACTGCTGACAGTGAAAAGCTGGTAGAAATACCACACAGAAAAAAAATCCCAGCAACTTATCACTTAAAAAATAGCTGCCATGTTTATGCATACAGTTTTTCTAACTTTTTAAAATACTACTAGCCAAAAAGAAATTACAAAAATGTGGAAAAAGACTAGGATACCTTCCCTAGGTGAGTTGACTGAGTCTATTAAAAGCTTCAAATATTTAGAAATAAAGATACTGCCAGCAGGAAAAGTGAAATTTCATCACAAGTAGTGGGAAAATTGGGAAGATGTAATCCAGGAATCAAAATTGTAGGAACAAATGAGGAGTAGACAAAACATTTTGAAAGGGAAACACAAAAGATAAAAACAGACAGTAAGTCAAACTAAATCAATAGGAGGCAACACGTGCCTGATGTCAATGTACCAGTATGTACACACTCACACTCCATGCAATGTATGTCTCATGTCTGAAATGGTTGTTTAAAACTGTTCTCAGTCAAGGCAAACTTGTAATTCATGTATATTAATATTCAAGAATGAGGATTGTACATTGTCTGTAACAACTAAACTGGAAATAAAGTAGCATGTTTTTCATAAAGAAATCTTAAAGCTGGAGCAATCAACCCTGGAAACCAAGATAGCCAGACTTAACCGAGCACACTGTTGTTAAGAAGCTAAGTCTCTTATTTTCTTAAAAGATTCCACTCTTTCCTCACAGCAGGACTCCAATAATACGTCTCACATTTATTAAACTGTATCTCCTCTCACTGTGTATACTAACTGGGCTACCTCTGTCCAAAGGAAAATAATAATCTAAGACACCTGGGTTACTCCAAAGATGCTTTTTTAACTTAAATGCTCAGAAAACTGCCATAGATTGCTGGCCTTTGAATATTAGCTAAAAGATCGTCCTCCTCCATACTGCTTTTTTCAGGCAATGCCAAACTGAAAGTATTTCTGACATAGCAAACCAAACACAAGAACATCTAAAGGTGTTATTGCTCAATGCTAGGAGTCTAAACAAGAAACTCTATTCCCTATAAACTCTCCAGACCCCAGAGAATGCTGATATCTGTGTAGTCACTGATTCATGGTTTAAAGTCACACAGAGCACACCAACAGTGCAAGGCTGTAATGTCTTCCATATATTTAGATCAGCTGCTACACAGACAGGTCCAAGGATTTAATAAACACCTTGTAGGCACCATATAGAGCCTGCATGGATTGTATCCATGTACATAGCCACGGTTCCCCTTCAGCACCGTGTCATGTATATTAATGATGGCACACTGCTGAGGGAGAACATAGGAACAGGGATATTGAATCAATGTAGGGAGATGTGTAGAGGCTACCCATGGTTGTGGATGCCTGGTGAGATGTTATGTACAGGGTGCAGCTCCCTGTAATGCACCCGCCACTGTTGAAATGCTGTGAATTATGTTAAGTGTGTAACATATAAGTCATATGGTTTTATTTATTTATTTATTTTTATTATTTTTCTGAATGTTTGAGCAGAGTGGCACAGAGCACAGCAATGCCAAGCCACACTTACATATAGACAGGTGACACCTGCTACACATGTAAAAATAGAAAATGGATGTAATCAATTATCATAATTAATTATTTTATTTTTCCATTGTACATTTTTTTTGTAATTACCCTTTGCACGGCATGTCACAAAGTGCCACAGAGCTGAGCACCACTTATACATACATAGCCGACACCTGCCAGACATCTAAAAATAGAAACCGGATGTAACTAATTACTTATTTATAGGTTTGTTTACACGTTTGCATGGTGTGGAGCAGTGCTCAGCAACTCTAACAGGTAGCCTAGTAACATATGTAAAGGTATACTAGTTTTCATAATATTAAAGCAGCTAAATGGGTAGAATTATGGCCTTATGTGTAGTAGGTCCTGGGTTCAAGTCCATAGCAAACAGAGCATGTTTATAATTTAATGTACAATTTTTGTTTAATTTAATAACAAATTTGTGAATATGGCACTGCTGCGCTCTGCTCAACCATGCTAAGCACTGCATAAACATGTTAACGGCTACCAATGTTTGTGCAGTGCTACGCTTTGATAAAACCATGGTTGTGTGAGGTTTTGTACTATTCAGCTCTGCTTATTAGGTTTGCTCATTGCTAAGTGATGGTTCGCTTTTTTGAATGTTGCTCAATGACATGTAAGGGCAGGAACACAGTCTATATTAAGCGCAATAGGTGGGAATTCTGCACCATTCATTGGAGTGCAATTGACTGTTAATATGGCAGCAAGTGCTGGTGAATGTGAATGCTTTTGGGTGCAGAAGTGAGGTATTCAGGAATCCAAGCCCATGGTTAGGCTCCTGTTAAAAAAACATGAACCTAAGCTGCTGCAGAGTAGTTTCCAGGGCTTGGAGTGTAAGACAGAGGCCTGGGACCATTTGGCCATAGAACTCACCGGTGTTACTGGTACCCTACACAGGTGAGCATTGTCACCACCATTATGATGACCTGAAGAGGAGAAATAGGGAACCTTGGACACCTGTATCAAAGAGGTAAGAGCAGGGAATGCCCCACAAATATGTAAGTAATGTTTAATCTGTTTTACCAATATGCAAGCTGAAGGTCTGCAAAACTGGTATGTGTAATGGTGTGCTTCTGTCCCAACAGCTGCAGCTGAGAAGGCTTGCAATGTCGAGTCCCATGCCAGGCGCCTGGCCAGGTTGTGCCATGAGTGTGGTAAGTATGGATTTATTATGCTAACTGTAGTGCAATAAGCAAGAAAGAGTAAAGCATTTACTGCAATAAAGTATACACAAGAAAAATTGTAATGCAATAAATGGGCACTTACAACTGTAGAGCAATAAACAATAAACAATACCAATAACAGTAAGCAAAATGGCGTACAGTAGGATTATGTTGTCATAACCATTGCAGAAGAGCTGTATGCAGTGATTGTCTATGATAAGGTTGCTGCAGTCAAGTCTAACACTGTAATAGCTGTAGAATGCAAAACTAATGGCCTGCAAACTGTATTGCTTAACTCATAGTACTGTCCAAGGCTGTCTCCAGGCCACTATTGGTCACATAATGCTCTCTGTTCCTCCTACTTCAGGTAATACAGGTATATGGGTAACATATCCCACTCCATGGGAAGATATTGTGTGTGGACTTCAAAGATATTTCAAAGCAATACTAATAAAAAGTGTTCACCAGCATTGTCGATTCTAAAATAAAGCTGTATTGATAGATGCAGTATGGTTGTATTCCACACATGTGTGTTCTACAGTCACTGTAGTCAGTTATAACACTGTAATAGTTCTAGAATGCAAGTAGAATGTCCTGTAACTTGTATTGTTCGGCTCATAGTATGGTTCCAGGTTATCTCTAGGCCAGTATCAGTCACTCAGTAGTTAGCAATGACTCAGTAGCTCAGTCTATATAAATGTGTTATAGACAGTACATTTTTCCACACACAGTCCTGGGTTCAAATCCAATGGTGTGTAGCACTAAATTGTCAGTATCGGTCACATAATGCTCACATTTTATCTCTCCCCAGGAACAAAAGGTATATGGGTGACATAGCCCATATTACAAGCAAATATTGGGTTTAGATTTCACAAAATGTTAAAATCAATAGCAAGAAGGTGTTCACCGGCATTGTTGATTCATAAATAAATCTTTTTTTGCAGTATGGCTGCAATCCTTGCATGTCTGTGCTAAGTTGCTGCAGTCAATTATTACATTATTTGCAAATGTCCCCTGCAGTCACAGTTATTGGTTTCTATCCCCATGACTCCCATCTTACCCATATTGGCTGTCTAGTTTATGTACTGTACAGAAGCATTCCTCTCAAGTGTCATGATTTCTTGTAATGTAATTAGAACTGCCTAATCCATCTGTCACAGGATTACCAGAGAAAGACTACCCAGAATGCAATGTATCACCAAATCTGCTTACAGAACATCTTGGTAGTTATATAAGTCCACATTATGTTAAACTGTTCTCTGTAGTTGTGTACCTGCATTTGTCATTGCTTGGCCCATACTGACCCATGCTAACAGTTTGAGAGATATGTATGTGCTACATCAGCAATAAGAGAATTGTAGTCACTGGACCAAAACTGACACAACACACCTGTAGAGTTTTTCTCTCTCCCCCACCCTTTATCTTCATTTATTTTCTTATTGTTGTTTATTATTATGATTTAATATTAACATATGTTGTCAACCTAACTATATTTTTGCAAAATGTGATGTAATATTGTTAGGTGTTAACTATTAACATACTTTGTTAAACTATTTTGTTGCCCTTATGGCTTACTTCTTACTGGCATGCTGTTACCATACTGACTGTTATGTTGTTTACTGTTGTATTACACATACTATACATGAATATGCATTTGTATGAATTAAAATGATGTTCCATTCTGTTAATACTAACAATGGTTTGGTTATTACTAACCTTAAACTATTCCTATACCTCTATCAACACAGCACATCAAGGTAGGTCGGTTCCTGCTGAGCCCCCTACCTTGCCTCAACCAGCCGTGGCACTGGGTCCCAGCATGTCTGTGACCAAGACTGGTGGTGCCCCCTCTGCTGCCCCTGCACTATCTGCAGTGTTGGGTAGTACCACTCCATGGGATGAGGCCCCCTCCCCCTGGAAGTGGTGGCTGAGAGGGTGTTGTCACCTGGGATGAGCTACCGGTCTTGGTGCACAGGATAGTCTACCATGGGTTTGACCGTCACCTGTGCTGAATTGAGGACATGCTGGACTAACTGGTGGGCAGCCTCACTCTGGTTCCCAGCCTCCAGCACTTCCACCCTCAGGGCAGTGAAGGAGCAGTGACGACAGTCCCATGGGTGGGGAGATGAGTCACGCTGCTGCCATCTGGAGGCACATGGGACTTGGATTCCACAATACCCACGTCTTCAAGGTGTTCACCCCCTCATGTGTCACACACCTGCCCTGTCTGCTGTCTTGTCTGTCTACAAATGCATCCTCACCTACCCAACTTAACTCCACCCATGTATCTATCTCCCTTCCCCAACATTCCACTCACACCTTAAAAAAAATGGGCAGCTATCCCCCCCAAAAAATTGTCCCCATACATAATTCTCCATTTCACCCATGTGCTCACTGGACACAAGTGATTTGGTCCACTTGGCTTGACAATGCAGTTATGTTGTCCTCTCTCCTCTCTCTGTAGATGAGAGGTCAAATCCATGTACATATTCTGTCAAAGTGCACAGTTGTTACTGCACAAGAAATGGATAGCTTTGGTTCTTTCCTACACCCTTTCTGCACATCTCTATCTGCCTTCCACTATGTTTTTTCCCTGCTTGCACCCCATTTCACCACTTTCCTAGCTCCCCATTTTTCTTTTCTTTATGTTTTTTAACACAATGCAGTGTGGTGCACTGCATCAAGCAACTTCACTAAGCTCAGCTAAATATAGCTATATTAATTATATGTGTCCTAAAATGCTATTACACCTTTATAAAATAATCACCTGTCCATGTTTCAAACCCAAGACCATCACACCTGCAGACTAGTGCATTAACCTGCCATGCCTCACAACTCTTACTTAAAAAACATAGTAATTTCCAGTTACAGTAATTAAGCATGTTTCAGTGTAGCTGCATGGTTCACCGCTGTATGCAAACTTGAATAAAACTTAATGGAAAACATGGGAGTGTTCATGGGACTCTGGTATAATAGTACAAAGACATAATGCTAGATGTAAGTGAGGCCTCTGATAGCAGGTACATGCTCCCTTTTATCAGCAACATGTAGAAAAACACCTGCTAAGGCATTAATGACAAAATACATGTGCAACTGGGATCCTGGTGCAGAAATGCATCCATATAAAGCCTTGCACATACTCATGGATGTACAGCACGATTGTCACAGCCTGCAGGTGTGCACATATGTCTTGCAAATACACCTGCTGCAGCACTGTACTAGTTCTAGAATGCAAGTAGAATGTCTGTAACTTGTACTGCTCAGCTCATAGTAGGGTTCCAAGTTATCTCTAGGCCAGTATCAGTCACTCAGTAGTCAGTAGTAACTCAGTAGCTCAGTCTGTTAAGTGCCTCATAAACAGTACATTTTCCACACACAGTCCTGGGTTAAAAATCTAGTGGTGTGTAGCACTGAATGTTTGGTATTGTGAAACCAGCAATTAATGAAATAGTCATGCACTCTTTATCAACACAATGCATGTCAAATGAATTGACTGCTTTTAACTGATGGAAGTCACAGGCCTGCAGGCAGAAACACATTTCATGTATCCTTATAGCAAATGCATATGTGCATAAATTTTCATATTATGAAGTAATATGCATTCACAGAGAATGTCAACTCAGGTACTGTGAATGAGGGCCCCTAATATCAGTGTGCACCACACAATCCTTTCAGAGTCACAGTGCAGATTATCACATACTTACATATACCTCATCTTGCTCAAGGACACACCAAACATGTTGCCTAGTACTCTGTTATTGATAACGTTGACTAACAATCTTACCTTAAACACATGCCTTCATTGGAGTGTAGTGGGTACTCTCACTCTGGACCTGGCTCTACAACAAGGCTGGCACAGCTCACACAGTTACTCCTACAGCTTGTTGTCCTTCAAAGTCTTCACACTCTTTGCCTATGTCCATTATCTGCAGCAGTAGCTGCAGCCTGTAGTACACCCATATCTATGTAAAGGTATCTATTGCAGACCTACCCTCTGTGATGATGTAGTCTCCTCACCTTAGTAATGTCCAGCACAACATATCAGAAAGGGGCCCTAATCTACATGAAGGCCTTATATAGTCTAAAGTGGTTGTATGTGACTGGCTGATGATAATGCAAATCAGCTGTTTTTCTGCAATTAGCATTTCAGAACCATAGATTTGTTTAGAGGTAATCACCTGCTGCTGGGACGCATGTTTAAAAGGCAAGCAGCTGGCTATGGGGAACCATTCTGTATGAGACCTTCCTCACACAGAGCACACCAGTGTGACAACTGTACTATCACCACATATCAACAGAGGAGTACTGCACTCCATCAGGTATGTAAATGTTTCTGTGTACAATAGGTTGCAGGTGGGTGAATAGACTTACAGAGAATAGTGATTACAGCATTAAGCCTATCTTAGAGCTGTGACAATGACATGCCAGTGAACCTCCTGCTGTCTTACACCTACACAGGATGTACAAAACATCAAGGGTGCATTGTCTTTTGTCATTGTGGCACACTGGTCTCGTTGGTCTCTCCCTTTATAGTGGTTGTAATAGCACACTGCTATTCGTGTGGCATTTTTTTGTATGACATTATCAAGGGGTTGCCCACAGGGGACACACCACAGTAGAGTTGAGTGTTGGGTATATGATAATACAGTGCAAGCTGTCATGGCACACACAAGAATATCTGACTATTGCTACTATCTCAGTTATATCCACACACTTTGTTTGTTTGCACACTGTCGAGTATGACATGTGTGAGCAAGCAGTGGTTATTGCCAGCCATTTTGGCCTTGCTGTAACTGTACACAGTGTATGCCCACATATGTGATCCTGTAATGTGTTCCCCTTTTGTTGTCTATCAGGAATTATGTATTGTAGATGCCATGCACCCTTCTCAGATGCGGAGAATGAAATTATACTGCAAGCACTAAGGCAACATCATCACATCCTACTATCCATGGGGAGACAAAGCAGGGAACAGTGGGCTGCACTGTGGACAGACCTTGTCCATGATGTCAATAGCATGAGCTAGCATGGCAGGACATATGAACAGGTTTGACACGTGGCAACCAACATTATAAATGCTGCATGACGAAGGGGAGCAGATGTAGCCAGGATTGTGCTGTCACCAGTGGAGGATTTGCAATGGAACAACCACTCTCAACCACTGAAGAATTCCTGGCATACCTAGGCACACACAACAGCTCCCAGGTATCCATCACACCATACATCGTGGAGGAGGGTGCAACAGTTTCCACAGCTGAGGAGCATACAGTTAAGCTTACTGTGATCAGCATTGTAATACTGTAGCAGTCAGTGTGTCAGGCTGTAGATACTTTTATGTGGGTGTCAGGTCTATGTTCTTTTGGGGAGGTTAACCTCAGTTATACACTCATACTCAGATTTTGACCAATACAACAAGTAACACAGTAGCTACTGTAAATGTGAGATGTATGGACATATTACCTTGTTGTGCAGCAACATGTGGTGATACTGACATTACCCCACCCTCGACTTTTCACAGGTCCATCAGGTATTGCCCAAGGCCATGTTCCTGCTCCTGGCAAGCATGACACTTTCTTTGTTAAGGAACAATTATATTTTAGCGTGGTTAAGGGCAAGAATAATGTCCTATGTAAACATAACTATGTGTGTGTAAACAGCATAGGCTGTTTTTAAATTCCAGTCTGGAACAGGTACCCAATGTTTTTAGAAGGGGTAGTCACAGGAGTGTAGACCAACAAACAGATTCACTTTGGCTGTTACAGTTAAGAGGAGATAAGGCACCTGGTTTAAATGAGGCAAGGAATCTAAAATGCCTTTTAAAATACAACAGGGTGAAGGTAAGTACATTAGGCAGTGAAATGTGTATTTCCATATATTTGTTAAGAGAGTTGTACTGAGTTTTTATGTGTTGCTTTTTCAAGTATAGTGTTATACTGTTTAAGTAAAAGGTAAATATTACCTTATAAAATGCCTGAGTTGAATTTGTATTTTGTTCTGAGGAAGAGTTTTCTGAACAAAAGTGGAGAAGAAAGTTGTCTGACCGCTAATCTAGTTGTGGGTCTTCATTGTTATGAGTCTTGGAGGCTTTTTGTACACAATAGTGCAGGTATTAATGTACTTTTTTCTTTCTTATTGCTGGTGACCATGGGGGTTGGTGTCTGTCCCCTACACAAACTAATGTCAGTGTCTCTTCAGACTTTGCTGATGATGGTGGCCACAGTGAGGCACAGGTGGGGGTGTCTAGGGCTGAATCTGTCCCAGAGGTAGACATTCCTCTTCTATCCCCACTGCCACCACACATAGTCTGTTTGTCCACACACACCCTGTCCCTGGAGGTCACAGATATTGGACAGTCAGAGGGTGGGGACATTGAATATGAAAGTGTGGCAACTATGGCTCCAGTGAGTGTAGACAATGGCCATAGCCAGAGAGCTGGCGAGGTCTCACACAAGTGAATTGAGTGGGGTTCTTGTAGGAAGCCTTCTGTCCATCCACCAGCTGTTGCAGGTGTCACATCACAGGTCATTTGGCTCATGTTTCTGGCTGTCATGGAGGCCCATGCACATTCTGAACAGAACACCAGATGTATAATTAGGGTTATGGATGCAGCACAGTCTGACATCCATGACTGCCTCTACCGCATTGGGGACACCCAGGATCAATTCACTGTTGCAGTCAACAGACGGTGGTCTGAGACAGTGTCTGTCTTGGACTGCACATTGTGCTGGAACATTTGGCTGGTGTTGAGAGTCAGACACATGGACATAGGTCAGCAACCCCATCTGCTGAGAGTGCACATGGCAGTGCACACTCATGCTCCCATAGTGGCAGTACATCCAGTGCTACAGAGGGGAGTTTGTTGTCCACACCACAACATGGCAGGCCATGGACTTGTGGTCCTGGGTGGTCCCATGGTGGACACAGTCCCTGCAGACAGCAGTCACCATCAGGTACTAGCACTGCTTCTGATCTTGAGCATGGAGGTGCCAATGCAACTGCTGGCAGAGCCAGTTCCCGTGTTTGGGGATGTAGGCAGTGAACTTTCAAGTCTACCATGTATGGTCCAAAGCTGTCCAACATACACAGGTGTAGGGCTAGCCCTGAGATTGACTGTGTACATGCACACATTCACATACCACTGTCAAACGCAGGTCACCTACAGACACATAGCACCTCTCCATGGTTCATCTTACATGTTCTCCTCCTGACTCACACACATGTTGTCTACTGTTTGGGCCAGCCTAGGCCTCATTGCACCCCCACACAACAGCCTGTACAAGTGATGATACCTGTGTCATATCCCTGTGATCCTTGCCATCTATGCAAGGAAGTGAAGCTATGTGTCTGAAACACATGGTCACTATATTAGTTGACATGTACTTGTGTAATGCAGTGTTGGTTCACTATGCCACTTGTAGTGGTTACTGACAAATACCGTATGCTGACATTTGTCATGAGTACAGCACATACATTTGAGTACCTTCTGTTGTATGATATATTGGCTGTATGGCATAGTAGATGGATGACTCACTGTAAGGACATTAACCTAGTATGTGACGTTAGTACTACATGGTTGTGGGAGAGATTTGTCTAACAGACTGAAAAACATCCTTGAAACAGAAGCCTGCCTAATGGCACACAGAGCACCTCAGTACACCTCAGCACATACCGTCTGTCTGATTGACTGGGTGACCGTCATCTCAACAAAGGGCATCTGCCTGTGTCTCTCTTGGACTGAGGCTGATCCTTTAACTACAGGTATGATGATGTCTATGATTGTGAGGGCTGTATTTCCATTATTCTAGTTCATTTCAAACATCCTATGGTTCCATAACATGATGTACAATGGTCTAACAGACTCACACACAAACATGGCTACATTGAGGCTAGCAACACTTCCAATCACTGCGTACATACATGCCAAGGCACACACATATTGTAAGTTGGCTGTATGTCGATGTGAACACTTAGTAATAGTAAATACTACAGATCACAGTACATGTTGCATGCAACACACCTCATGTCTGCTAGTGCAATCAGTTTAGGGCATATTTTGCCTGATGACATAAGCAGGCCTTGTTGTGGTCAGTTCTTTGTGGGGGGCACATCACCCACTATAAATAAAACTTCAAAACCCTACCTATGTTTAGATACCAAGGTTATGCCATATGGATATATACACATCCACCTAGTGGGCTGAAGTGAGATTAAAACCCCTACCTATCTAGTCTCATACACTATAGATCATAGTACTAATTGCATGTGCCATGGGTTATATCTGACATTACGCTGTCAGCTGGTACTCTAAAAGTGTTTGGAAGCCAGCAGCAAGTTACAGGCCCAAGATGTCCATAACCATTGCAAGTGGATAGCCCATGAGGGCACGTCTGTTGTTTTGTAGGGGAATACACACACACACACACACACACACACACACACACACACACACACACACACACACACACACACCGATAAGCACCAAGTGGGCTGGAGTGAGATTAGAGCCACTACCTATCTAGTCTCATACACTATACATCACAGTACTTATCACAAGCTTTAAAGAAGGGGGCAGTTTGGAGGCCAGTAGCAAGTAAAAGGCCCAAAAAGTGCATAACCATTGTAGGTGGCTAGCCCATAAGGGCATGTCTGTTTTTTTGCTGGTGAATATACACACAGAGACACACACCAAGTTGGCTAGAGTAAAATTAGAACCCCTACCTCTCTAGTCTTATACACTGTAGATCACAGTACTTATCGCATGCACCACAGCTTACATCTGGTACTACATTGTCAGCTGGTAGTCTTAAGGTGGCTGCCATCATCAGGCCTTGCAGAGGAGGGCAGTTTGGAATTTAGCAGCATGTTATAGGCTCAAAAATTGCATAACCATTGTAGGTGGATAGCCCATGTGAACATGTCCATTGTTTTGCAGGGGAATACACACACACACACACACACACACACACACACACACACACACACACACACACACACACACACACACACCAAGTGGGCTGGAGTGAGATAAGAACCCCTACCTATTTAATCTTGTACACTACAAATCACAGTATTTATCACACACACCACAGATTAAGTATGTTGTATATGTGATTGCAGGCAAAGTACTTGTGCATTACACAAACTAAGCTTGTGCTGAACAGCATCTGTGGCCTGCAGAGTGATATTGCTTTGTACTGTTATTTACATTTAGTATCCTAGCAGTGAGATAATTGTTTTTACCATAGCTATGTGTGTACAGTTACCATTATGGGCACATGTGGCTGCTTGCAGTTACATAGGCAAACTTGTGGGCAGTGACAATGTGCCCTGTCCATATGTGCATTGACAACATTATATATTACACCACCTGTTCAACTGTGTCTCTCTATGCGGTGACATCCAGCAGGCACAGGGGTCCATCGGTAAGTGGATTATGTACTGTTGCACCCTTAGTTTGGATTCTTTGAACAACACTATGGCTGCATGATAGTGTAGATTTACTCATCATTATTAGGGTATTTCAGACAATACACACATCTGGACATACATTTCTGTATATAACAGGGATGTATATATATATAAATGTAGCTGTGTGTGTGTATGCTATATGTATGTGTTATGTAGATATATGGGGGGTGTATGTATCATTTTAAATAGCTATATATATATATATATATATATATATATATATATATATATATATATATATATCAATATATATTTATGTGACACTACATAGTGCTAGATATATTATGCATGTGAGAGAGAGATAGTGACAGATGGATATATGTGTGTATATATATATATATATATATATATATATATATATATATATATATATATATATATATATATCTGTATGTATAGACATTTATACATAACAGGTCATTTTGATGAAGGGGCAACAAAATTTCCATTTTGAAGAAAGGACAACAGAATTGTGCTCATTTTAACTAAGTGTCTGGGCATGCTCAGTGGGACTATCAGTACTTATAAATTGACTCCAGCCCACTCATGCCTGTACTCCAGTCTGGGATTTTGTATGTTACTGACATTAACATCTTCCCCTGTTAATGTAGTGCTGCACTTTACTCAAAATGTCCCCGGCATTCCCCAACTGCCTGCTGTACTTAATATGTGACTGAGGTTGGTAATGTTACACCACCAACAGACTGACAGTCTGCATACCTGTCAACTGTCCCAATTTTCACATAATGTCCAGAGTTTGCCACATATGTTTGGTCTGTTCATCATACATTTGTGGTCTTTTGGTGAATTATTGAATATTGATGTCACTACATTATACTAAATACAGACAAACATTTGTGTTTCCGACTTTATATCCCTCAGAAAATATGTAATAATGCAACACCTTTAACTCCAGCAACTTTCTAGGTTTATGGGAAATATTTAATTATGTTTGGTCCTTTGCACCCCCCCCCCAACCTTTCCGGCTTTGTCCAGATTTTTTGCACTAAGAGGTTGAGAGGTATGACAGACTGTGAAAACACTAACATAGTACTACCTCACTGCAAAAGATGTGAGTAATTCCAGATTAGAACCATCAACAACATCACCCATGCTAGCTTCCTTAGTCTACTGAGCCACACAGGTTGCCAGATAGAGAGGAGTCATTCATCACACAATCAACAGCATAAATATGTACATTGTTATCTTGCGTGAAGAGAGCCATACAATGTGTGAGTGATATCTATGTTACAGCCCTTAGATTGCTTGGTCCACTGATATACCATAGCTGATTTTCTGTTAAAGCAGTTATATGGGTACACTGCTGTGTTGGGGGTGGGGGAACAACAGCACATGATCAGCATGGGTAGACAGTTGTCCACATATCATGTGTGGCCACAGTTTAACATCTCCCTTGCCTGATGTTGTGAATATTCCAACCATGAGGCCTAGTGAATATTAAGGAACACATACTATTGGACTGGGTATCTGTAGTTCCATGTGGAAGATACAGCTATACAAATAGTCCACTATATTTCCTTGCATAACAGCACAGATCCATACACATGATACCATATTTTAGTAATCCTTACAATTAGTGCATAGGTTAGAGACTTACCTTACGAATGCAGCAGTTGATAGACCTGTAGTTCAGAGCTGACTGTGTGTGATGCAAGCAGTACACAGCCAATACATGGATAGGTACAGGTTGTGTGGGTTGTCTGGCATCAGCTATTTTAATATATGTATGTAAGTAGGAGTAAGGTGTCAGCCCCTAGGGCCCTAAGTTGTCAGTGAATGTGTTATGCATTGGCTTAGCCAATGTCAGGGTATAATGGGCACGCCTATGTCTGCCTATAGGCACATCATCAGGGGGCTCCTCCTTTCAATCCTCCTGTGATTGTGGCTGTGATGACCTAGGCACTGGGATGGCTGTATATCCCTTCCCTTTGCTGATTCTGCTGCAGCTGTTTCCACAGGATCATATTGTGTAGCATGGCACATACTGTGAACATATATGCATCTGTGGCTGGAGAGTACTTCAGGGCTCCACCAGATATATCAAGGCACTGGAACCATGACTTCAGCAGCCCGGACATACACTCTCTGATGTTCCTAGTTTGTGTGTGTTCTTCATTATGGCATTCATCCGTGGGTGTGTGTGCATTTCTAATGGGTGTCATCACCCATGGTTCCAGTGCATAGCCTGCATCCACCAGTAAATGGCCATGTGGGATGTCCACCCTAGCACACATCTGGTACAGCTGTGATGCATGCCAGATATGGTAGTTGTGATAACTGCCAGGGCTGCCAGCACACACATTCATGATAATGCCCTGGGCATTACACATGCCATGGCAGTTGATGGAGTGGTAGCCCTTGTGGTTGACATAGATTCTTTTCACCGGGTGGTGACTTGATGTGTACATGACTGCAGTCTATGGTACCCAGTGCCACAGGGTAGTGTGCTACATGGTAGAAGTGTTGCATATTCCTGGCCCTAGCCTTAGAGGTTTGGGGAAATTAAATGTGCTCACTGGTATATGATAGCATGGCATCCAAGAACTGGAGTACCCTGGATGCTGAGACCCCCATCACGTCCCCAGCTGGTCTTTGGAAGGTACCTGTGGCTATTATCCTAAGGGCTACACATACCTTTGTTTCCACTGGGATGGGTTCCCCTTGTTGGCTCTGGGTCTGAGTTGAGGGTGGCAAAGCTCAGTGAGTTCTTGTAGTATGTCCCTGTCCTCTCTGTAGCACTCTAGAATCTCCAGGTCATGTAGCTTCTGGAAGGTTACCTTGGGCCTGAAAACTTCTCGTCTCTGTCTAGGCCTATTGTCAGCAGCAACAGCATCACTGACTACAGCATCTAGCACATACAGATGTATCAGACCTGCAGCAGCCCCTAGCATTCTTTCAGTTAAAATTCCCAAGTCTGTACTCCAATGGTGCAGAGTATGGGAACAAATCAGATTGTAGGGTGTATGCATACTTTATAGTGCTCTGCTGTAAGTGCTGCCTGCATGATTAGCAACTAATACATTGCACCTGCCTAGTATATCATTATTATCATTTAATGGCCTTAGTTTAAGTTAAACAAGGGTCAAAACTAATTAATACATCATTGTCTTTTAGATACTCTCAGCAAAGTGGCACACTGCGGAAACGGGATCCCTGTTGATAAAAAAAGATTAGCAGTCAGTGGACACACCACCCCCAGTCTTTCCACGCTCAGCACAGCAGCGTACCATGCAAACACATGGAAACACACTTCCCTTAGGTAAACAAAGCTTAGAAGTCAGTGCACACCCCCCAGACTCTACGTTCAGCATGGTGGTGCACCGCGCAGTCACAGCTAAGCTCCAGTCAGCTTAGTAGTTATTGGATACACCCTTTCCTGATGTCAGCTGCCTCCTGTGTGGATACCAACATGGTTCTCTGCCAACATGGAGGGGATATGTGGACATAATTACCTCATTATGCTATGCAGTAAATCCACCTCATTTTCATAGGGATCCGTGGTCACGACCTAGAAACTACATGCTTCCAAGTCCTACCACATTAGCAACAGCTGCAGCATTATAGATACTTCACACAGGGTCCTGTAATACATTTCTGTGTCATAATATTAATTTTATTTCCATTTTTTAAGACATGTTTGCGCACTATGACTTGGCATACAAACATGCACAGATTATTAAAAAAAATTATTTTGACATATTTTCTGTAACTTTTGAGACACACAGAGGATATTTTCTCTTATATCTGTGTGTAGTATGCCATTTCTGTCCATCTATCTAGATTTTTACAGCCCCTTTTGTCTGTCTACATTCCTGTACATGGAATTTTTCAGTGTACACTATGGACACTGACACAGGGACTGCAGGGCTGCCTATCTGTTTGCTGAATCACTCTACCTGCCTCATTTGCATGAGAATCACCTGATGATGAGGTGATTTGCATGCCACGAAATTTCCTGTGTTGGCACGTGTATGCATGTCACCCAGAAGTGCTTCCTGGATTGCAAACCTGCTTAGTTTCATACAAGAAGCTTGGCACAATGCCTACACAGTAAAAAAATCAATGTAGGTTTTATTAAATTCCCTAAATTCCCCCAAGGGACTAAAGGTGAAGGTGCCTTGATTTACATCAAAAATAAACATGCCTCAAGGTTAGTCATACATAACAATGCATTTGAGCTTTCTCAACATTATAAATCACCATAGGTAAAACCCATGCCACTTTCTTGCAAGCTATAGGTCCCCCTCTATGATCCAGGAAATTCATAACACATATGTAAGCTTATTGGAAACACTCACTATCCAACCCAGTACCATATTTATAGGCAGCTTTAATTACTGCACATTTACCTGGGAATCAAATATGACATCAAACGTGCAGGCACAAAGATTACTGGATTTTATAAACACAAACTCCCTGGACCAGATTGCCAATACTTTGACCAGGGATGCAAACATACTGGATCTGGTTCTCACTAATATGGGAGAGTGCTGCACACTCCCTAGTGTAATGTCTTCTTTGGAAAGATCAGACCAGAAATCTGTTTCTTTTGAAGTAAAAATAAAACCCTGAACCCCAGCTAACCCTGTAACATTTAAGAACTATGCTAAGGCTAACTTTTTACTATTAAGTGATAACCTGGCAAAATTTCAGGTCCCCATAAATCCTGAGAACACTGAAACCTACATGGAACTGTTCACAGAAACCCTATACAAGTATTTTTATAGCTACATACAGGCAACTATACCCACCAGGGAGAATTACAGAAGTAATTCAAAAAACAAGCCACCTTGGTGAAATTACAATATTAATAGGCCGTATAACAGAAGGATGGAAATCATGGAAAAAATTAGGAGATGTAGCACCAAACAAGATAAAATCACACTATTCAAACTAAACAAACAACTCAGAGGACAAATAACGTGTAATAATTTGAGTTAAATTTAGCTTCCCAGGCTAAGGACTTTTCCAAGGTATTGTTTAGCTATGTCCAAAACATCAAAGCAATACATAATTGTGTACAGAGCTCATTGTTTATGGAACCACCTATACTGAGTCAGAAGATATAGCAAACCTAATGGCAGACAAATTTATCTCTAACATTACCCCTCTCTCCGCTTCAACCATCCTTCTGGAAATACCATCAAATATAACTCACCCTACTGTCTCTATGGAACACATCTTCAGTGATTTCTCTCTAAGGCCAAGCACACTGCAGTTATGGATCCAGACAATATTCCAGAATGATTTCTAAATGACATAAAACATGATCTATCAAGGTGACATAAAACATGATCTATCAATACTTCTTGAACTGCTATTTAACTGTAGCCTCCAAATAGGCTTCAAGTCTCTTGAATGGAGAACAACAACAGTCATCCCTCTGCACAAAGGTGGGCCATCTACAGACCTTGGAAACTCCAAACCCATAAGTCTCACTAGTCTTGTATGGAAATCCATGGAAAGTATTATCATGGAAATGATCAATAATGACATTGAAAACTTCCAAACACTGAACCCAACCCAATTTGATTTTGTCAAGGGCAGGTCATGCCTAGTCATCCTGGTGGGTTTCTTTGAGAAGGTGCCCAAAGCAATTGATGAGGGCAAAATGGCTACACTGCCTACCTCAACCTGGCCAAGGCATTTGACATAATACCCCACATGAACATTGTTGACAAACAAATGAGATTAAGTGTAAACCCTTATGTCACCTAGTAGATAGCCAGCTGGCTCACAGGCAGGACCCAGGAAGTTAGAATTTGAGAGTCCACCTCTACAAAGTGGCTAGTCACAAGTGGATTTTCTCAGCGATCGGTGCTGAGACTGCTCCTTTTTAGCATTTACTTCTCTGAAGTCAAGGCTAATGTAAAGGGCCTCTGTCTGACTAATTCTGTACATGACTGAAAATTAGGAACAGTCGTGGAATCCTCCACCAGTGCTAATGTTCTCCAGGAAAGGTTGCCACAGACAAATAACTTGTGAGCCATGGACTGAAACCTAATGTCAAGAAATGCATAATAGTATCCTTCAGGAAGTCATCTGCCAATGTATTCTGTCTCCTACAGCTTCTTGAAGGGAGATCTATACCCTGCATTCAAGGCATTGTCAGATGCCACCCTTATGGACCTCCAGTGTATCCACAACACAAACATCACCAGATTATCCATTCTAAAGACTTAACCCTTGTTTGTCTATAATATAAACAGGACCTGCTGGAGAGACAGATATGTATCCCAGAGACTATCTCTTCTATGGAGCAGGCTCCTCATCCATGTGAAGCAGAGTTCCTCCTTAACCCAATTCAAGTGTAATAGTACTCTTGGATATGGAACAGGGAATTCATCCCTGGCTGTCTCTAATGGACACTCGCAGCCTGTAAATAGTTCATCTCTCAGGTCCCTGCTTATACCTATTTAGGGCACCAGAACTTGTCAGAGATTTGGGATGTATGGCTAGGCTTAAAAAGTCCCTTGTGGTCATTAGCCTACTACATACCTATGAACCTATCAACCTAATATAAATGCCTTGGTTTTTCTGCATGGGTTGGCCCTGTTGGCCCCACATCATCCCCCTCATTATGCTTAGCCTCACTTCTGTCCCCTATCCTACAGCCAATTCCCACCAACCCCTGCCTACTATACAATTAAAACTGCACATTTCCTACAAGCTCACTGACTTGCACCTCTATAACACTGAGCTCAGAAGCATTTGGAATACAGTCCTGTGGTACATCCTTGTATAGATCACCAATTCCCAGATATCATAGATGTAACAGAAACCTGTCTGAAATATGATGTAAAAGATGAAGACATTTTATCACCAGGTTATAATATATGCTTAGATTACATAGAAAGAACAAAAAAGTGTGTGGTGTGACCATAATCAACAAAAACACCCACCAACAATCTCACTCCACCTACACCTCTCCAGCTGCACAAATGCTGAGACTGATGTATCCCTGCTTAAACCTAAAAATGGTAAGAGAATATGCATTACTGCAATCCACATATCTCCAAGGAAACAGCTTAGATACTACTAAATAAATCATCTTATTGGCTACTGCAAATATCCTACTGGAAACAATGATACTAGTGAACTTTAACTTAGATTGGCTATCTATTCATAGTGGCTCCATCAATAATATGGCCAGTTTATATGGTTTTTATCAGCTAATATCCAGTCATATTAGACATGCCTTCTTCGTAGATGACACTGTATCATTTTTTCAGCAAATTATTGTGACAGGGCTAGCTACCCGATGGTGAGAACTATGACTCTAGATGATAGTCACTGTTAATGAGACATCCAAACCCCATGCACAAAATGAGAAAAAGGGGGTTGAGGGTAATGCCAATTGGTATACATCCTAAACAAGCATTCTTTTCTTAGAACCAAAACACTAAATGCAATCCCAGCTCCTTTTTTATTCAGAAGAGCAAACTAAGTCACAGGTCAACCTTCAGAACAACAGATATCTTAGATTTATAGCTAAATAATTGATCACTGTTGACAAAATAATATTCCACGCAAACGTCCAATACACTAATCAAAATAATCTCAAACTTTTCTGGTCCTATATCAATAAAGGTAAGCAACCTGACTTCAATAGTCACCAAACCTTTCAACCCACAGTATTACTGGCAGTATCACAAGTGAATTTAATTGAATTAATATTTTATTGACATTGTAACTTCCCTCTTATATAACTCTTCTTCCTGTAACACCCCACCACCTTTAGCAGCACTAAATAATCTAAAAATATTTGTTTTTGAACAAATCCCCAAATCTACTGTGAGAAAACATCTTCTCCATCTAAATACAACTATATTTGCCAAAGATAATCGTCCAGCTGAATATATTACATTCACAGTAGAGACAGTAGATTACCAAATCTCTGTCATGAAAACCTGTTTCATAAAATAAAGCTACATTCCTAAGATTTGGAAAAAAAGTGTTATATAATACCACTACCCAAAGATTTCTCAAATGCTAATATCTCTAATTATAGACTGATAGCTATTCTATCCCACCATCCAAGGTCTTGGAGACATATCTAGTCACAGCTACTTAAAATTGCAATCACAAACAATTTACTATCTCCAACACAATATAGCTTCTAACCTGCATCACTGCTACTTCTTTTCTAAGCTGTACAACAATTGTGAACTGGAAAAGAAACAGAGGACATTTAGGATTGGCAATTTTCCTCAACCTGTTGAAAGTGTTCAGCACCATTTCCCATGAAAAGCTGTTCTAGAAACAGTCCTCCTCCTTAGGACTTAAATATCCTGCACAACTGACAAAATCAAAGTAGCCAGTCTGTCTAAAAATGCATTGATTCAGTAGCTGTTTACTTTGGCTGTCTTTCCTTCATTTAATTTTTCATTCTTCTTTTCTTTTTAAGGAACATCTCTTCCAAAAAATGCTCTCCATAGCCATGACATGCTCCACCCTCATTAATTACTCATCAGGAAGTTCTGCTTCCTTGCTCAAGTGCTGACATCATGTCGGAGTCAACAGATTCAATTACCTATTCAACAAGAGAGAGAAAGACATACAGAGGGAGGATTTTCAGATTGGGGCAGTCTTACATATGTTTTATCCCAGATTTCCATTTTTAAAGTTAATTACACATTATTGGTTAATCCGGTCTTTGAACTCTCATGCATTCTGCATTCCAAATGTGAAGGTCATTCCATAATTCTTAATTGGCTCTAATTTTTTCTAATGCCACTGAAACTTACCTTTAAACTGTCTCTGTTTTTTGCAGAACACCATGGATTTTGTCTTGTATGGTTACTCTGTCTATCATTCATAAACCTTTGATTTTCCAATAAATCACTAAGGATTACAGTCAGACCCTAACTAGATGTCATAGTTTCATAGATTATATATCAGTTTATCTGGAAAATGAATGCTAATGCAAACCCTGTTCCAGTAATAAACAGACATACTTCACTCAGCCTGTGTACAACATTAACATGATATTTACTTACAAAAAAAAAAAAGAGTAAAGAAGCCCAGCCCACTAGTGCAGGAAAGATCCAACTTTGCATCATCAAAGCAACAAGTGTGATGATGGAAAGGCAGGAAATTCTACCTCCATAAGTCTGTGGATAGTCAAAGTTTTTGAGAAGAAAATAAAAAAATGAAACAACAGAATATCCAGTAAACTGTATTTTCAGAGTAGGAAGCCATCCTGTCATCCTAGAAGAAAGAGAAAGGAAGACTGCAAGTATGTGCAAAAAATGGTTGCACATAATCTTTAAACTCTCATCACTCTCTTGGTTCACCAGCTACCACAGTGGTAGATAAGAAGCAGTAAAATTGCAGAAAGACATCACCAAAGATTCAATAAAGTCTGTGTAGGGTCCATGTAGAGCCTACACAGAATGTATCCATGTATACGGCCATTGTTCTCCCTCAGCAGTGTGCCATAAATATTAATTATGCTGCGCACCTAAGGGAGGTAACAGCAACATGGATATTGAATCTGTGTATGACTTACAGCACAGCCACACATCTTTCAGCCTGTCCACCTTGGCTGAAAGGTGTACAAGACATTTAATGTCAATAAATTGCAATTTATTTATTTTTTTATATTTATGTACTTGTTTGCACAGTGTGGCATGTTGCTTAGCTATGCTCAGTTTTGCACACATATACATCAGACATTTGTTAGACATTTAAAGATAGAAACCAGATGCATTCAATGTTAATAAATGATTTTCTTTATTTATTATTTTTTTTCTTTTTGTGCTTTTTGTGTGATGCGGCATGTTGCTTAGTTAGGCATAGCACTGCATGCTTAAGCATTAGACATCTCCTAGACATCTAAAAATAGAAACCAGATACATTCAATATTAATATTTTTTACATGTGCTTGTTTGCGCAATGTAGGGCGTTGCTTAGCTAGGCATAGCAAGGCATTCTTAAGCAGTAGACATCCACTAGACAGCTAAAAATAGAAACTGGATATATTCAATTGGTGGAGTTCTGCTGTGGTTAGCAACATGCAAACCCATGCAGTGAAGCTGAACAAAACTTACAGGCACCTTCACAGTATATTTGAAGATATTCTAGTTCCCTTTACTATCCCAGTGGCTAGATAGGTTGAGTCATGGTCTACAGTGCAATATATCCTCGGTTTGAGCCCTGGCTAAAAATGCTATTTACATATACTGCTGTGAAAATGAATCAGGTGACTGAAACATCAATTGACTTTAAATTAAATAATTGTTAAATTTAGATTAGGTTCATAGGTTAGTACTAAGCTAACTGCCCTTGCGAGCCATTTTAAGCCTAGCCAATTATCCCTTGTGAGACTCGAACCATGCACCTTGCGTTTGTAAGGCAAACACCTTAACCATAAGGCCACCCTCCCAACCTAGAAACAGAAAAGCTGCAAGTTGCTAAGCTTCATTTAATCCTTCCCAACCAAGGTGTTCACCCCCCTCTTGTGTCATACACCAACTAAATCTGCTGTATTGTCTGTCTTGTCTCTCTGCAAAAGCTTCCTCACCTTCCCAACTTACCTACCAGACCCATACCTATGTCCCTTCCCCAACATTCCACTCTCACTCAAAAATGGACACCTGTCCCCCAAAAAATATATCGGCCCATACATAGCTCTCCATTTTGCACACATTTCCACTGGACACACTTAATTTGGTCCAACTGACTTGACAATGCACTTATGCTGTCCCCACCCCTCTCTCTGAGGGGTGACAGTCCAAATTCAGCTAAAAACATCTGTTAAAATTGCACAGTTGTTGCTGTACAAGAAATGGATAGCTATGGTTCATTCCTACACCATTCCTACACATACCTACCTGTCTTTCACTATGTTTACCCCTGCTTGCACCCCAGTTCACCACTGCCCATCTCCCCATTTTTCTTTCCTGTAAATAATTTTTCAGTGATGCTGTGCAATGCGCAGCATCACTAAGCTAAGCTAAATGGTGCTATATTGATATATGTTTTTGATGAAATAATCGAGTTAAAAAATTACACCTGCACCCTATTTCAAACCCAGGACCATTGCACCTGCAGAACAGTACATCAACCTGCCAAGCCACACAGCTGTTAATTAGCACATGTGTTTTAAGCAAACCATAGCAATTGTCAAGTTCCTGTCATTAAGCCTGTTTAAGCCATGCTGCTCATTGTGCTTCATCTTGCAAATCAGCTATGAGATTAACAAAAAATAGGATTGTAACTGGGACTTTGGTAGAGAAATACATCACTATAAAGCCATACACATAAGAATAGATGTAAGTAAGGTATCTAACAGCAGGTAACTGTGCACTTATATCTACAACATGTAAAAATATACCTGCTACATGAGTAATGAAAAATAGGAGTGTAACTGTGTCTCTGGTAGAGAAATACATCACTATAAAGCCATACACATAATAATAGATGTTAGTGAGGTATGTAATAGCAGGCAAGTGTGCATTTATATCTACAACCTGTAAAACTACAGCTGTTATAACAGTGACTGAGTAGCTCAATCTGTTAAATTCTATGAAAACATTAGATTTTGGTCCACATGGTCCTGGGTTCAAATACAGCTGTATTTAGCATTTAAAATACATTTATGTGTACATCACTAGTATAAATTCTGATATGTATGACTGTCTCACCACCTATTTATCCACCCAAAACAGTACCGTTTGAATGCCAGCTTCTAAATAATGGCAATCACAGGCCCAATACAACACTTGAAAGTGTATAGAATGTCAGGTCATGCTTCGGTTGCAATTCTCAGGGGATGTTGGAGTATGTAATTCAAATGAGACCCAGTCATAGCAGACTGCAGCCCACAATGATTTGCTAGTGATATGACAGAGAACCACAGCAGCACAAGTGACATACATATATGGAGCTCACGCTAGAAGCAATGGTTGCCAGCACACCCACTCCAGATGGCAACAATGACATAACACGACTTGGCAGTTATCCAACTGGTTGACATAATGGTTAATGTAACCCCAACCTTGTTCTATGATACAACAATCATGTTTCCCTTTGCTCTGTTAATAATACCTTTGGCTAAAATGCTTACCTTAAACACATACCTTACTTTCCAGCAGAATGGTTCCCTCAGTCAGGTTCTGGCTGTAGACCAAGGTTTCCACAGGTCACACAGTTACTCTTAAGTGTTGTTGCCCTGTATATTCTGCAGACTCTCTAACTATGCCTATTGCCTGTAGCAGCAGCAGCAGCTTCAACCTGTAGCACACCCATTTGTATGTAACAAGTAGCTGCTATAAACCTTCTCTCTGTGCTGAGAAAGTCCCTACCCCAGTAATTTCCAACCCACAATGTGAGAAGAGAAAGGGGATGGAATCTACATTGAGGCCTTATATATTGTTGAGTAGTTGCATGGAACTAGCTGATTATACTGTAAATCAGCTGTGTATGCATGTAGCACTTCTGAACCACAGATTGGTTCAGAGGCAATAATCTGCTAATGAGACCCATCTGAAAAAGGCAAACACCTAGCTAGTGGAACAGTTATGTATGAGAGTTAGTTTGTATACTTAACTCATTCACACAGTACTCTTATAGGTGTATCTTTCAACAGAGAAGTTTTGTACTCCATCAGGGATGTAGCCATTTTGTTTTCAACATCATGCATATGTTTGGATATGCTTAGGGGGAATGGGGATTACATCAGTAAATCTTTCTTAGGAATGTGCTGATGACATGCCAGTGATCTCCAGCTATGTTATACCTACAGAGGAAGTAGAGCACAGCAAGGTTATAATGCTCTGTATTAACTAGGTACTCAGGTCTCCTGAATACTTCCTTTGTTAGCAGTTGTAGCAGTACTCTGCTATTTGGTTGGCACTGTTGTTTATATATTTATGTTATGATTGGGGGTTTCCCTGCTATGGGGCACACTACAATAGACTCTTGTATTTGTGTCATAGGTTCATAGGATGATACTAGGTTATTGGCCCAGATGCCATTATAAGCCTAGCCAAGAATTTTGCCCATGTTCCCACAAAGTCAGCAGCTGTTTCCTCTGTCCAGCAGGGACACAGGTGGGATCCCAGGTGTGTATTTTCTGTTTCTCATCCAATTGTCTAGGTTCCTCTTAAAGAGGGCTAGTGATGTGCTCTGCTTGACATGGACAGGGAGTCTATCTCACAGATGGGGAGTCTTTGGGACACAAACCTATCATGCCAGCAAGTTCTATTAATGTCACAGACCAGGCTGAGGCTTTGCATGTAGATTACACGAGTGGAGTATGACTTACGGATATGCAGGAACTCCATCAAGGCTGGGTCTAAGATGGCCTTGTATGCCAGACATAGGTCACCTCTGAGCAGTCTGTATGAGGCTGAGTAGAGGGACAGGGATTTTAGCCTATCTGTATAGGACAGGTGTTTGAGACCCAGGATTTTCCTGGTCAGGAACCTCTGTTGTCTCTCCAGCTGTTACATGTGCTTGGCAGGGTACATGCCGAAGGGTGCATTGTACTCAATAATGGGTCTGATAAGTGAGGAATACAGGGATATTATGACCTCCTTGTTTATGGATGAAATACCCTTACTTATGAGGTGGGCCATGTAGAAAGCCTTCTGTGCAATGGAGGCAATGTGGCTTAGTACTTTGTTATTAATGTGACAATTAGTGGGGACACCATTTTCCCCAAAGGGGATAATGATGCATTTCTTGGCATTCAGTTTGAGGTCATGCTTCTTGCACTAGTCATTAGTTTGGGTAAGGCCTTCTTGGAGGATGGTTACATCACTAGCGGGAATTTAAGACAGTGCCCAGCTTGAAGTCAAATGCAAACTTGGTCAGCCACAGACCACTGGTTTTGACTTGCACCTCTGAAAAGTATATCCCAAACAGTACAGGCCCCAAGAACGATATTTGGGGTACACTGTTCATTACAGGTCTACTATTAGAGATGACTTTCCCTATTTTGACTGAGTGGGTTCAATCAGTGAACCAATTATCTACCCATTTGGTAGCATATGGGTTGATGCCTAGCTGGGAGAGTTTATCTATTATGCCTGAGTGGGGAATAATTTCGAAGGCTTTGGCTAGGTCAAGGTAGGCAGTATGCACTGTCTTCCCCTCGTCAGTTGCTTTGGTGACTGTTTCAAAGAAGTTGATCAAGTGATCAAGTTTAACAGGCACAATCTCCCTTTGACAAAACCAAACTGTGTGGGGTCAAGTGTATGGAGGTTGGCAATGTCCTTGTTTATAAGGTCTATGATAATGCATTCCATGGCCTTGCAGATTAGGCTAGTTAGGCTGATGAGCCTATAATTGCCTGGATCAGTGGATGCTCCACATTTATGTAGAGGAATTACAATGTCTGTCCTCCATTTGACTGGGATGAAGCTGGTGCTTAGGCTTTGGTTGAATAGAGTGCCTAATGAAGCTGAGAGCTGACACAGCCATGTATGTTGTCAGGTCCCATAGAGACTGTATTTTTTGTCTTTAAGAGGACATTAATGACTTGCTCCCTCGTGATGAGGGGAGGGGGGGCAGATCCTGGGGATGTCTGGGTTTACTGATGGGGGAGACAGGGGTGAAGTTTTGTGATCATACGTGAGTATCTGTCATGCCACAAACAGCAGTGGGTCACTATTGCTACTATTTTAGTTGCTTCCACAACCATTGTATGTTTGGCACACTGTTGATTAAGAGATGTGTAATCAAGTGGGGAATACCAGTAGACTTCCTTTATTGCTCTATCTCTACATACTGTACTCCCATGTATGTGATCCTGACATGTGTTCTCATTTGTTTGTATTTCACGAGATATCATGCATGCCAGATGCTGTCCACCTTTCACTGAGGCAGAAAATGAACTCATTATTGAGGCCTTGAGACAGCACCAAAAAGTCCTGCTGTCCAGAGGGAGGGCAAAGAGGCAAGAGCATACAGCCTTGTGGGATGAACTGGTGCACAACATTAATGTTGGTGGTCACCAAAATCACACATATGAGCAGGTGTGACACTGTGCCACTGACATGATCAACTTGGCACACAGACATGCAGTAGACGTGGCCAGGGATTGTAAGGTCACCGGTGGTGGGCCTGCAGCAGACCAACCTCTGTCAGCCACTGAAGAATTCCTGGTGAACCTTGCAACACAGGACAACTCCCAGGCATCCATCACCCCATATACCATGGATGCAGGTGCAACCATTTCCACTCAAGGGGAGAGTCCAGGTATGCTTAGTTGGATCACCATTGGAATACTGTAGCATTCAGCATGTCAAGGTGCACATAGTTTTACATGAGTGTCAGATGTTTTGAGGGTGAAGTTTAACTGTAGTTTTAAGCTTATGTACAGTCTGTGACCCCCATACCTGTTAACATAGCAGCTAATGCAAATTAAAGATATTTTGAAGTATCAGCCCTGTTATACTGTCACATGAGCTGCTGTGTACATTACCTCTCCCTCACATTTTTTAAGCACAAAACTGTTTTGTCAGAGATGCAGATTTAGTTCACTGTATTCACTCAAGTGTCATCACAGGCCTGCTGGCTGGATTGATGTACTGTCTGCATGATTTCCAACAGTACAGATATTTAATGACTGTACACAGCTTAGACTCATATATATGCCTTGTAGGTGTAACCACATTTAGTGATTTGACAGTATTATCAGGGCATTACAGATTGCCATAACCGTCAACTGTGCAGAATTTTTCAGAATGTCAACTGTGTACATAATTTATGTTTTGCTCATGAGATTCCTGTTTAAAGAACATTTATTTCAAAATGGTTACAAATGTGGCTTAGTGTATAATAGTGACAGCATTGTATACAGCTTAACATATATTGCAAGATAGTACTGCAGAGCATAGTAGTGCAGGTATTAATGTAATGCTCTTCCCTTTTTATCACAGGGTGACCTGATGTCAGTGTCTCTTCAGACTCTGATGATGATGGTGGGAAAAGTGAGGCACAACTGGGGGTTGCAGCAGCTGAATCTGACAACAGAGGTTTACATCCCTTGTCCGCCCTCATTACCACTGTACACAGCCAGTATGCCTACACATACCCAGTCCCCTGTGGTAACAGATATTGGACAGTCAGTGGGTGGGGACATTGAACAGGGAAGTGTGGCTACTGTGGCTGCAATGACTATCAACACTGGCCATAGCCAAACATTTGGCGAGGTTCCACACAGGCAGATTGATAAAGGTACTCATAGGAGACCTACTGTCCCTCCACCACCTGTTGCAGGTATCTGATCTCGTGTCAGTAAGAATATGTTTAGGGCCATCATGGAGCACAGAACACATTCAGACAGGAACTCCAGATGAATCCTCAGGGTTATGGATGCAGTGCAGTCTGACATTCGTGCCTGTCTCCACAGGATTGCTGATACCCTGGATCACTTCACTGATGCAGTGGAAAGACATTGGTATGAGACAGATCGTACACTCTCTGTCTTGGAATGTATGTTGTCTGTGATGGAATGTCTGGCTGGAGTTGGGCATCGGCCTCGTGGACGTAGGTCAGCAACTACATCTGCTGAGAGTCAATGTTGCTGTGCACAATCACACTGCTGTAGTGGCAATACATCCAATGCTCCAGAGGGGAGTGTGCTGGACACAACAAGTTGTGACAGGCTATGAGCTCATGGTCCTGGGTGGTCCCATGAAAGACACATGCCCAGCAGACAGCCATCACCCACCAGTAGAAGCACAGTATCTGACCTTGGGTGTGGAGGTGCCAGTGTAACTCCTGGCAGAATCAGTTCACATGTTCAGAGGTGCAATTGATGAAATGTCAGCTTTACCATGCATGGCTCACAGCTGTTCAACATACAGATATGTAGGACTAGCATTGAGCTTGATTGTGCACACTCAGACACTTACACACCACTATCACATTCAGGTCACCTACAGACACACTTGACACATTTCCATGATCCATTCTGCCT
The DNA here is from genome assembly GCF_019279795.1 of Protopterus annectens. NCBI lineage: Eukaryota > Metazoa > Chordata > Ceratodontiformes > Protopteridae > Protopterus > Protopterus annectens. The sequence goes on along the minus strand of NC_056737.1, from coordinate 134,087,599 downwards.
GCATCCCTTCTTGACTCACACATGAGCTTGCCAACCTATTGGATCATCCTAGGCCTCCTGAACCCCCACAAAACACCCTGTGAAAGTGATACCTGTGCCACTTTCCTGTCATTGCTCTCATGGATGCAGAGAAATAAAGCTATGCATCTGATGCACAGGGTGATTATCTACATTAATATGAATTTGTTTCATCCAATGTTGCTTTTGACATGCTTCTTGTACTGTTCATTTCCAGAATTTGTACATTGCCATTTATAATGAGTATACAATAATAGTGTATGTACATTATGATGGATGCTGTTATAATGGCTGTGTAGTCAAACAATGATAGGTTTCACATGGAAATGTTCATGTCTCACTTTCAGGATTGTGTAGGACACACCACTGGGTACGCATCTACAATCAACCCATCAACACTGGAACACAGAATTGAATGTCAGCGCGCAAAACAAATGTGGTCAGAATGGTAACACAATGCACATTTCGGGGTTCATATGTTCATATGTGTTTAATATGCTAACAAACACAATGGTGCCTTTAAACCTATTATCCCTAAATAGTGTTAGTGTATGATTCCATTGCTAAGTATAGGCAGGGTTTTGGGAGCTGACGCATCTACAAGCCGGGGCATGGGGATTAAACCATCCACAGTTTCCCTGTGTCCATTGTACCCATTATTCCACAAACAGGTATGATTATCCTGTTCCCCATCTAATTGTGTAAATTGCACTTGATTTGATATAGGGTGGAACTGTACTTCACATGGATGTGGAGCCTGTTCCATATAGGGTGTAGTATTTGGGTTACATACCTGTCTCTCCAGTATGTCCTATATGTACCACTGTCAAGATGTAGGTCTATAGAACAGGAAATTCTGGTGCTACTTGTTTCATGGATATGCAAGAGGTCCACAGTGAGGGTCTGACATTGCCCTGTATGGCAGGCATACACCACCCTTCAAAGCATGTAGGAGACAGAGTACACAGGCAGGGCCTTTACGTGGTCTGCATAGTACATGTTACATACACCATGTAGTGCTTTACTGAGGAACCTCTGTGGATGTTACAGTTGTCAGATATGCCTGGATAGTTACACACCAAATGTGGCATTGCACCAATGATAGGTCTGTTAAATGCAGATTACAGTGGAACAATGGCTTCCTTGGATATATATGCCATACCTTTGTTTATAGGTTGCTCAACACAGAATGATGTCCACAATATTACAGACATGTGACAGGCAAAAGGTAGATTACTATCTGTGTCCATAAGTCACTGACTACTTGGCCAACTGTTCAAGGTGTGCTGGCAATACGATAGTAATGGTGGATGACTTCCCAAAGCACAGTATTGTACATTTCTTGGTATTTAGTGTTAGCCCATGGCTCTGACAACAACTGTATACCTGTGTCAGCCCCTCCTGGACAACATTTGTGTCAATGTTGGATTCAATGACATCTCCTCATTTGCATGAAGTCAGCCATGATTAGAATGTTGGATAGTGTGTCAGCTTATAGGTTGTTCCTCCATGACATGTTGCTCCATGTGCTGTTATGTGTTGATATGTGTGCTGTTTTCACAGAGTGCATGTGGGGGTGCTGAGAATATTTGTTATTTGGACTTTGTCTATGAGGTGTTTTATGAATTATGTAGCTTACATGTCAGTGCTTCAGCTCATATCTGCTTTGGATTTTGTGTGATGGCTGCGGATTGTGTACCACTGACTACCTTATTGACATTAGGAGTACTTTTATCTTTGTCTCCAGTGACATTGTGTATATACATTTCTCAAATACCATATCAGTTTGTTTGATAATGAAGTGGTTGTCAGTAAACATGTGATTTCTGTATTGCCTCAGGATGCCCATATCCAACAGAGTGGTAAAGGTAACACAGTGGAAATCCTCATATCCATGGCAACAGATCCTTTATTATTGATTACAGAGTTGTACTGAGTATATCACTCAATGTCACAAGTATCTGTTCTGCAACTATGGGGGCAATGCTTGGCAGTGCATGTTGGTTGTCCTGTGTGCAACTCAGTACTGGAGTTAATGCCATCATGGTTTCCAAGAAAAATGTCACCCGAGTTGTCTGATTCTTCACAGAACAATATGAAACACTGGAGGAGAAAGTAATACCTACACCCTGTAAAGTTAAGGATGGTGTATTTAGCCAGTTATTCTGAAGTTACACACTAATCAAGCAGCGCATACTGGGAAAGAACAATTACCTTATGAAGAATGTTGAAAAGAGGGGAGTCATCTGAATTGTTGCTGCCTGACTACTATTACTGCTGGTCTCAACACGGCCTCACAGTGGTGGGATACAAAGCTCCTTTTCTTTGTCACTCACCAAAAACAAAACTTTCGCACCAAGCACAAGATATGAAGTGGACCACAGCCTGTTGATTTACACACTTGTCACACATGATGCAAGGCTGTGTAGGCTTACTGTAGCCTTTTCCAGGTAGATACCTTAAATCGCAACCAGACCAATCATTTCACATTTGCATGTATTATGCCTTGGGTTCCAAGGTTCATAGCATTTGACTAGGGTACCGACATGATGGTGATTAGGAGCACAGCTGCTGCATCACAATATAATTTTGGCTCAGGTGACATAGATGTCCAAGGTTGCTCCATCAAGCTCCACAGCAGCAGTGATTCATGTCAGGTGACAGCTTCACAGCAACTCATGCAGCCTGGCCTTCAACAGCATAATGGTGATGATCTGCATGACATGGATGTGAGGCTTACTGCAGACGGGTGCCCACTTTTGGGCAATTTGTCCACAGAACACTAAACTGCATTCCCATATCATTTCACTCAACATGCATTTGCTGTCTGACTGACAGACATTGTAGACTTGCAAGGCTAAAGTAATGACAACAAAGTTGGCCAAGTTTTCTGTGCAGAGATGCAGATCTTCACTGCGAAGAGTGTCTACAGAGAGAGTGTTTGAGGCTGTGAACCCAAAGTGTGCTGCAGCATGATCCTTAGTTTGCTGGAGCTGTACATTGTAACATTTGTAAGTACACTTTTGTGACCATGCCTAATAACAGGATTATGGGTCATGCAAGTGCTACAAGCCTGGCTCTACACTCTCAGGTACTGTTTTACCTTAGGATGACACCATAAATGTAATAACATGTTATATGTAAGCATCTGTCAGGCCACTGTCTAACCATGACCTGGTGTAAAGTATAGACAAAAAATAATCTATTGTTAATTACATTATCTCTGACTATTGCAGAGATGTGGACAGTGTCCATAAACCTCTACTCCTACTCCACGCAAACACAACATGTGAGAGATGCATCTACATTAAAAACCTTGAATCCATGCTCTCTCACATACCTGACAGTACATATGACAATGAGCGGGGTACCAACATGCCCACCTCACCTCCTAGTCCACCCAAAGCCACATCACACATACCTACATATGCAGTGGTCCATATCAGAAATATACCAAATCCCCAGATAGCTCACAAACAGAAATGCAAGTACACTACACATAATACTATCTCTGCAGAACACAGTACACATAACAGCTAGTGCACCACTGTCTCACTGGTCAGACCCTTACCGCAAAACACAAATTCAAACACACTAGTCATAGGTGATTACATTGTGAGTCACACTGATGCCCTCTCACCAGGCTAGATAAGGTAAAGGTCATGGTCAGCTGTCTGTGAGGTGCCAGAATACGGCATAAGACACATACAGTTAAATCTGTCAACAACAGTTACTGTTATGACTACATCATAGTTCCTGTTGTTGTGTAAAACTTGAGACATACCACTCTGGACTGTGTGACAAGAGACATGGCTGAGCTCTTGCACTATGTGTCTCAGGCAGGTATGCCCTTGTCCATCAGCTGCATGTTACCTTCAGTTAGGATGATGCCTCAGTACAAACAAAAGATGACTGAGTTCAATAATAGGCATAGCATCTGGTGTCAGTCTAAGGGGGTCCACTATCTGTCAGCCTGGGATGACATGCTCAACAGACCTTGATGCTTTACCACAGATGGTCTTCATCTATCATTCCTGGGATTTTGGATACTGGCCAAGGCTATTGCCATCCCCATAGTGACCTTTTAAGTTGGTATCTCAAGGATAACATTACAATGTAAACACCCCATGTACAAACAACCTCAAAGTTATGCTGCTAAACACTAGGAGTGTCAAGAGAAAACTGCACTCACTGGAAGCTTTCCTCATCTTGGAACACGCAGACCTTTGTGCAGTCACATACACCTGGTTCAATGCAGTGGAGAGCAAAACAGCCATACCAGGCTACACCTCCTTCCACATGTGCAGACCTCAAACTGAAGGCATGCAAACTAATGTTAGTGGTGTATAAATATTCATTAAGGATACATACACACCTACATTGGTTACACAGTATGATTCCATGGATACACTCCAGGTGCTATTGACTGTTTGTGGAGCACCTATTCAACTCATTGTCAGCTACAGGAGCTCCACCATGAATCAGGACACCCTCTCTGCTTATTTGGATCCACATGAGTCTATCAAGATACATATGACCCCCATGCTTTGGGGTGACTTTTATTACCCACTGATTGGGTAGATTAGTCATACTCAAACTCACTTGCCCAAAGGTTACTCAACTTCATCACCTGCAATGGCCAGGACCAGCTGGCTGGTACCCTCAGAAGGGGTGCAAACATACTTGATTGGATGCTTATTAATATGGGTGACCACTGTAGCACCCCCACTGTGACGTTCTCTCTGGTAAGATCTGACCTCAGTTTGGTCTTATTCAAAGTAGGTATCACACCTGACATACCTCCTTGCTGTAAATACAATAAAGACATTCACCAATACAGGTTATAACCCCCTATGGGATGGTATAAATAGCTTCACTGCACCTACTTCCTCAGATGTAACTGCCAAGCTCTACACCAATGCTTTATACAAACACCTGTATGCCTGCATTGACTTGACTGTACCTGACATGAGCACAACAAGCTCCTCATGGCAAAGCAAACCTGCCTGCTGAACAACTGTCAGTAACAGGGTTTACAATAATAGGAAAACATTGCTAAGGGTAGGAGGGAGGGAGCTCCCGCAAAACTGGAAACATTCCCTCCTCAGCTTAAACTAGCAAATAAGTGTTGTGAAGTCCTCCAAAACAAAGTATGGGTCCAAATTAGCCTCCTCCACAAAGGAGAACCAGAAGGCATTCTATAGTTACATCTGTAACCCAAAAGGAAAGGCCCACATGTGTGCTGAACTCATGGCTAATGATACTTCATATACACAGCCTTTCAAAATAGCTAACCTATTGACCGATAGGTTCTGTGAAACCATCACTCCCCTGTCCCCACCACATGTACCCCATGACATCCCTATCACCTGTCCCCTACTTTGTATCTGTAAAGAGCAGGTCAAAATGGCCTCTCTATGGACAAAAATATAGCATCTATGGGACATGAAAACATCACAGGCTGAGTCCAACATGGGCTCCAACATAGAGTACTAACACCATTGGGAACTCTTTGCAATCATAGTGTAACCACCGGCTTTGTCTCATCTGAATGGAAACAGCCACCATTATGCACTTGCACTGAGGTAGTGCATCGACTGACCTGAAAACTATATGCCTATTATCCTGACTAGCCACATCTGCAAGGCCATGGGGCAAATCATCACAAACTTTATCAAAAAAGGCATAGGTAATCTCCACACAGTTGACCCTACACAGTTTTCATTTGTCAAAGGAAGATCATGTCTGTTAAACCTGGTGGACATCTTCGAGACAATCACCTAGGACCTGGATCTTGGGAAATCTGTGCATACAGCCTACCTGTACTTAGGCAAACCATTTGACACTATCCCCCACTCAGCCATAATTGACAAATGCACCCAATTAGGCATCGGCCCTTATATCATTAGAGGAGTCATTCACTCCCTCAGTGATAGAGGTCATATAGTCAAAGTAGGGGAATCCACCTCCAATAGTTGAAATCTAACCAGTGGTGTTCCACAGGGTTTATCCATGTGTCCTGTACTGTTTGGAATACATTTGTCCAAAGTACAAGCACAAAGTACATGTCTGTGGCTGACGAGGTTTGCTGATGCCTGCAAACTGGGAGTGGTCATAGAATCTCTAAAGTATGTCAGCATCCTACACGAGGGTCTTACTTGAACAAATGATTGTTGCCAAAGTCATTGTCTTAAAGCCAATGCAAATATATGTATTATCATTGCTTTCGATAACAGTGATGTTCCTAAGTACCACATCAATAGTAACACCTGACATACATACCCAAGGGTGGGAGACCTGGGTATACAGATTGATAGCTAACTTACCTTAGATCACCATGTCTCCACAGTGGTAAGAAGGGCATTCTGTCATGCTCATGTAATAACTGAGGGCATTGTCTCCAGAAAAAGTAGACATCATAACCTCCATGTCCTCTTCCCTCTGCAAACCAGTAGTTGAGTGCAACAGCCTTTTTAGTGTGATGGTTACTTCAGGGAGGGAGCTACACTGTAGGAGTAAGACTGAAGGTGAGCTACAGCTGCTTGAGGGTACTGATGTTCCCCTGGACAGAGTGACTGCAAGGGCAGAGGTGAGGAGTATTACTCAAACTGACAGTAAGGCACTGCTGTCAGAGGATACCAGACTTCTTGTGGAAGGGGAGCTGGGAAGAGTTATCAAGAGAGAGTTGAAACAGACTCAGCTCTCAGACCCTACATTACAAAGCCTGAGGGAGGTAGCCAGTGAGGCACCTGATTGTCAAGGAAAAGGGGAATCTGTATACTGAGACAAAGGGTTACTGCATAGACAGTGGACCCCTGAGGGATGGTTAGAGAGTGAGAGAATACAGTAGTTGGTAGTGCCCAGAGCCTACTGCCTGGCACTTCTAGCCGTAGCCCATGATGTTCCCTTTTCAGGTCATATGGACATAAAGCATACAAAGAGAAGTATTATGCAGAATTTCTAGAGATGTAACTGGGTATTGCAGGATCTGTGAGCAGTGCTAAAAAGTAGGCAAGGCAGGGGACAAGTTCAAAGCTCCTTTGATGCCTTTGCCTGTGATTGAGGAGCCATTTGAGAGGGTAGCTATGGATATTGTGGGGCCTCTGAGTACCCAAAGTTCCACAGGGAAGAAGTATATCCTAGTGGTAGCAGATTATACTATTAGATAACCTGAGGCAGTGGCATTGTCCTCCATTGAGGCAGAAAAGGTGTCAAATGCTTTGTTAGGGATTTTCAGCAGGGTAGGCTTCCCAAAAGAAATACTTACTGACAGAGGTGCCGATTTCTTGTCAGACCTGCTGGCTTGTCCATGGAAGTACTGTGGGGTGAAGCACCTAAAGACTACCCCCTACCATCCCCAGACTAATAGTCTGGTGGAGAGGTTAAATTCTACACTAAAGAACATGCTATGGGCATTTGCAGACTAGTTCAAAAGGGAGTGGGACAAATATTTGCCCAATCTGTTGTTTGCTTACAGAGAGGTGCCCCAGAAATCCATAGATTTTTCACCCTTTGAGTTGTTGTATGGGCATAGGGTGAGGGCACCTCTTGATTTGATTCAAGATAAGTGGGAGGGTGAGTGTGAATCCAACAAGGAGTCTGATGTGGCATATGTCCTAAGCCTCAGGACAAGGCTCAGGGAACCATAGGCTTGGCCCAGGAGAACCTGGCAGAAGTCCAACAGCAGAAAAAGTTCTGGTATGACAGGAATGCTCAAGCTACACAGTATGCTGCGGGTAGAATGTTATGGATCTCATTCCTGTCAGACACAATAAGCTGCAGGCAGCTTGGGAGGGACCCTTTAAAGCGGTAATGAAGGTCAGTGATGTTAACTACATGGAAGAACTGCTAGACAGGAGGCATGAGCAAAATTGTACCATGTTAACATGATGAAACCTTACCATGATTGGGAGGCCCTGGTGCTAAGTATTTGCAGTACAAGGCAGGAAGAGTCTGAGAGGGATCTATGGCTACAGGGAGCCAGCCAGCCAAATCCCAAATTACTATGGTGGAGCCTAAAGTTGCAGGTGTATGACAGGACAGTGCAGCACTGTACTGGGGCAGCAATGCCAAGGCAGCTAGAATCTCAAGACAGGGTATGGGGTAAGGTATTCCCAGATAAGCTCAACCCTCTCAAGCAACCTTTCACAAGGGTCACTTGAAAAAGTAGCTTGAGTCTTCGGGGAGGGGGGATGTAACAAAAGGGAAATACTGCCAGCCCAGCTAGATGGAATTTTGTAAATAATTATATGTCATTTGTGAATATTAATATGATTTATATAGAAGTGTGACAGAAGGAGATATTGCCAGCCCAGTTATGTGGAATTTTTTAAGTGATTGTGTGCCATTTGTAAATGTCAACATGTTCAAGTAAGATGCGTGTGTTACAGATGTATTATAACTGTATGTCATATTGTGCAGACGTGTGCTTAAGAGATATTTTGTAATGTACTGAGCAGAACTGTATATGTACTATTGTAACTGTTGAAATTAAATTACTTTATAACTGCTCCATAAAAGATGGTTTCAATGCAGCAAGGAGACAGGATTTCTAAAACTAGGGGGCCTTCTGCATTGTCTTGTAAGTATTTTATTGTTTTATGTCTTCCAGCAGCTGAAAAGATCTGAGGGCTATGTATTGTCACAGGGAGATGCTAAATGTTGGTGGTTTCTAGCAATGGGGGTTTAGCTTGGGAACTAAAGTCAGATGACAAGAAATGATGTCATCCTGCAAGCTAACCCAGTAGTAATATTTAAGATATTAATTTAAGACCTCTCTGAGAGAGACAGAGCATTCTGTATTTTGTCTTTGACCTGACAAGAAGACCCATTCACCACACTTGCCTTGCTCTGTAAGTAAGTTAACTAGAGTATAGTAATTCTGTTAGATTCCATCAGGAATACAGCAAAGTATAGCTTAGATGTTTTCTGTATTTATTTGAGACTGTCCTGCAAAGTTGTCTTAAGTATTTCTTGTGATTTTGAACTCTGATGTAACTGTGATTATTTACTGAGTATTTTCTTGTTCTTTTAATATTTATTATTAAATATATTTAAACCTATCATCATGGCTGATATCTGTGAGACATATTTAAGTTCTGAGAGTACTTGCATATTTATTTGGTGACACTGTGGGCCAATTCTAATAGCCTTGATCTTGGTCAAAGTACCATTTGTATTGATAGTAACATTACACAGTAAGATTTGACACCTTTTTTAAGGGCCTTAATGTAGCTGATAAGGAGTTACTGGTGGCAGCAACAACTACCTTATAGTCTGGGCAGAAGGGGGTAGAGCTAGTAAACTATGCCAGCCTTTCCCAGCTGTATGTGTGTGTGTATAAATCAAACCTCAAAGAGTGTGTGTGCCAGCTACTTGGGCAGGGACATGAAGCACTGGTTGGACAGTGAGGGTGCTGGAGGCCTTGGCTTGTTCACTCAGCTGAGATCTCAACTCTATAGCTGTGCCAGTGGGGAGTCTTATTGGGGATCTGGAGAAGTAGAGAGAAGCCAGCCCCAGACTGACTGTGGTCTGTGTGTGCTCTTAAGGGAAATTGCACTTGATACAGAGAGCTGCATCTGGAAATACAGTGTGTGTCTACCTGTCATAATCCCAGTGTGTATGTCCTCCTCTGTTGCCAATGGTGAGGATTGAGGCTCATTGATTACTGGGCAAGTGGTGGGGCATCACACCCCATATAAAAGCAGTGGTATCAAACCTGACAAATGTATTTGGTTAGGCTTAAAAAAGCCCTTTACGAATGTTAATCTATAACCACCTAGGAACTCATAAACTTTGACCTTCATTGAGTAATACAGTCCTACAATGGGCAAATTAATATTATCTATAATTCACCTTAAACATCTGCATTCTAGTGTTGGCTTTATTATCAGTAGTCAGAACATTGAGTTTGATACTATCCTTACACAATGCTGTAATATCTCGCCCACACCTGGATCCTTACTTCTATTTCAGAGTTGTGCTTTATAACCATTAAAATGGGTTTCCATTATTATGATGTTAACATCACCAAAATAATAGCAATGTCAACATGGTATGTCATTAGTAGGTCTTGGACTAGTGACTCCTTATTACTCAGACTGCAAAAATCGATTAGTAATTTTATGTTGGACTGACATAGGTTAATGTTTATAAAAAATGCATACTTGTTTCAGTCAATAACTCATTAGCTAGCAACATCCTATTTTCTGCTCTTGATAAACAGTATCCATCTCTGGATATTCTTCAGGACCAAAGGTATAATGTAGTGCCATCCTCTCAGATTTAATATTTCCAGATTTGCAGACATTTAGTATGTCATCTTCCCTATTAACCCATTTGGAATTAAGTCTCTGGTACATAATACCCAACTGCATGGGATCGGGCTCTAATATCACAGTAAAATCTAGTAAGAAAAAGATTTCTCTGGCAATGTTATGGAAAACCTCTGATTTGTATATCATTGATCACTAATTGCAGAATAATATCCTTTATTTTTTTTCAGATCACCAAATATTCCAGTGGTGTGGTCACACTAGGGAGAGATAAAGCATGTCTGTTTGTTGTCATCTTTACAAACATAGGTAACAGTAATGCTAATAATTAAGTCACATATTCATAGCACATATGTATTCCTAATATATAATGAATACCATTTAGGTTATTTGTATGTCCCTGTTCGGGAATTTCCATTTCATCCAGGGTAAAAACAGTAGCTGAACAATTAATGTGTATTATCTGCATTTAAATTTCATTGCTTTACTTTAGTACTACTTTGGTGTTTCAGCTATTTCTATTTTTTTCCTAAATGTAACATGCATGAGTTCACAGGTAATTTACTTTTTCTGTTTCTCTCTGTGCTATCTTGTAGAACGTGATCCATGGTCATCTTTGAAACCTTAGAAGACCCTTTGCATACTTTGCTTCAAGTCCATATGACTGCTATCTGAGTTAGTTTTTGAGTTTCCACAAGCATTGTGTTTGAAATTCTAAAGATTTCTGTTTTGGGGTCATTCTTTTTCTTTATGGCACTTTGTGTTTCAACAATATTTACCCCTAAGCTGCTGGTGTCATAAAAATTAAATAATCTGTGCAATATTTCCATTTACTACATGGAATTCAGCATTTTTAGCATAAGCTATTCTTAATCTTAACAGATTTTTTTAAATGACCCTTTTATATAGTCTTATTTTCCATTCTACTGTCCCTCTAAAAATTTTTGTTGGGTACATCAGTAATAACAGCCAAAATTCCTATTCTGACTTGTACCCACCTCAGAAAATTTAGATGGGAGAGCAGAATGAATGCAAATGCCCTTTTCCTGTTCTTCCTGTATAGGAACATTGTTGGAATGCTGAGTGATGCCACTGACATACCCTGTTTTGGTTAAGCAATGCCAGCATTGCTACAGTGATCAGAAGCAGTACCACTTCACCTGATTCATTGGTGGGAGGCAGAGGGTTGGGACAGGGAACCTGAAACTTACTGTAAGAATTTTTAATATTATCTTGCACAGTTTTAAACATTGTACACCTATGAGTCCGCATGTTGTGTTCTGTCAGTGAAGGAACAATAACTGAATCCAGTTTGGAATCACAGAAAGCTGAGGTGTCTCTCCAAGCAGTGGATACTTTTATTTTGTTTATACCGCATGTCTGTCTAGCCATTTGCTATATTGTGTCATCTTTCTGCAGGTCCAGGTGTGGAAAAGCAACAAATTAGGCTGCATTCACCTTAACCTGTCAGCTAATGTCTCCAGTGTTTGGTCAATAATGGCCACCCCATCTGCTTCCTAACAATGGGATGATAGTTTCCATGCTTAAGCTGAACTGGAGGGGTCAGTGGTGCCATCCATGTCTACTTGTCAGGAGGGGAAAAAAGAATCCTCTTATGGCATTTGATTATAAAGGTCTCTCCTGGTTGCTTGACACAGGTTGCAAAAGATAGTCACCACAGAGATATGCAGCAATTGGATACCTGCCTTGATAATGTGTGGCACATTCTGGCATGGCTTGTGGAGTCATGTGACTGACAGGTGCTGGCAACTGGGCCACTAAGTGAGCATAGAGATGCCTAGGTTTGTTGTACTCTGGGCTTGCCTGACATCCAACCATATGCTTATGTCTATCCATTGTTCTGAACACCTTTTGTGTATATGCCACCCCTGTATGTCTGAAATATGTATGTTTGTCTGCCTGTCTCTGCTATTTCCCAGCCATTCTCACTCTGTCCCATCCACAATTATTTTTCACTACCTTTCCATCTATCCTTCTATTATAAATCTTACAAACTGCGCTCACACTCCCACAGAAAAGTACCCTTCTTGATACCAAATGTCACACATTACGGTTACCCTGTTTTCCCAATGTTCTGTTCTCCTCTTTGCTTCTTTCCTGTGTACCCCATTTTCTCCCATTTATATGAAGAAGAGGCCTAGTGCTGTGCTATGCACACCTACAGTGGTCTATTTGATGACTGCTATGCTGCTCTTCTTGTACCAGATAAGTAAAAAAATGAAGCTGTAAGACAGCCCAGTGTTGCTTCTACCTTTATTACTGCTCCTCTCATGAATTATGTGGTCCTTTCTTCAGAATGCTGGCACTGCTCAATGTGTGAATGTGTGATACATATATTATAAGCTCACTTGTTCTTTCTAATGACCTCTTTGAAAATTAGCTTTGTGAACAATCTTTAGCTAAAGTCTGGAGAGTGCATTGATGCCCTCCCACATATTTTCAGTTATTTCAAACATCTAGGATTTAGAAGCACCTTTATTTGTTCTTCCGACATATTTTAGTCAGTTCAGCAAAATATGCTCTAAATTATCACTAAATGATTCTTCTTAATTTATTTTCCAACAGCAAGGTAAGATAAGCTTTTGCTTAAGAATTAATGAATTAAAATGCTAAGTTTCGTTTCATGAAATTCTGTGTATAATTTATATCAATGTCACAGTAAAATAAGTTGTCATCTTATTAAGTGAGATTTGACAGAAATTACATATCTTTCCACAAATTACATCAGAATAGTATTTACAGAAAATAACTGTGTAATTATTGACTGTGTGAATATGCTGTGTTTACAAGATAGAGGTAAGGCTAAAGCAATATTTGAATGTGTTTATTTTAAGATGTATATTTTTAATATTGTTTGCATTCTTTCCTTAAGTGTAAGTCTTTAATGCTGAATTTTGTATAGTGATTTCTTTGAGAGTGTTCGCGTGTGCATGTGTGTATGCATGATTGTTGCGTGTATTTTTTATTTCTGCTTTTCTGTTAGAAGCAGCTGAAAGCAGATATTTATTGAGTTATCATGTTCTGAAGTCATCTGAAGTAAGTAAGCATCAGGGAGGAGGTGAAAACACAGTTGTCCCTCGCTTACACGTGGCTATGCTTCAGTTCATTGCACCCTGGGATATTGAAAGGGGTAAACCAATAATTAATAATTTTGCTAGAATAGTGGTCCTTGATCTCACAGCCTTAGGATGTATACCATTAGTCAAAAAGTTAGGATTGCCAGTCATAAACATTGTTGTACCAGCTAAGAGTGCCAGTCCTCCTTACAACCGTGATTTTGTTTTTGCAGCATTGGGTAAAGTGTCTGACCAATGTGAAGGACATTACAAAGAAGGCAGGCTAGCCCTGCTGAGTCAAGGAATTCCCACAGATGCATTGTAGCTGGATATTTGGTGAAAGGATAATTACTTGGGCAGTCTTGGACTTAGTATTTATAAGTAAGGCAATCCAGAGGAGGTGGTTTAAAGCTTGTATGTTTTTAATATAGTGGCTTCCCAATCATTAACTGTTTTTCTGCAAATATATGAAACTCTGTGAGATGAGTAACAAGCTGTAGAACCACAACACTTGCATGGTGAAACTTGTTCCAAGCATTAGCAGAGTGATGTCTGCAGCCTAATGAAATAGCAGATGGTTTCTGTACAAGTGGAAGAGAAAATGTAAAAACAGCAGTAGTTGGACTAAGCTGTCTGAGGGTAATTTAATGTAGACTTTGAAGAAACTATCAAAACTGTATAGCCCATGCTCTGTTAAACTATAGTTCATCATTACATCCTAGAATCTAGTTTATGCATGGGCAACAAAAGAACATAAACAACCATAATAAGACAGTGTCTTTTTTTGTGCAAGATGAAGAGAAAGAATTAGAGACAAAAAAATGCATGTTTGTTGCAGTAATTTGACAGCATACATCTGTACATGTTCAAGATTTGTGAACTTATGTGGGAGGTGACCTAACTTTTGACCAAGATGTGTCCATTGTTGTAAGAAAGTCCTTTTATATTGCACAGTTTATAAACAAAGGGATTGTGTCTAGATTTAGGGATGTCATTATCTCCCTTTACTCAGCCCCCATTAGGCCACACATTGAATATAATGCCCCCTTTGCCATGTATATGTGCTAGACACATGCAATAATTGGAATGCCCACACAGATACCTTACAAAATGGGCACAAGGCCAAAGCACCATGTCCTACATGGACAAACTCAAAGCCCCTTCATTATACTTGGTATCCTACAGACTGCTAAGAAATGACCTGTACCTGGCATACATCAGCAAGTCCAGTGGCATCAGAAATATTTGGCCTAGGGATCTAAACCTCTTTTTCAACATCAACAGAATGTTTTGGAAGGACAAATATATCTTTCAGGGGATACTGCTGATTTGGAACAGACTCCCCACCCAAATAAAACAAAGTTTATGCCTCTCCATATTCATGTGTAACTTAGATCAATGGATGGGAAACAGAAAATGTATCTTGGGGCTGCCCCTGTACTACTAATGGGCAGAGACAGCTCCTAAATGCTTTATTTCATGAATGGGTCCCCACAAATTATCTATGGTATGATCCCAATTATTTTCATTAGGGGTACTATATTATTATTGACCTTGTGATGGGTAAACAAAATGGGATAGCTGTTAAGCACAAAAAGGGAAGTTGGCTAGGCTTAAGATGGCCTGCAAATGCAGGTAGCCTAGTACTTCCCTATGAACCTATGAACCTCTGTAGTTTTCATCCTCAGCACCATGCCATGGCCAGTATATAAGTACTGAAACAATAAGCCTTGGTTGGTGTTTCCACGACAACAGAATTTGGCCATCATGAAGTTGAGGTGCTTCAGGTATGTCAGGAATTAGCAACTCTGATCCAGCAAATCAAATCAAAAAGTGGCAACAGGGTTAGGTTGTAGTAGCAAAACTATGCCAAAGAATTAAGGGACCCCACAGTGCAGTAGTAATAACACATTTTGAGTTATGTCTGTTAATGTTTTGAATCAGAATGCACTGTTTTTTACCACAAAGAAAAATAGAGCCAAAATACAGAAACATTCCTTTTCACTGTAATTAAGAAGTTGGGGCCATCAGTAACTACAAGAATCAGTGCCAAAATCCTGACTAGGCAAAATGCAGATCCCACTCAGAAGGCTAAAGCTAAACTCTCTTGAAGCAAAACCACCCAAACTATTCATATGCAGCTATCTGTCATACAAGTTTCTCCATAAAGTGCTACCTCAGATGGTAATGCTCATCAACCTAGGATAAAATACCTTAAGCATCCGTACTGCTTTAGCATTCTTTTTCATAGGTCCATAGGAGCTTACTAGGCTATTAGCCTTAATGCCCTTACAAGCCTAGCCATGTTAAATCCTGAATTGCCCTAATTGTCCGTGGTTAGATGGGTGTAATTGTCAGAGTAAGTCTATGATGTTAATTCTGAATTGCCCCAATTGTCCTTATTAGATGAACGTAATTTGCAGGGTTACACTATGATCAACACTGACTACCCCTGTCCATGAGGGATATGGGTGCCACCCCTGGGTTAAATTTGCAGTCTCCCATCCATTTGTCTAGGTTGTGCTTGAATAGGGTCAGTGAATCTGAAATTTGTTCCAGAGGAGCGGCAGTCTCTGGTAAATATATCTGTCTCACCAGCATGTTCATTTAATGTCACAGGCTAGGTTAAGATCCATAAAGTGAGGATATGCAGCATTTCCGTCAGAGCAGAGTCTGAGACTGTCCTGTAAGCCAGGCACAAGTCACCTGTCAGCAGCCTATGTAATGCATAGTACAGTGACAGGGCTTTCATTCTATCCATGTAAGCCATGGTTTGAAGGCCCTGTATTTTCTTGGTGAAAAAACTCTATGGCCTCTCCAGCTGCTGCAGCTATCTGGTGAGACACATGCAAAAGGAAGCATTATACTCTATTAATGGTTTGATGAGGGTCGAGTACAGTGGTGTTATAACATCCTTAGACCTAAATGAGATGCCCTTACTTATGAGATGTGCAAATAATAAGCCTTTCCTTATCACTGTGGAAACTTGGTGGTCAAAGTTCAGATTGATATTTACCTGTGTTCCCAGATCTCGCACCACTGGGTTTAAACTTGGGGTGCTGTCAATGCTGATATTAGCATGGAATTTTGCTTTGCCAAAGGAGATAATAGTGCACTTCTTTGCATTTAGTTTTAGTCTGTGGCTTTGTCGCCAGTCATTTGTCTGTGTTAGCCCGTCTTGTAATATGTTAACATCATTAAGGGACTCAACGAATGCATCCAATTTGCAATCATCAGCAAACTTGTTAAGCCAAGGGGCCATGTACTTTAACCTGGACTTATGAGAAATAGCTTCACAACAGTAAAGGGCCCAACACAGATCCTTGTGGTATGCCACTGGTGATGGATCTACCAGAAGAGGTGGAATTACCAACTTTGACAGTATGTGTTTTGCCAGTGAGCCAATTTTCTATCCAATTAATGATGTTAGGATTAATCTCCAGTTTTTTTAATTTCTCCAAGTCTTTTGGGGATTAAATACCATGACAGGAATGGACCACATTCCTAAGTCAAAATATGATTATAGTTCATGAAATTAGTATTGTTTCAATCTTTGATGTTAGCCAGAAGTGCTCTTTGTAGCACCCACAATGTGCCTAATAATCACTCCTTCTGTCTTCTGTCTGGAATTTCTGGGCTTCTTGCATAATAGCAACAATACATAATTTGTTTCTTATCCTCAGTAGTCCACTCTATTGTCTTTATGGCTCTTTTTTGGCCTATCATTTTTTGTGATTATTGTGGACTACTACTTCCTTGTACAACAGAGGGAGCCATCATCCCCCTTGGCCTGGCCTGCCCCATTGTAGGAATGTTTCTGTGTCCTGAGGATTCTACACTATAATTTTTTACATTCCTGGCACCAGTGCACCTACCAGGAATGGGCACTTTATTCTCCTGGGTCTTGTGAACTCAGCTATCTTTTTTTATTTTGTAACCTACTACTGTCCATGATATATGATACATAATTCCCAACTGGGAGAGTTTTTCAATGATACCTGAGTGGGGAAATGTGTCAAAAGTCTTGGCTAGGTCAAGATAGGTGGTATTCACTGTCTTACCTTCATCCAGGGCTTTGTTGACTCTGTCAAAGATGTCTGCTAAGTTTAATAAGCATGATCTACCTTTAACAAAGCCAAATTTGGTTGGGTCTAGAATTTGAAGGTCGCCTATGCCTTTGTTGATAAGGTCCATGATGATTCTTTCCATGGCCTTGCAGATAAGGCTGGTTAGCCTTATGAGTCTATAGGTCCCAGAGTCAGTTGATGGCCCCCTTTTGTGCAAATGGGTCACTGTTGCTGTTCTTCACTCTGCTGGAACAAAGTCAGTTCTAAGGTTATGGTTAAAGAGAATGCGAAGTGGGTCCACTAAGTCGCATTTTAGATTATTTAGTAAGCAACATGGAATCTTCTCTGGTCCCACTGAGGCCATGTTTTTGGCCTTGGAGAGCACAGATATGACCTGATCTCTACAGATACTAGGCAGAGGACTGATATCAGGTATGCTTTGGGGTATGGCTGGTGGGGACAGGCGGGTGAAGTTTATGCCAAATCTGTCAGCGGGCAGGTTGGCAATTTCCATTTGGTATAGCATGAGTGGTAGCATCTACTACCAGTTTGGTACATAGCTGGGCATTTCCTTTTAGATTTTGAACATAGTTAAAGAATGTATTATGATTATCCTTAGTTAGGGATGCTATTTTAGCTTCATAATTAGCTTTAAAATACTCTGCAAGATTTCTGATTTGCTTCTTCAAGCTGTGGAGGGAATTCTTCCTCTGCTGAGTCAGTTCCCTCTTGCACTTTGAAATCACTTTCTTCCTCTTGTTATCTAACCTGTTTATACCTGAGGTCCACCAGGGTGGCTTGTTTTTTTTGGAAGGACCTGGTTTTGATCTGGTCAAGTTCAGCTGAGTCTACACAGTTGCTTAGGTGTTTATACAGGACAGTTGTGTACACCTCTCTATAAGAATCATTGTTGTCTGTGATTGCAGAAGTATAAAACTTTATACCATCACTTAGTAGGCTGAAGTTTGCTTTGGAAAAGATTTTAGTTTTTTTGTTCCTGTGGGGGGTGTCAGGTCCAATAGTTACTTCAAATGAGACTGATTTATGGTCCAATCTTACCAGGGAAGGCATAACACAGGGAGAGTGCAGTGACCCCCTCCCATATTGGTGAGTACTATGTATAGGCCATTTGAGTCCCTACTCAGGGTGCAAACTATCTGTTCCAGGGAATTTGTAGTGACAATGTCCAGGAACCTCTGAATGAGCATGTTTGTGCTCATGCATGACACCCAGTCAATAGAAGGATATTTGAAATCTCCCATGACTAAGGTGTTGTGCTGTATGGCGAGTGACTCCAGTAGGTCCAGGTATGCGGTGTGTTTTCTTGGTTCGTTGTGGGGGACTGCTATTATGCAGTAGGGTATTTTGCCTATAGTTGATTGGACATGGAGTAGTTCAAGACAGTCATACTGTTTGACCATTCTAGAAGTGTACTTGGCTTTAATGAAGATGACTACACCTCCACCTTTGGTCCTTTCATGTTCATTCTGAAGGTGTTCACACTACAAGTGAACCTGCAAATGTGCAATAGTTCTGTCCGACAGGATAGGGTCTGTTGAGAATCTATATGTGAGGCAGAGGTCATTTCTTAGTTTTCCTTAATGATAAGTAGAGAAATAAAGCTTTGAGATGGTCTGCATTTGTTTTTGTGATTTAGTCCCTCTATTTTCTTATTTTATTTTGTGAAAAAGTATTGTAGTCGCTCCAGTTGTGATGATTGTTATGACAGATACATACTGAATGGAGCATTATATTCAATGATGACCCTGATGAGCTGAAGAGAGACATATACAGTGGAATGATTACATCCCTGGATCTGAACACCATATCTTAACAAAAAAGCTGTGCAATTAAAAAGGACTTCCTTACAATAGTGGGTACTTGGTGATCAAGTGGCAGTTCATTGTTGACATAGATTCCCAGATTCCAGACTATGGGGTGTGGTGTCATTGTGATAGTTACAATGAAGTTCATGCCTGCCAAAGGATATAAGTATACATTTCTTGTCATTTAGTTATAGTCTATGGTTTCGACACCAGCTATTGCTATTCTCCAGCTATTTCGGTGGATTTTGATGAGTCTGGGGAGTTTGTGTTGGCACTACGTTTTCAACAGCATACAAACGTTGTCAGCCATAAATCCTTAGAATGTGTTTTGACTAATGAGAAGTAAAGGAGGAGGAGTCAGCCATGGACTGAATTTTGGGGTATACCACCAGTAACAAGTCTATTGGGGGAGGTAGAGCCACCCACCCTTACTTCCTCGATTCTACATTTAGCTGGGATAGTTTATCTATGATACTGAAGTCTGGGATGGTACTGAAAGTCTTTGTGAGGTCTAGATATGTGGTTTGTAATGATGTGCCCTCACCCTTTGTTTCAGTAACCTTCTTGAAGAAGTCATCCAGGTTAAGTCGACAGAATCTTCCCTTGACAAATCTGGAGCCTTCCTGTGTCCTGACAGAGTGTTCTTCAAACTATCTGGAGATATACAGAGCTGAGTATATTTTTCTGGCACTTCAGAGTTGTGTACTGGTAATTGTTGTTTGACTAATTTTATATCATTGCTGGCTGACGTCAGAGTTGTGCACTGTTATTTTTGCTTCACTGTGTAGTTTTTCAGCTCTCTGCTGAAGGTGTTGGTTTTCCCATACCCACCCTCCCTATTCCTGTGTTTTTGTTTAAATTTGGAGGATTTTGCAGTTGCCTGCCCCCACTGTAGATTTAATCTGGGACACTCCCCCCAGTCCTATCTCTTTACCTCATTCTACCTAATAGACTCCTTCTGCACTTGTTTTAGTCATTTTTAATTTAATTGCATTTTTTAAACTGTTTGGTCTAACATTGCTACATACTCAGTTGTGCTAGCTTGCACTGCATTTGAATTGTTTTTACTGCTGCTTTAGCTACTTTTCTGTGTGTGTATGTATATATATATATATATATATATATATATATATATATATATATATATATTTATATATATATATTTATATATGTATATTTATATATTTATATATATATATATATATATATATATATATTTAGATATATATATATTTATATATATATATATATATATATATATATATATATATATATATATATATATATATATATATATATATATATATATATATATATATATATATATATATATATATATATATATACCTTTCCTGTAACTAGTGTAGTCCAGATTCAGATTTGCTGTATTCAGGACTGTATGTAAGCTTCTGAGCCCCCACAAGCTTTCTGTGTTGGAGGAAAGCCTTCTAGCTTATCAGTGGGAGTGGTAAGCACTAGGTAACCTATTTACCACATAAGGAGTGGTTCTGGCCCAGAAATTGTAGTTATTGGCCATTTGGGCAGTTTTTCTATCTCTCTCAACTTTCTGATTTAAAAGCCCGCATTTGCACTTGTTTCCTCCCTTTCCTGTAACTAGTTTAGTCCAGATACATATTCTTAGTTTTAGCACTTGAATTTGTGTATTCATGATCAGCACTTGTTCGGAACTTGTAAGCACTAAATAACCTACTAATTACTACAGCACTCAACCTTCCTCATTACCTAGAGGAAAACAGTTTTGCTACTTACTTTCCTCACTTGCTTAGAGAAAAACAGCTCTTGTACTCACTTTCCTCACTTATCTAGAGGAAAATAGTTTTTTATTCAGGCATGTCCAAGGGTCAGCTCCCAGTGTTCTCTCCTGTCTATCTGATTAATCTGGGCATCTTGGGGCAATATAGAAATTGCCTCATGTACACAGACAGCCCTCTCCTCCTACCGCCCAACACTACAACCTGTGAGAGATGCACTTATCTAGCCAAACTGAAGGTAAAGCTCTCTCCAATCAAGACTGAACTTGACAGTCAAGAGGAGAAGGTAAACACTTGCACCACACCACACTCATCACATAGTCTCACTAAATCTACACCACCAAAATCCACACATAGAAGCACAAAAACATTCGCTGAGGCTCTCAATAATAATCTGCTTAAGCAACAGAGACCTCCAAAGCAGAAATGCAAGCAACCTCCACCCCCCAACACAACCCAAATGACACATAGCCCGCAGACTCAGTGTGCCACTCAACCACACCCAATAAGGCAAAACAACGTACCCAACACACTAGTCATAGGTGACTCTATAGGCAGGCACACTGATGTCCCACTCACCAGGCTAAACAAGGAGACGGTTACTGTCAGCTGTCTGTCGGGAGCCAGGATCCACCACATAACCCACGCACTCAGGTCACTCCACAACAAGTACAAATATGACTCTGTCATTGTCCATGTTGGTGTGAACGACCTGAGATGTACCTCCCTGGACTACAGGAAAAGAGACATGGAAGAGCTTTCTGATCTTGTAGCCCTGGCAGGTATGACCCTAGCCCTGAGTAGCATTCTGCCATCACCCAGAATGATGCCGCAGTACAAGGACAAAATGATTGACTTCAATAATTGGCTAAGCTTCTGCTGCCATTCTAAAGATATCCAGTATCTGTCTGCCTGGGATGACATGGTCGACAGACCAAGATGCTTTGCCAGAGATGGCCTCTACCTGTCACCCCTGGGATTCCGGATACTGGCTAAGGTTCTTGCCTCCCCTATAGTGCCTTTGTTAGGCAAGGTTCAAATGACAAATTCACCACTGTAACAGGAACATGCAAGCAAAAACTGAGGGTGATGCTACTCAATGCTAGAAGTCTGAATCTCAAAATGCACTCACTCGAGGCACTCCTTAAAATGGAGAACATCGATATCTGTGCAGTGACTGAGACCTGGTTCAAGGCTCCAGAGAGCACCCTTGCACTACCAGGCTATAAGTCATACCACACTTTTCGGCCATGTAACCTGGACCGGAACACCAAAGGTGGAGGTGTGTTCATATTCATTAAGGATATCCACACCTCCAGGCTAGTTGCTCAGCATAATGCAGCCAAGGTTATCCAAGTGCAACTAACTCTGGGCAAAACTGCAATCCAAATTGTAGCTTGCTACAGATCCCCCACCATCTTCCAGGATTCCCACTCCTCTTTTCTTGATGTACTGGAAAATATTAGGGTTCAACCAAACACCCTAATTATGGGTGATTTCAAGTACCCCACCATTAACTGGGAAAACTACTCATGTACCAACTCCTTTGCTCAACACTTTCTGGAATTCATAAACTCCAATGCCCTGGATCAACTTATCCAAATTCCCACCAGGGGCAACAATATCCTTGATCTAGTCATTACTAACATGAGTGACCAGTGTTCCACACCTGAAGTCAGCGCCTCATTGGTCCGATCCGACCATAAGCTAATTACCATAGCTATCCACATCCTGTCAAGCAAGGACATTAAGGAAACCATGGTAAAAAATTTCTCCAAAGCCAACTTCATGCTTCTTAAGACAGAAGTGGTGAACTTCATGACACCCATGCAAATGGACAATACAGTTACAACTACTGAATCCTACACAATTGCACTTTATAAGCACTTACATGAGAGCATGGATCATGCTATCCCAAACAGAACCAAGATGCTATCCTCCAAAAAAAGGAAGCCAATCTGGTGGTCCCCTGCCATAAACAAACTGTACAACAGAAGGAAGAAACTGTTGCAAAAGAGAATAAAATACCATGAGTGGAGGAGCTCCCTGGTCAGCCTCAGTAAGAAGCTGCGATCCCTGATAAAATCCTCCAAAGGTAGTTACGAAAACAAAATTGCCACTGATTCTAAAGACAACCACAAAGCATTCTATAGCTATGTCAAGAATCTCAATGGCAACACTCAGATCTGCTCTGAGTTACAGCACAATGGCACTAAATATACAGACCCAACTGATATTGCCAACATCCTGGCAGATAGGTTTAGTGCTAACTTTACCCCCCACTTACCCCCTAAAGAGCCCATCTCTATACCGGAAGAATGCAACGTTCCTGTAATTATGGCTGCACAGGTAAAAACCACACTCTCCAAAGCCAAGAACACAGCATCCATGGGACCAGACAACATCCCAGGCTGCATTCTACACAAACTACAGAATGAAATGGCACCCCACGTAAGTACCATGTTCAATCATAGCCTCACCTCAGGCTTTATGCCTGCTGAATGGCGCACAGTGACGGTTATCCCACTCCACAAGGGGGGAGCCACCACGGACCCCGGAAACTGCCACCCCATTAGCCTGATGAGCCTGGTCTGCAAGGCCATGGAATGTATCATCATGGAACTTATAAACAAAGACATTGGTAATCTCGAAACTCTGGACCCCACCCAGTTCAGGTTTGTAAAAGGCAGATCATGCCTCCTAAACCTGATAGACTTTTTTGAAGCAGTCACCAAAGCCATAGACAAGGGAAAGGTGGTTCACACAGCCTATCTAGAGCTTGCCAAGGCTTTTGACACCATCCCACACTCTGGAATTATAGATAAACACACCAAACTAGGTATAAATCCCTATGTCACAAGATGGGTTGTCAGCTGGCTCACTGACAGAACCCACACTGTGAAAGTAGCAGACTCCAAATCCAACTTCAGACCAGTGACAAGTGGAGTACCACAGGGTTCAGTCCTGGGTCCTCTGCTGTTTGGTATCTACTTCTCTGAAGTACAGGCTAACACAGAAGGTCTTTGGCTAATGAAGTTTGCAGATGACTGCAAACTAGGAGCCATAATCGAAACTCCTGACGATGTGGACATCCTACAAAAGGGCCTCACTGAGACAGATGCCAGGTGTCAAAGCCATGGCCTCAAGCTCAATGCCAAAAAGTGTATTGTCATCCCCTTTGGTAAAAACACTGTACCCATGAACTACAACATAGGCAGTAGTATACTTAACACCGAAAGTGTGATAAGAAACCTTGGGACACAGGTGGACAGTAGTCTCTTCTTTGATAATCACATCACCACAGTAGTCAGAAAATCCTTCTACATGGCACATCTCATCACAAAAGGTTTTTCATCCAGAAAAAAAGGTCATTATTCCCCTCTACTCATCACTCATTAGACCCATTATAGAGTACAATGCCCCTTTTGGTATTTACCTCACAAGACATCTACAACAACTGGAAAGGCCGCAGAAATACCTCACATAGGATTACTGGCCTCAAACAGATGCCCTACACAGACCATCTCAAAAAACTCCAGCTTTACTCCGTCGCATATCGCCTACTCAGAGGTGATCTCTGCCTAACATACAAAGCTATGTCAAACCCAGAGCTGTTGGACATGCTCCACTTTAAGAAATCCCAATCCCTCTACATGCTCTAGGGACCTAAACCTTGTCAACACAATAAAAAGAACATGCCGGAGGGATAGATTCCTGTCCCAGAGACTTCCCATACTCTGGAATAAACTACCTATCTATATCAAACAAAGCTCCTCATTAGCACTCTTCTAGAAAAATCTTGATGACTGGATGGGAAATAGGAAATTCACCCCGGGGATCACAACTGTGGCTCTGCTCGACAGTGGCACAGGAAAATAATTTTCTTGGGTGGCAAAAGCCAGGGTACCTTTTTGGCTGGGCTTGTATAGGCCCCAGGGCTGATAGCCTAGTACCTACCTATGAACCTATGAACTAGTTCGGGTAAAGGGTTTTCAGGATACCTATACCCTTACTTATTAATTAAATAATGATCCTTTCCATAACATTACAGATAAGGCTGGTCATGTTTTGGGGTCTATCATCACCCAGGGCCATTAATACCCCACTTTTCTGTGAGTGGAAGACTGTTGCTATCCTCCATTCATCTGGCAAAAACCTGCTTGGTGGTTAACACTGAATAACCTCTGCAAGGAGTGTAATAAGTGATGTTAGAGGCTTACCAGAAGCCAGCCTAGTATTTTATTTGGCCCCATAGAAGTGTGTTCTTGGCCTTGGATAGTGTTGTGAGGACTTGTTCTTGAGAGATTTGATACGGGTGGTGATGCAGGTATGTGATCTGTGAATGTAGGAAGGGAGATGAGGTAAGGTTTGAACTATATTTGTCAGCTAGTATTTAGCTATGCCTTCTGGGTCTGCATATTTGAAATCCAATTAGTTCTTCACAGTTCAAGGCATTGTTTCTTACATTTCTAACTTTGTTGAAGATGGCATTGCGGTTAGTCTTCATCAGGGAAGCTATTTTTACTTCATATCTGGCTTTAGTTGATTTGATCAGGGCACAGAATTCCTTGTTAAGCTTGGCAAGATCATTACTGGCATCTTGAGAGTAAAATTTATATTTGTGGACAATGATATTGTTTTCTTTAACTATAGAACCAGTTTATATCAAGGTCCCACTATAGGGGGTTACTTTTAAACTGGTGTTATATTTATTTCTGATGAGGACAGATGCATTTGTGCCACTATTTATGCATACTTAAAAATTTGCTGGTAAATGATTTCACTTAAATAGTGGGGTCATCAAGATGGAAGGGGTTTTTGAATTTAGCCAGGCCATATCTCG
Source organism: Protopterus annectens (assembly GCF_019279795.1). Lineage (NCBI taxonomy): Eukaryota > Metazoa > Chordata > Ceratodontiformes > Protopteridae > Protopterus > Protopterus annectens. The sequence goes on along the minus strand of NC_056737.1, from coordinate 134,061,722 downwards.
GTCTTAGCATAAGCTCTGAATACAAAGGTATTGGCAGATGCTTCTAGCTTCAATCGTAAGGTAAACATGACTGATTTTGTGGTTTGATTTGATTACGGTGATCCTGCTCCATATTAGTAAAGACCAGGATATTATTGCCCCTTACTGGAGTGTGGGCAAACTGGTCTAGAGAGTTTCTGTTGAGGAAGTCCATACATTTTTGGACATACATGTACCCAGTTAATAGACAGGTAATTGAACTGTCCTAGGAGAGTGATGTTTGACTGAATGCAGCGGGTCTTCATAGTGTTCAGAAGGAGAGTTGAGTGTGACATAGAGGAGGTCCTATAGTTAGCTATGGTATGATAAGGGGTTCTCTTTATAATAAGTTGGATGTGAAGAAGTTCCTGGTCTTTATCTTGCCTAATGAGTCTGAAGGTGATTTTTTTTTTTTTTTTTTTTTTTTAGATTATGAATACACTGTTGCCTTTAGTGCATTAATACCTCGGAACCATGCCAAATTCCTAGTTATTTACCAATTTTGAATGCAAAATAATGGGGTACCATGAATTCCTGATTGGCCCCTTTAATTCCCAATTATTCTGATTTTTTTTTTCTTACAAGTTTAAAAGTTTTGGCTGACGGCACCATCCATTGCCATCAATGGGCAGGCGAGGAGCAAGCATGATGATAGCTTCATGAGGTAGTGGTTAATTGGAATAGCAGGCAGCAGAAGTGAGTGGAGCTTTGCATGTGTATAATCTTCATGTCACATCAAAAAACATTATTTACAATTTAAGTTAACGAGTCTGACTTCAGCAGTCTGAGGTGCCCAGTGCCTGCCACCCACACCATTGTCCACACTCAGCAAGAATCTCTTGACCTCCAGGTAAGTAAAAGAGAATAAAAAAAATGTATGTAGTGTATGCCTAATAGAAACTTCAGCTGTACAGATGTAAGTAAAAAAAATAAACTGCATTTGGCTCAGGGAATTTAGCAGATTATTGCACAGTGATTCCTCCCCTTCAGTGTATCCATCAGTTGTAACTAATGCAGTTGGTAAAAAATAGGTGCGTAAATTAAAAGAGTATTATTAAGCTGTCAGGCCTCAGTGGTCAAAATGTTTTGGTGTGGCACTGCAGAAATTTGAAGTGTTTTCCCCCAACATATTTAATTAATTTTAAAGTAGGAAAAAAAATCGGCACAGCTTCTTATATACGAAGTTGGGGGGGCATATAAAGTGAAAGAAAAAGGCATATGCAAACTTCTGAATTTCATGTCCAAACACCCAGTTAGTGCACACATGGTTTTAATAACAATAAGAATAGTACACAATAATACTTTAAGTAAAAATCACAGATTATACTGCTGAATAATATATGCTGCTGAGGGTTCAACATTTTTGGCAGGTTCTGCCATCTTATTCCTTAAGCAAAAATTAAATCCTCTGCACTTGACCTGTTGTCATGAATGCATTTCACTGTGAGGAGCAAGGTACGTTTCTAAAGCAAAGCCGTTCATTTTAGTAAATGTACTGTATGTGCTGGACAAGGAAATTTAACTGTAAAGTGAGATGAGGTAATAAAACACCACAAGGAAATAAATTAGCTGAGCATAAAAAAAAAGATATAAACAATGGTGTACAACTGATGATAGGGCCATATATAAAACTGTAGTATGAAGGCACATTTAAGTGGAAAAAATCAAATATACTTGTCAGGTTTTTGCTCATTGGAATATGTGTTTTCTGATACATGTTGCCATTCCCATCTGAGAAGTATAGTGGAAGAAAATAGTTTAACTAGTTTAATTCAAATCATACCTGTCAAATGTTCCTGATTTTCAGGGAAGTCCCAGATTTTGACTCAAATTTTTGGTCTGTCCCTCTTAATTCCTTTTAAAATTAATATATGTTGGAGAAAAGGTAGTGAACTGCACTTTTCTCTAATAAGCTTGCCTAAAATCAGAAGTTGCTTGTCAATGTTGCTGCATTGCTGCAAATAAATTATTATCATAGCTCGAGCATGCCAACAATTTAAATCCTTCCCTTAAATCAGCAGCTGAAAATTAAATATGTGTATGAATGATCCACTTGTTGTATGATTCAGAGAGTGCACTGGTGAGAGGTTTCCTAATGGGAAGAGTTTTATGTTGACATTGACACCTGTCAGTCATGTGCTGATTTTTATGTGGAGAGAACAGGGAGACAGCTGGGGGTCAGGGAAAGAGTACCAGACCATGTATATTCAATTAAAAGGAACATGCAGTACAATGCATTGTATAGACATTTTGTCCTGTGTCAAGATTTTAAAATATTTTTTTTTATTTTTTGTTTTGGAGAAAGTATATGAAGATGTAAGGGATGTTGAATTATATTGAGGATGGACTAAGTAAAGAGATTCATTGGTAAATAAAGTTGGCAGTCAATAACCCCTCTCAGGTTTATATGGGCTGATTTCAACTAAAAGGCAAAGAAACCGAACAAGTTAGAATGGTGGGTCATTTTACATGCTTATATATGGGGTTGTTATTATGCATTACATTTTTATTTTCATTGTAATGTGATTATACTACAGATTTTTGAATGAGATGATTTTGTTGTTATATTTAATTGTATAATTTTATTGAAAAAAATTTATGATTAAATCCTGTTTTAATGTTGTAGGATAAAAGAGCTAAGCATTAAATAGTTTGTCAATACTTCCACTGTGTGCTGATCTCAAACTATCTTTTGGTTTGATATATCTTTATCTATCTATGTGTGTGTTTTGCATGTGTGTAGATATATGTGTATATATTATTATTATAATTGTATAATTTTATTGAAAGAATTTTATGATGAAATCCTGTTTTAATGCTGTAGGATAAAAGAGCTAAGCATTAAATAGTTTAATACTTCCACTGTCTGCTGATCTCAAACTATCTTTTGGTTTGATATCTCTTTATCTATCTATGTGTTTGTCTGCGTGTGTGTGTGTGTGTGTGTGTGTGTGTGTGTGGAGTGTTTGTTCTTCAATTTGCACAGACCTAAAATTTGAATTTTGATATCCCACAATTCCATTGGAGTGGGTGGGTTTACCTAATTATGTACGCGCATTTTATGTTAATCAGTGTACAGTTTTTGGTCAGTTGTACCTATTTTTCATGGCCTTTGTCCAGATTTCTGATGTTTCCAGGTTGAGAGGTATGAGTGCAGTCATCTAATGTGGTGGATCTAAACATATGGTAGGCATCGAAACCTTGCACTAATAGAGTGCTTTCACTGGTCTTGAACCAGGTTTCTGTGATGATGCATAGTTCAATGTTTTCCTGGGTAAGAAATGCTTGTAGGGAATTTATTTATTTATTTATTTATGATATGTTGGAAGCTTTGGGGCTATGTGGTCTGGGAACAGAGAAGAGGAGAGGGAGGTGATGTTTGAACTAGATTTGTCTATTATTATATTGGCTATGTCCACTTATAGCCAATATATAAAAGCCTTGGGGATAGGTACAGGCCATCACTGGCAAAGGAGTTAGGACTGTCTACCAATTTTTGAAATCAATAATCTTTTGTTTGGACTGCTCCATCATTCTTAGTAATGGTAGAATGCTGCTCAAGGCTAGGGTCATACCTGCTTCGGACACATATACTGAAACTCCATCATGTCTCTCTTCATACAGTCCAGCAAAATATGTCTCAATTCATTTACACCCATGTGTACTATGACTGGGTAATATGTGTATTGTGGTGGATGGACTTGAGAGTATGCATGATGTGGTGAATCCGATACGTGAGAGGCTACTGACTGTAACCCTCTCCTTGCACAACCTAGTGAATGCTGCACCAGTGTGTCTCCTATGATTGGAAATGGAGTGGAACTTTGGTTTATGGACTTTTGAAACAGGGCAGTGTGACTCTTAGATGTATGTCTCATGGTGGGTGCTGTCTGCATTTTATGTTTATGAAGTTGCTGAGGGTAGCTGTTTCTTAGGTTATATTTAGGAGGCATTTGTAATTTAGTGTAGTCACATTTAAGAACCAAAGCATATGTAGGTCTACGTGTTTGATATGAGCTGTGTTTGAGTGATCTAGTATGATCTTGTATGGTAATGACAACCTGCATGTTATTTGTTCTGGGTTTTTGTGTGAACTTTGCCTCCAGTAGCATTATATAATTACATCTGTCACACAGTGTGCCAGATTAAGAGGAAGGTAGCTGCCAGGAAACATGAGATAATTGCTGTATTGTCACAGGATGCTTATTTCAACCAAAATGGCTACAGAGATGGTTGCAAAGTGCAAAACCATGGTTCTATGTGTTTATTAATGTGGTCTGATGGGGTAGTAGAACCTATGAGATTTGGAGTTGATTACTAGAGGTGTTGTCTGTCTGTTGGTCTCAGCACAGCTGCACACATCTAGAAATCAATGATACTTTGCTACTTCTATCACTGGAAGCAAAAGAGTAGTATTAATCCCAAGCTGCAGGGCTCAGTACACTTGCCATCTATTAGTAGATACCCTAGAGAGAACCTATTACAACAAAAAGTCAAGCTGCCCAAAGACACTGAAGAAGGTCTGACCAAAAATACAGCCAGATCAGTCAGTGAAGTCCCATGCCCTATTGGTGACTAGCAAAATCGATGCCCCTCTGTCTCTCTCTCTCTCTCTCTCCCCAGTAGCAGTAAAATTAAGCCCAAGCTAGCCTTTCAATAACTGTTAATCTCTAGGAAGGCTAGGAAGCAATGTTCCACTGCTCTTTTTCTCACCAGAACCAAAATATAAGCACTTATTCCAAGATGAGTCCTGAGAAGCAGTCCCTAAACTCATCAGTGATTCATAGTCCAGTCACAGACATTACAGATTTTAAAGGTAAGATGGAAAAAGGGGATTAATACTCTAAATATTGCAGTGTGCACTAAGTGTTTGGGATGTTATGAAACACTGGTTAACTCTAGGGGCTTTTCAGTTTAATCTATCAGATCCTAGTAGAATGAGCAGAGGAGCTGAAAATATGAGGATTTTCCAAAATCAAATTTACAGTAGGAGCTGGCAGTCATGTACCAGCAGATACTTCACAAGAATTATAGATAGAGAAGAATGTAGATGAATACATTAATTAATTTGTTTATTTATTTAACATTTGTTTGCTGGGAAAGTCCGACTTGGAACGAGAACATTTTCAGCAGAAGCCCAGGGAGAAACACTCCAGATGCATGCCTTTGTAATAAAGATGATAAAAAATAAGAATTCTTACTTCTCAGCTCCTCCCACTAATTAGCTTGATTTAATCTCTTATAGATTTATAGATTCTTAGATTGTTACTAGGTTAATGACCCAGTGTGCCTTTCTAAGCCTAGTCAAATTTTCCCCCCCAAATAATGGCATCCTGCATAAAAATAGGACATTGAGGGCCAGGCATTTATAAGCTACCGCTGTATATAAGGAACATGGGTACCAGGCCTAGTGTAAATTTTCCATTCCCCATCCACTGGTCTAGGTTGGGCTTCAACTGGGAAATAGACAAACTCAGCTTCACATGGATTAGAAGCTTGTTCCATAGGAGGGTCAGTCTCTGGGATGCAAATCTGTCTCTCCAACATGTTCTGTTAGTCACAAAGAAAATTCAGGTCTTTAGACCTTGTATTTCTCGTACTGTTTGATTTACAAATATGCAGTAGATTCATAAACACAGGGTTTGTGGATACCTTGTGAGCCAGGCATAGATCACTCCTCAGCAATCTATAGGAGACTTAGTATAGGGAAAGGCTTTAAGGCAGTTTGCGTAAGGCAAGCTTGTTATGCCCCGTATTTTTTTTGTAAGGAACCTCTAAGGTCACTCTAGTCACTGCATATCTCTGGTCGGGTATATACTGAAGGGAGCATTGTACTGCATGACTGGTCTGATAAGGGCAGAGTACAGTAGGATAATGACCTCTTTGGACCTAGATGCCATGCCCTTACTTATAAGTTGCACGACATGAAGGATTTTCTCACCACTTTGGTCATGTGGTGGTCGAAGGTAAGACTGCTGTGTATGTACGTACACAGATCCCTGACCACTAGTTTGACTCTTAGGGGTGTATTATTGACATGGTAGTTAGCGGGGATGGTTGTCTTCCCAAACTTTACAATTATGCATTTCTTAGCATTGAGTTTAAGACCGTGGCTTTGGCAACATTTGTTAGTCATAGATAGATCTTCTTGAAAAATGCTAGTGTCCGTAGAGAGTCGATTATAATCCTCAACTTGTAATCATCTGCAAACTTAGTCAGTCATAAACCTTCAGCGTTTGCTTCTAGTTTTGAGAAATAGATACTAAAATGCAGCATACCCAGTAATGAGCTCTGTTGGATTCCACTAGTGATTTGGTGTAGGTGGCCTCACTTATTTTGACCTCCTAGGTCCTATCAGTGAGGCAGTCGGCTATCCAGTAGGTGATAAAAGGGTTTTTACTTAATTTAGTGAGCTTGTCTATAATGCCTGAGTGGGTTATTGTATCATAAGAACCAGTGAATGGAAAAGATTTTTTCTAACTGACCTTAGCCAAGAAATTTTAAATCTCCAAGAAAGCAACTTTAAGGTAGAATGAAGTTAAACCAAATTTAAAATAAAACAAATTGCAATATAACACAAACAAAAATAAATAAATAAAAAAGTAATGGAAGTATTCAAACCTTAAATGAAGCAACCAGTCTACCATTCAAAACTGTCACATGCCAGCAGTAGTCTCACAGTTCTTGCAAGGGTGAATGAGCTAGTGATTTGGTTTAGGCATACAGCCTGAAGAGTATTTTGACTAACAGAAATCAGAAGAGTGACAGGAATGTGATTTATGACAATGCTATGTTGACCAATAAGAAACTGTTCCTCAAGAGAAACTGCACAGGTCTACAGAAATTAATACTAAACTGTTAAAAATTATGGTAATTTGGTGTTTTATATTGGTTGTGAAATGCTTTGTGTGTTACTTTTGAGACATTTCATATTAGAATAAAGCCTTATTTTAATTTTTTAATTTCAATGTTTTTACCATGTGATCCCAAACTGTGATTGCTTGGATATTACTTAAATGATTATAGAAGATTGAAAGATATATCTGCTATTTATAAAATAACACAGACCAGGGACAGTTGATTTGCAAGAGGAATGCCCCTTACTGCACTCCTTCAGCTTATATATATATATATATATATATATATATATATATATATATATATATATATATATGACCATAGGATCATAGGAAGTTACTAGGCTATTGGCCCTGAGGCCTTTACAAGCCTAACCAAGAATTTAGCCCATGTTCCAACAAGTCAGCATACTATGCCACTGTCCAGCAGTGACATAGGAATCCCAGGGCTGTATTTTCTGTTCCCCATCCAGTTATCCAGGTTGCGCTTAAAAAAGGTTTAATGAGGTAATCTGCTTTAAATGGACAGGGAGTCTATTCCACAAAAAGGGGTCTCTGGGACATAAATCTGTCCCACCAACAAGTCCTATTGATGTCACAGACTAGGTGGAGGTCTCGTGTGCAGGTTACTCGAGTGGAGCTTGACTTGCAGATATGCATCAGTCCCATCAGAGTGGGGTCTGAGATTCCTAGCCTGTCTGTGTAGGGTAGATGTTTGAGGCCCTGGATTCTCTGGGTGAGGAATCTCTGAGGTCTCTCCAGCTGCTGCATGTGCTTTGTGTGGTACATGTCGAAAGGGGCACTGTATTCAATAATTCGTCTTATAAGCGAAGAATACAGGGATATTATGACCACCTTGTCCCTAGATGTGATTTCCTTACTAATGAGGTGGGCCATGTAGAAAGATTTCTGTACAATGGAGGCAATAAGGTGGTCAAAAGTCAGTTTGCTATCAACCAGGGTTCCCAAGTCCCTCATGACTGATTGTGTGCGTAGTGCCTTATTATCAATGTGATAATTTGTGAGGACGTCATTCTCCCCAAAAGGGATGATAATGCATTTTTTGTCATTCAGTTTGAGGCCCGGTTTCTACCAATTCCTTAATCACCCATCATTGGGTAATGAAAGAACTACCCCAAAATGTTTAATGTAGTCTCAGGCATCCCTTGTTTTCATTCTAATAAGAATAAACAAGCAGTTTACAAAGCATCAAAGTATGAGGCAGCTGATTTCAAGCTATGCTGGTAGTAAATACTCTTCTTTACTATCTGTTTCTTTTTCCTTACATTGATACGGTCCTTTTAATATAGTGCATGATTCTTTTTTTTTTTAAATGCAAGACTGTTTTTGTTGACTCTTCAAAGTTTTGTTACTATTTTCTGCAGTGCTACACGTATGCCTTCATGGCAAGCTTTCTCTACCACTTAATGCCTTGGTATGCATTGTGAATGCTGTAATCTCTTAGACCATTCCTGAAAATATACTATTCCTTGTTTCTAACACTTATTGCTATAAAATACATAACTAAACATAAAGCGATAGAAAAATTAAGTTTTTGACTCTGCCATATTTGCATCTACTTTGTTAAACCTATGTTTATATATATTAACTATTAACTTATTTACCTGAAACTTGCTGTGCACTTTTCAAGGCAAGCAATGCATTTTAGAAATACTTGCTGGAAAAGTTTAAAATTTTCTTGATATTTAAATTGCTTATGAAACAAATTGTCATTGAAAGATATTTCCACCATTGGAGTCCACGTTACCTTCTTTCTTTACTGAATCAGTCCTTATGGATTCAAAGAAGAATACAACATTGTCACAGAATACTTATGAAGAGGTTAGCAGTGACCTGTCTACAACCTTTATCATTAAATTGCCAACATTAACATAAAGAATGCCATGATGTAAAGCACACTTCACAGTTCAATGTATTGTCATTTTCTGAAATAGAGTTTGGTCCAAGGAACTATTCACAAAAATTGTAGTTTTCATGTGGTGCTTTTATTTTAAAAGAATGTTTCTTGAAAAAAATGGAACTGCATTCAAATTAGTTATATTAATAGCATCTTACAAATTACTAAAGAACATATTTTGATTATTATTATGAGAAGGTGCAAATTTTCCGAACAGACCCCTTCCTCCAATAATATTTCACTTAGCATGGAAATTTTGCATTCCAGCAACATCATACTTTCTATGTCATAATATTGATGGTTGTAGAGATGTTCTTTTTCTATCTGGGGAATGGTAGAGGATATAGTTACTCAGATAACACTTTTGAATTTATGAGCGTGTTTCTTTTTTAAGTATATCAAAGGACTGTGCAAAGACTTTCATTTTTAATATTTTGTGGAACATGCAGTAACAACTTTTTTTGTGCACCATATCTCAGGAGATGACAATTTACATGTGCTGTTATGTGCACTCACAGCAATTTCTAAATGAAAGATGATTTTCACATATATACTTTAATATTTTTTTCTATACTGTACTGCTGAATTACATATGAGCATAGCCAAGTAACTTTGTACAGAGTAAAATAGCTGTTTTAGGCTGTCATTGCTGATGCACAAAGTGGTGTTATGAAATGCAATTATAGTGTTGGAAAAATGACAGAATATAGGGGAACGCCATGCAAATATGGTATCATATGGATATCTAACACTGTACCTTAAATTATACATTTATATGGCGATATTTATATGGGTGAGAGAACCTTCCTAACCTTTTCAGAGGGTATACCACTTTCCTTGAGTTCAAAAAGAAACTAACAAAGAATTATACTAACCAAAAAATGTTGAAGCTCCCTTAAACGATTTCTTCTTATTTCAAACATCACAACTCTTCCTATATTCTGATAAGTAACACTGAAATCACCCAACAGAGTACACAACACTGAACCAACTGATAAGAATAAAATAAAAAAAATGCCACCAAACCACTCGCAGTTGCACTTGTAACAAACAGAAGAGCTTTAATATAGTACACTTAGCGCTTTCTCCCTGTAGTCTCAGGGCTTTATCAGAGTACTGTTACAAATACCAAAGAAAGTTAAATAGAAGTACAAAGTCACATGATAAAAACCATTAACTAATTAAATAATTAAATAAAGGTTGATGTTTTAAAATCCATAATATAACACCCATCTGATACAAATGTATGTTATGAATACTCAAAAATCACCGCAAACACATTATTAAAAGTATTAAATATATACCATATTGCATATAAATCTCTACAAAATGTAACAAAGACCACAAACATAAAACATCAAATTTGCTGGGTTCTGAGTTTTAAAACTGCATTCAATGAAATAAAATCATTAATGCCTGGATATGCTGTGGCATTAGTTCTATACTGCCATTCCATTTCAAGTTTTTCCAACCACAAATTCATATCACCACCCCTTCCATTGTCTCTAACTCTATCTATGACAAAAAAATAGGTATTTTTTAAAATTTACACAACCTATTGAATGTGTATATTCCTATATTCTGTCAGAACCCTGTAATGTACCTCCAGTTCCCCACAGCTCTTATATCCTATTATTGAATATTTCAAGCTGTTCATTGCTTTTTTTCTGTTTGATGAATATCAAGTTTCTCAAGAATAAAGGAATATTTTAGGGGTAATTGAATAAAGCTTACACGAATTTCAATGTGTACACGAGCACAAGCAGTTTTAGATTTGGTAATTTCACCTTGAAGGAGAAAGGCCAAGGTACCAGATGGTTGTTTGGTACTAATAAACCTTTGAACACCATCTGTGTTTTTTTTTTTTTACTTTATTTCATTTTGCCAGTTTTTTTAGATTTGGTAAACCCTGCTTAGCAGAACACAACCATGTGCAAATATGGAAACTTCTGTGCAATACAAATTTAGGCTTAAGCAAGTGAATTCCATGCAAATTAGCCAGGTGGAGTGATCCAACAAGCCGGAAGACGTGTGTAGACTCCATGGCCATGTTAGTAATATACGTAGAAATCTTCCATGTGCAGGAGTCTACACAGAAAAAATGGGATGTAAAAGTCCACAAATATGGACATAACTCCAATGAAAAGGTAAGATCAGAAAATGAAATGTGCAAAACATACATTGTGGATGCCTGAAAAAGGGAGGAAATATGTGAAATGAATAACTTTTTCATTAATTAATTTCCACATGTTTGGAGTATGCACCACAGTGCACTAACATGCTTAACAGAAAAATAAAACAAATTGTAAACATAACACTTATATTTTATTTTATTTATTCGTTTTTTATTTTATTTTTATTTTATTTTATTTTACATTTGTTGACCGGGATAGTTCGACTGGATATAGGTCCATTTTTAGCGGAAGCCCGGGGAGAAAAGCTCCACATACCAAAAAAGAGACAGTACATACATTACTAAGTGATAAACTCAGGCAGACATGTTTAGAAAAATATAGACAAAGAATACAGGCAGATATCAATATACACAATGTGCAGACTTACATCTGATTGGCAAAGATGTATCAGAAAATGTGAACATAGAATACAATCAGATTTCATAATTCATGATGCTTAGACACTCAAATGCTATGAGGCATAGATACTTGGCTAAACAGCAGACTGGGTAGTAAGACATTTATTAGTGAAGTTGTTAGGTTTAGAACAAGAGCACAGCCAATGAGATGTGAGGTATTTTTTGAGTTCTCTTTTAAATAGGGGTAGTGAGGTTTCCTTGGTAACAGTAGTAGGGAGTAGATTCCAGATTTTACCGGTTGAGTTGGCAAATACAGCATCGTCTGCAGAGCTGTTGGATTTTTGGGTCAGTATCAATAGTTTATCAGCTGAGCGCAATGGCCTGGGGGCACTATGAGTGGTGAGAATATTTTTGAGGGCAGGGGTGTTATCAGGATGATGGAGTATTTTATGCGCTACTATAAGCTGGTTGAACTGTAGAAGGGTAGGATACTCTAGCCATCCCAGTGCTTCGAGATTCTGGCAATGATGGGTCCTAAAAGCCATGCCAGTAGCGAATCTGGCTATATGATTATAACATCTTGATAATTTGTTGAGATCAGTTTTGGATAGGTTGATGAGTACAGGGGATGCATACATAAGGGTAGAGAGGAGGTGTGATCTTGTAATAGCTACGCTAGCTAGGGGGGCAAGGAAAGATTTGGCTCTGTACAGAGAGCCATGTTTTTTGTAGATGGACTTAATTGTCTAATTTATGTTTATCAAATTTAAGGTTGTTTATTATTATGCAAAGAAGCTTTGTATGGTCATCAGGGGAGATAATGGTGTCATTGCTAGATTTGATGTTGAAGGAAGGAGGAGAAATTCTATGGTTAGGGGAAAAAAGTAGTAGCTTGGTTTTGTTAGGATTTAGAAGCAGGCGGAAATTAGCTAGCCATGTTTCTACTGTGCTGAAAGTGGTCTGGGTGAGGGTTAGAAATTGTGGAGGATAGGAGGCAGAGCATATTAGAGTTGCATCATCTGCATATTGGATGCAGGTGGCTCCTGGGATGGCGGTGTGCAGATCATTGATAAAGATAGAGAAAAGAAGGAGACCTAATATGGACCCTTGAGGGACACCTAGGCTTAGAAGAAGTTGGGATGACAGCTTGCTCTGCCATAAGACAGCCTGCTGTCTGCTGTTTAGGTAGGAGTGAAACCACTGTATTGCGTGTTGATCTAAACCGATGGTTTGTAGGGTATTGAGCAGTACTGACCATATCAAAAGCTTTTGAGAGATCTAGGAAGAGTGCTGAAGATAGTTAGTTGTTGTTACGATGAAGATTTATGACATTAGAGAAAGACAGAAGAGCTGTGGTGGTACTGTGGAATGGCCTAAGCCATGCTGAGAGTCGGCGAGCTTTCCGTTTTGAATAAGAAAGTGCATGATTTGTTTGTGTATGCATCTTTCCATAATTTTAGCTAGTGGTGAAAGAAAGGCTATAGGTCTAAAGTTAGGTAATTCTGTGGAACTTCCTCCTTTATGGAGAGGTATAATGTGATATTTTCTTTATTGCTGGGATGGATCCTTCTGAGATGGATCTGTTGATCAGAATAGAAATGGGAAGCGCTATGGCATCAGCTGCTTTTTGAAGATGTTCAGCTGGGAGGTGGTCGGCAGCTAGTGTAGTAGGTTTTAGCTTTTTGAGTAAGGTCCGGATCAGGTTGGTAGGTACAGTTTGAAAGGTAAAGGTGGGTTGGGTGCTGGGTGGATCAGGGCTAGATGTGCCAGAGTTGGTGTTTGTGTCCGATGGAGTGAGATGGGTAGCTAGAGACTAGATAGTTTCAGTAAAGAAGGAGCTGAAGCTGTTTGCAATTTCTACAGGGGATTTATTAAGGGCAACTGATGGGGTAGGAGTGGCAGAATGGCCTGGGTGGAGAAGATTGTTAATACCAGCCCAGAACTTTTGAGGTTTTAGCTGATATTATTGTTGGAGGAGGGTGTAGTGATTTTTTTTTGTCTAGAATGACAGATTTTTTTGGTCTGATTCCTTAGCTGCCTGTATCTTACTTGATCCATGGGGGCTTTGGTAACATGCCACCTGGCCCAGGAGTTGTTTCTTAGTTTAATTTTGTTTTTTGTTTCTTTAGATAGCCACGGTGCAACTGTGGCTTTTACACAGATGGTACGGGTAATAGCATGGTGGTTAAGGATAGCCAGAAATCTGGTACTGAGTTCATTTTGAAAGTTGTCAAGGTTAAAGTTCCTGATGTTTCTTATAGTTTTGTAAGTGGGCTGGTTGGGAATGTCAGCTTTGAGCCTAATAATATAGGTAAGGCATTGATTATTTAGATCATCAGGTAATGTACCTGACTTGTACTTTTTGGGGTGGCTGTTAATAAGTATCCAATCAAGGATACTACTTTGACTCTATTTTTGCTAAATCTGGTGGGGGTGGAAATGATCTGAGTAAACCCGTGGAGGTTTAAATGGGTGGAGGGAGTTTCAGAGGAACAGGTGTTCAAATCAATGTTAAAGTCCCCCAAAACAATAGCTTCCTGGGGATAGTTAGAAGCTAGCCAATGTAAGATATTTTCTGGAGTATTATCATTCTTGCTGGGTGGAATATAAATGCAGACAATGTATCTGCATTTATTTTTGTTTATTATTAGTTTGGTGATGTTAATTTCTACATTGCCAAACTGGGGTGGCTGTTGAATGTCAATTATTATTGTTAGGGTAGACTTGTATAGTACAACTATCCTGCCACCTTTTCTGGAGATCCAGTCCAGTCTAAGGATGTTGTACTGTGGGAAGGTTATTTCATTATCTTTGGTTATTGGTTTTAGCCAGATTTCTGTAAGGCAGAGGATATCAGGGGAGTGAACAGCTAAGAGTCCATGTAGGCTATGGATCATGTTGTTTAGGCTTCTGATGTTGAGATGACAGACCAGAAATGAGTTTGGAAGTCTATTAATCTGGGTAGTATACATTGGGTTGTTAGACGGTGTGCTTGGGTCTACTGTTGCGGATGGGCCAGGGTTGGGGTGGATGTCTCCATCCTTCATAAGATTAATTTTTAAGTTGCTTATGAGTCTTAAAAATTTGTTTATGATTTTTTCATAGCTATTGGTTTTTAAGCTAATGTAGCTGTGTTTAGTCATGTGATTGTAACTGGGGGGGGTGAGGAATTAGGAGAGGGGTGGTTATGTGGTGGATAAACTTATCAAATGCTGGGTTGGTGTCTGAGAGTTTGGGTATTGGATTTCAAGATGCTGTACATAGTCATAGGAGCTTAGGTGATAAGGAATGAATAGCAGGTGTACTAAGGGTAACAGTATTAGTGTTTTAGCTGTAGTCATAGTACATTACTAGGGTAGGGTCTGCATTGAGTGTATGTGGTGGATAAAAGATTAGAGAGAATAGAATTGCTATGGGTGGGTTAATATGGATAGTGGGGTGGATAGAGGGTGTATTATTGTGCTAGGAGTTTGCTGGGTTCTAGGAGCAAGTGTAGTTGGTTAGCTAATTAAGGGGGCATGCCAGTGGTACTATAAATGTAGTACTACCAGGGGTGGGTGGAATATGGGGGCAGGGTGGGGCGCAGAGCAAGCGAATAAAGCGGAATGGGGGTAAACCAGTAAAGCAGATGCCTAAAGGCAGCATGTGCAGGTATGAGTTACAAGCACACTTTTTTGTTTCCTTTTATATGCCCAATACTCTGTTCCTAAGCCCTACTGTTAAATGAGTTACAAGCAGGCTTTTTTGTTTCTTTTTATATGCCCAATACTCTTTTCCTAGGCCTTGCTGTTAAAAACTACACAGTTCCCTGCCTGCTTCTCAATTTACAATGCAGAGAGCCCGTTTTCCAATTCCCTTTTGTATCACGCTTGTTTCACTTAGTTTATTGAGAAATGCACTGTTTGGAGGTGGAGAACACACTACTCTTGTCTGTTTGAATAGTAGAAAGCACACTGCTTTTACCTTAATTGGAGGAGAAAGAAGGCTACAGGAAAGTCTAACCCTTCCAACCTAATGCTTATAAGCATAAACAGATTACAAGCAGAAGTTATGGAGACATTCACCAGTGCTTTTTTGGACCCAGTTTGTCAGGTTTACAGGTGGCAAGGTATTTTAGTGGATACTGACCTTATTAAAACAAGTTCCATGGTGGGGGAAAGTCTTCTGTACTTGTTGTTATTGTCGGAATGACCCTATATGCTTTTACAAGCCTTTCAGGGGGAGGTGAGGTAGGAACACCTAGAGGGGGGATATGATTATTAGTACTATTCCAAGAACAGAGGTAATGCATTCAAACATTCAGTATACATGATTATCAAACAAGTCTACATGCACCTTTTAGTATTAGCAAACAGCAGCACTCTTTCCTATATATCTGCCTTAAGGGCTCAGTTAATATTCATTATTTCTGTCCCTTATCAATGCTACACTACCCAGGACAGACCACTAAGTCAATGCAAATGACAACAAATGGATACAATATCAACAGCAGCTTGCGAGTAATTTGTAGCAGCCGGTATCCGATTAACATGCCTTAATTCATCAAGGTTTCAGTTTGCGAGTAAATGCTGTAAACTGTTAGTACATTGAGCTCAGATAAAGAAACAAGAATTAAATACATAAGTATGTGAACATACCTCAACCGACTGAGACCTGATGCACTGGTTAATTTGAAAATGGCTGGTCAGGTAGGTGATTATGTAACCTCTGATTACCTGAGAGAGGGGGGAGGTGAAGGGCTGAAACCAAGCTAAACCAGTAAAGCAGATGCCTAGACGCAGCATGTGCAGGTATGAGTTACAAGCACACTTTTTTGTTTCTTTTTATATGCCCAGTACTCTGTTCCTAAGCCCTACTGTTAAATGAGTTACAAGCATGCTTTTTTGTATCTTTTTATATGCCCAATATTTTGTTCCTAGGCCCTATTGTTAAAAACTACACAGTTCCCTGCCTGCTTCTCAATTTACAATGCAGAGACCCCGTTTTCCAATTCCCTTTTGTAGCATGCTTGTTTCACTTAGTTTATTGAGAAATGCACTGTTTGGAGGTGCAGAGCACACAACGCACGTCTGACTGAATAGTAGAAAGCACGCTGTTTTTACCTTAATTGGGGAAGAAAGAAGGCTACAGGAAAGTCTAACCCTTCCAACCTAATGCTTATAAGCATAAACAGATTACAAGCAGAAGTTATGGAGACATTCACCAGTGCTTTTTTGGACCCAGTTTGTCAGGTTTACAGGTGGCAAGGTATTTTAGTGGATACTGACCTTATTAAAACAAGTTCCGTGGTGGGGGAAAGTCTTCTGTACTTGTTGTTATTGTCGGAATGACCCTATATGCTTTTACAAGCCTTTCAGGGGGAGGTGAGGTAGGAACACCTAGAGGGGGGATATGATTATTAGTACTATTCCAAGAACAGAGGTAATGCATTCAAACATTCAGTATACATGATTATCAAACAAGTCTACATGCACCTTTTAGTATTAGCAAACAGCAGCACTCTTTCCTATATATCTGCCTTAAGGGCTCAGTTAATATTCATTATTTCTGTCCCTTATCAATGCTACACTACCCAGGACAGACCACTAAGTCAATGCAAATGACAACAAATGAATACAATATCAACAGCAGCTTGCGAGTAATTTGTAGCAGCCGGTATCCTATTAACATGCCTTAATTCATCAAGGTTTCAGTTTGCGAGTAAATGCTGTAAACTGTTAGTACATTGAGCTCAGATAAAGAAACAAGAATTAAATACATAAGTATGTGAACATACCTCAACCGACTGAGACCTGATGCACTGGTTAATTTGAAAATGGCTGGTCAGGTAGGTGATTATGTAACCTCTGATTACCTGAGAGAGGGGGGAGGTGAAGGGCTGAAACCGAGCTAAACCAGTAAAGCAGATGCCTAGACGCAGCATGTGCAGGTATGAGTTACAAGCACACTTTTTTGTTTCTTTTTATATGCCCAGTACTCTGTTCCTAAGCCCTACTGTTAAATGAGTTACAAGCATGCTTTTTTGTATCTTTTTATATGCCCAATATTTTGTTCCTAGGCCCTATTGTTAAAAACTACACAGTTCCCTGCCTGCTTCTCAATTTACAATGCAGAGACCCCGTTTTCCAATTCCCTTTTGTAGCATGCTTGTTTCACTTAGTTTATTGAGAAATGCACTGTTTGGAGGTGCAGAGCACACAACGCACGTCTGACTGAATAGTAGAAAGCACGCTGTTTTTACCTTAATTGGGGAAGAAAGAAGGCTACAGGAAAGTCTAACCCTTCCAACCTAATGCTTATCAGCATAAACAGATTACAAGCGGGAGTTATGGGGACATTCACCAGTGATTTTTTGGACCCAGTTTGTTAGGTTTACAGGTGGCAAGGTATTTTAGTGGATACTGACCTTATTAAAACAAGTTCCATGGTGGGGGAAAGTCTTCCGTACTTGTTATTCCTGGAATGACCCTATATGCTTTTGCAAGCATTTCAGGGGGAGGTGAGGTAGTAACACCTTATTAAAACAAGTTCCATGGTGGGGGGAAGTCTTCCATACTTGTTGTTATTGTCAGAATGACCCTATATGCTTTTAGAAGCCTTTCAGGGGGAGGTGAGATAGGAACACCTCAACCAACTGGGACCTGATGTACTGTAGTGTCTTGCATCAGGTCTGCACAATGGTGCATTCGTGGTGTTACCTAGCTTGCACAGCTATGAACTGTGTAGTTTCCCAGTTTTCAGCATGAATATTTATGCAAATGATAGATAAATGCCATGCATTTGTTAAATTGCTAAAGGAAGTAACTGTGTCAGCGTAGCCACATCGTGTAGGCTCCTACACAATGTTTAGATTCCCACTAGATTTTTCATACTCAGTGTGCATGTTTGCACAGCACACCACTTGCTGCAAACAGTTTGGGCATAGCTTAGCATGTTCACTTCAGCAGACCACCCATATGACACTTATGACATAGCCTGCTATGAATGAAAACCGGATATATTCAATTTATATGATATAGCATTGTATTAGCTATGCTGAGTGACACTGCGCATAGCACAGTGTAGCGCAATGAATTAGGGCTTTTAAATCATGTTAATTATATCTTAAGTAGGTGAAATGCATCATAATTACCCAATACCACATGGTGGACCTACACCACAACTGTATAAATTATGAATACACCCCACATTCTGATTTTCCCTCAGTACTCTGAACCATTGGAGGAGAGACTTGGAAATTTTAACTCAGATAATGCTAGGGGCTGCTGCAGCTATTCTGAATCTGTATGTGTTAGAGGCTGAAGTCACTGCTGCTGGTGCTGCTGACAATAGTCCTAGTCCAAGGAGGAGAAGAGTGTCCAGGCCCAGGGTAACCTACCAGGAGCTACGTGAGCTGGAGACAGTCGAGCGCTACAGGGTGGACAGGGACATATTACAAGAGCTACTCTCAACTCAGAGCCAGAGCTAACAGAGGAGAACCCATCCCAGTAGAAACTAAGGTATGTGTAGCCCTTAGGATACCAGCTACTTTTCAAAGACCAGCTGAGGACATGATGGAGGTGTTGCAGGAATCTGCATCCAGCATACTCCACTAATTTCTGGATGCTATGCTCCCACATGCCAATGAGCACATATATTTTCTCCTTGCCCCTGAGGTGAGGGCCAACAATATGTAGCACTTCTACCATGTAGCACACTACCCTGAAGTACTGGGTGCCATAGATTGCACTCATGTACACATCAAGGCACTACCTGATGAGCAGGGTAGAATCTACATTAACCACAAGGGATACCACTCCATCAATGACCAAGTCATGTGCAATGCCCAGGGGATTATCGTGAATGTGTTGGCTGGCAACCCTGGCAGTTATCACAACTCCCTATCTGGCACATATCACAGCTGTACAGAATATTTGGTAGGTGGGACATCCCACGAGGCCATTTACGGGGGGATGCTAGCTATGCCCTGGAACCGTGGATGATGACAATCATCAGAAATGCACATACACCCATGGAAGAATGCTATAATGAGGCACATGTATGAACTAGGAATATCATAGAACATGTGTTTGGGCTTCTGAAGTCACAGGTCTCGTGCCTCGATATATCTGGTGGAGCCTTACAGTATACTCCAGCCACATGTGCATAGATATTCACAGTATGTGCTATGCTACACAATCTGATTCTGCAAAAACAGCTCCAGCAGGGTCAGCAATGGGAAGGGATGCACACCCCCCCACCAGTGCTTAGGTTGCCACAGCCACAGTCACAGGAAGACACAGAGGAGGAACCCCCTGCAATTGTCCCTGTAGGCAGATGTAGGCATGCTCAGTACACCCTGGCTTTGACCAAGAGACAATGCATAGCACATTCACTGACAACCTAGGGACCTAGGGGCTAACACCTTACTCCTACTCACATACAGATATTAAAATTGATGCTAGCCAAATCACACATTCTGTACCTGTGCTTGTACTACTTGCATCAGATAGAGTCAGCCCTGAACTGCAGTTATGTCATCTGCTGCACTTTCAAGGTAAGTCCATAACCTACACAGTAGTATAGTTGAGTTTTATGTTTTGTTATTGTAGCTATGGACTGGGTACTTTATGCAGGGAACTATACTGGCCTATTTGGACAGAAATTACATCCACATGGGTATACAGACATCCATTCCACTAACATTTCACCATTTGTATGTGATAGGCCTCAAGCATGGAATTATCATGTAGTCCTAATGCAAGAGATTACTGGTACTTCATTCAAGGGACATGTTAGAAAGTGAGGTTATATGACAGACTAGTGTATGTCCTAGCAGAACATGGCCTTTTGTTCCCCCACCCCTCAAACAGCAGTGTCCCCTTGTAACTGCCATGCCACTAAATCATCTATGCCGTATGAGCATTTCACACATTTAGTGTGTCACACAGCATCAGGACAGTAATGTACAATTTTGAACTTATATTTTATGTGTTAGTTAACTAAGAATAGCAAAGTACATATTTCTGTAGGTGACAGTGTGATGAATGATCTCTTGCCTGTCAAGGTGCTTCTGTGGCTAAAAGGACTAAGGCAGGTAGTTTGTGTTATAGTGTTCAGGGCTCTAATCCTGAGATATCCAGATGTTTTCCATGTGAAGTAGTAATAAGTATTTTCTACAGACTGTGACTCTGTGTGCTATACTAGTAATAACCTATTTCACATATTAATTACACATTTGTGCCTGCGTTGGTTATCTAAGACCTGTTTAAAAAGAATTAGGTAATAGTGGAAAAGTTATTATCAGAATTGTAAAGGTTGGGACTTGAAATTATATATCAGCATGCAAGTGTTGAAAATAGATCTAATACAACCTGTAACATGATGTACTATGACAATATAATAAAATCAATGACTGAAAATTTGTGCTGTGATGTAATTTATAGAGATTTGTCAGGGCCATACACAAAACAATAATCAATAAGCTAGAACAACTAAGTACTGATGCACTCTTGATAAGATGGATAGCTGCATGGCTTACATATAGGACATGGCAAGTATCATAAAGCAGTTGGACAAGTGAAATTCTTGGTTACAGTTGGGGTGTTGCAAAGGGCTCCTAGACCCAAACCTGTTTAGATTTGTCTTTAGACCTATCTATTTCATCTGAGTTCTTCTACAGTCTGCATGCAGATGACTTGAAATTGAGTATACTGATTACACGTGTTACAGATGGAGCATGTCTGCAAAATAACTTGAATAAATTCACCTTTTGGGCACAGGAGCATAATATGCTGATAAATGCATCAAACTTTAAGCATATGAGATTTGGGAGACATAAATAGAAAGATGAATATAAAATACAGCACACAGTGATTGAAACTGTAGATTCATTTATGGACCTGAGTATATAGGTAGATCCAACATTGAGTGTTTCTAATCATATCATAATCCCAGCCTGGAGTACAGCTAGTTGTAGCCTGGAGTCAGTTTATGGAACAGTAAGCCTCTGATGTAACCAGTGCACCTACTATTTGCACACTGCTTAGCAATGTGCCAACAGTTCAAAAAATGCCACTGTGCATGTCCATACACTTAGTTAAGCAGAGCACAAATCCATTGCACCTTGAGCAATATGTTTAAAAAAAAAAAAAAAAATATATATATATATATATATATATATATATATATATATATGTATATATTACTATATTTATATGCATATATATGTATATGTGTGTGTGTGTGTGTGTGTGTCTGTGTGTCTGTATTGCCCTCCTTACCCAGATCATGGATAGTAAAGTTGCTCTATAACACTTATAATGTTGGAAAAAGAACAAAAAAAAGGGCTCAACATTAGATAATGCACTTACAAAAAGTGTGGAAGTGCATAGAATAATGTGTGTTGCAAGTGGAGTACTACTGGGAAATCTGAAGTTCAGATTTCTGGCAGTCTTCTCTCATGTCATGTTTAAATGATACCACATTTGACAGCAAACCACAATTTAGTGTGAAACACACATAACTATGAGTCAAACCTATGTACTTGCTGCAAACATCTGGACAGTGGTGAGTCATACCACGTCTCCCTAAGATAGCATGTGGAAACCTTGAAAATGTATGGCACAGTATGTGAGTACATACATATATTGTGAAGCCATATGTTTGTATCAATGGCAGCAACAATACCCATTTTCACTACAGCCCCCCTGTGTCTGCTGGATTTCACCACAAATACATCAACAACTGAACAAGTTATTTAATGTATTATGTTGTGTGCACACTCATTGATAGGGCTAATTTAATTTTGCTGCAGGTTTACCCATCCAAATGCAAACAGACACATATGCCCAATATGGATACTGTTGTCACATAGCTAGGCTACAAAACAGTTTTCTGACTGTTGGGCTACTAGCTGCAGATGACAGAAGGAAGCAATGTGACTCTGTAGGCCTCCCAAGCTGTTTAGCACAGGGCTTGTTTATGTTCTCTAGGATTGCTTCACCTGCAGTGATTTACAAAGCAGACTTGAACCGTGTTCCGTGCACTAAATACTGTGATCTCTATTGTGTAAGACTAAATAGGTAGGGATTCTAATCTCACTCAAGCCCACGTGGTGTGTGAATGTGTGTGTGTGTGTGTGTGTGTGTGTGTGTGTGTGTGTGTGTGTGTGTGTGTGTGTGTGTGTGTGTGTGTGTGTGTATCCCCCTACAACACATTTGAATCCCAAACTGGCATGGTTTTCTGCTGTTTTGGGCCTTACAGGTGCTTCAGGCCTCCATAGTCTTGTCTGCTGATATCATCTCCCATATGATTAACTAAAGACAAGTGGACATCAGAGTTGAGCAGTGGTGCATGATATAAGTTGTGTGTTCTGTAATCTCTAAACTTAGATAGGTAGGTGTTCTAATCTAACTGCAGCCAACTTGGTGTGTGTGTGTGTGTTAGTCAGAGCATTTTAAATCAGCCTATGGGATTATAGGATCATAGGAAGTCTCTAGGCTGATGACCCTAGGGCCTTTACCATTTTCTTACCCTTATTTCTACAAGCAACACCTATTGCCCTTGTCTAAGAGGGACACTGGGTGAATTTACAGTCACCCATCCAATCTTCCAGATTGCGTTGGAAAAGGGGCAATGGGGTGTTCTATTTAACATGAAGTGGGAGTCATTTCCAAAGGTGTGTTAACCTCTGGGAGAAAAAGCTATCCCTCCAGAAGGTTTTATTAATGCCACATACCAGGTTAAGGTCTGTAAAGCGAGTAACCTGTGTAGCATTTGACGAATGGCTATGCAACATTCCCAATAAACCAGGGTCAGAGATTGCTTCGTATGCAAGGCACATATCACCACTGATTAGCTTCTATGAAACAGAATAAAATGACAGTCATTTCAGATGATCCACGTAGGACAGATGCTGAAGACCTTGCTTTTTCCTTGGGAGGGACCTCTCTGTTCTGTCCAATTGCTGCAGATGCTTGGAAAGGTGCATATCAAAAGGGCCATTGTACTCAAACATTGCTATGATGATGGAAGAGTACAGGGAGGTTATAACTATTTTTTTCGGCAATCAATGCCCTACCCTATGACATGAGCAAGATAGACTGCCCTTCTTACCACTGTGGAGACATGGTGTTCAAACGTAAGGTAGCTGTGACTCAGTATGCCCAGGTCTATAACCATTAAATGCATATGTAAGGTGTTGCTATTGATGTGGTAGTTAGCAGGGACATTGCTTTCACCAAAAGGAATGATAATGCAATTTTTTTTGCATTGAGGTTAAGGCCATGACTTTTGCACCAACCATTTGTTTGTGTAAGACCCTGTGGTAGGATGTTGACATCATTTGAAGATTCTATGACCACTCCCAGTTTGCAGTCATCTGCAAACTTTGTCAGCCACAGAAATTTAGTTTTTGCCTGTACTTTGGGGAAATATTCCAAACAATACAGATTTGAAGCCTGTGGAACACCACTGGTTACAGGTTTAATGTTGGAGGAGGATTCCCCTATTTGGAATATATGAGCCAGTTAGTGACCCATATAATAATATAATGGTTGATGCCTACTTGGGTGAGTTTGTCTATGATGCCGGAAAGGGAGATACTGTCAAATGTCTTGCCTAAGTTCAGGTAGGCTGTATGTACAGATTTCGGCACATGCAAGGCATTTGTGACTGTCCTGAAGAAGTCCACCAATTTTAACTGGCATGATCTCCCTTTTTGGTGATTACTTATGTCTTTGTTGATAAGGTCCATAATGACTTGCTCCTTGGCCTTGCAGATAAGGCTAATCAGGATAATAGGTTAATAGTTCCCATGGTCAGTGGATATACCACCTTTGTGCAAGGGAATAACAGTGGCTGTTTTCAATTCAGCTGGTATGTAGCCAGTGCTTACACTATGACTGAAAAGAGTACCCAATGTTGTAGCTAATATATGTTGGAGCCCATGTCAGGCGCAGCCTGGGATGTTATCAGCTGCCATAGATGCTGTGTTTTTAGCCTTACAAAGGGCATTTATAGATTGCCCTTTAGAGATACAAGGTAGGGGCTAGGTGGTAGGGATGTCATGGGGTATGTGTGGTGGGGACAGAGGAGTGAAGTTGTCAAAGAACCTGTTGGCCAAAAGGTTAGCTATGTCCACAGCCTTAGTATATGTGGTAGCATTAACTAACAGTATGGCACAAATCAGGGCCTTCCTTTTAGGTTGCAAATGTAATTAGAGTATTCGTTGTGGTTGTCTTTTGTTGAGGAAGCTAATCTGGGCTCATGGTTTGCTTTGGAGGATTTCACAAGACTTCTTATTGTCTTGATGAGGGGGTGTTTCCAGTTTGCGAGGGCTCCCTCCCTCTTTGTCTTAGACACCAAGTTCTTCCTCTTATTGTAAAGCTTGTCAATTGTAGTTGTTCACCAGACAGGATTGCTCTTCCTTGAGGAACTTGTTTTGGTCCTATCAGGTACGGAAGAGTCAATGCAGTTATACAGGTGTTTGTATAAAGCAATGGTGTAGAGCTCGCTATAGTAGCCAATTCCATCTGAGGGAGGAGGTACAGTGAGGCTATTTATACAATCCCGTAAGAGGTTATAATCTGCTTTGGAGAATCTTTTCTTGTAATTGCTGCTGGGGGGGCAGGTGTGACAGTTGCTTTGAATGAGAACGATTTGTGGTCGGACCACACCAGGTAGGACCGCACAGTGGTGGTGTTACAGTGGTCCCCATATTGTTAAGCACAATATGCCGGATATTGGCTCCCCTTGTGGGGGTGTTAACCAGATAGTCCAGGCAATTGCAGTTAATGAAGTCAAGGAATCTTTGGGCAAGTGAGTATGAGCATGAGTAATGTACCCATTCAATGGATGGGTAGTTAAGTTCGCACAAAACCATGGTTTTCTGATGTATCCTGATAGAATCCAGTACATACAAACAAGCAGAGGGGGTGTTCTGATTCATGGAGAGGGTCCTGTAGCTGGCAATGACTTGAATACGTGTCCTACAAACAGTTACTTGCACCTTAAATGTCGCCAGGGAGCCATACTGCTTAACCACTCTGTATGTGTATTTATCTTTAAAGAATAGTGATACACCACACACTTTATTTTTCATGCCCTCGGTGTCAGATGTGAACATGTGGAAGGAGGTGTAACCCTGTATGGCTGGAGTGCTCTCCATAGCCTTGGTCCAGGTCTCTGTGGCTGCACAAATGTCTGCATCTTCCAAGGTGAGGACAGCTTCCAGTGAGGGCACTTTTGTGATGAGACTCCTACCATTTAGCTGCATAACCTTGGTTTGTTTTTGGATGTGTTTTTTTACATTGGAAATTTTGTACTTGAGACACCACCTAAAAATGGCAGTATGGGGGTGGCAAGATCCTTGGCCAGTAGCCTTAATCCATGGGGTGAAAGATGAAGACCATCTCTGGCAAAGAACTGAGGTCTGTCAATCATATCATCACAGGCTGACATATACTGTATCCCCTTAGAATGACACCAGACACTAAACTAATTATGGAGGTCAATCATTTTCTGTTTGTATTGAGGCATCATCCTAGTTGGAGGTAAAATTCTGCATAAAGCTAGGGACATACCTGCCTGAGACACATAGTATGAGAGTTCATTAATGTGTCCCTCCATATAGTTCTGAGAGGTACTTCGCAAGTCATTCACACCAACATGGAATATGATGGAGTCATAACAGTACCTGTTGTTGAGAGACTTGAGTGCATGTCTGATATGGCATATCATGTCACCTGACAGACAGCTGACTGTGACCTTTCCCTTCTCCAGTCTGGTGAGAGGGACATCAGTGTGTCTCACGATGAGATCACCTATGACTAATATGTTTGATTTTGTGCATTTCCTTAGGTGTTTAACAGGGGAGACACTGGTGTGTGAGCTATTATGTGTAATGTGTTCTGCAGACAAAGTAGTATATGTAGCATGCTTGTGTTAGGTTTTGGAGGTTTGTGGTGTTTAGGTATGTTTCTGGTAATGGCCTCCGCATATGTAGGTATGTGCAACGTGGGTTTGGGTGGAGTAGGAGGTGAGGTGTGCATACTGGCAAACCGTTCATTGTCATCTGCACTGACTGGTATATGAAAGAGCATGGATTCAAGGTGAGCATGGATTCAAGGTTCTTAATAGGCTTGCATCTCCCACACATTGTGTTTGTGTGAACTAGGAGTAGAGTGTCGGTGATGCAGTCCACATCTCTTCAACAGACACTGTTAATGCCATTAGCAATAGATTATTGATTGTTTATACATCACAACAGGCCATGGTTAGGCAGTGGCCTGACAGATGCTTAAATGTCAGATGTTATTACCTTTATGGCATCATTCTAAGGTAATACAGTACCTGACAGTGTGAGACAACATGGTGGATTGAGTATGCTGCTTTGTCAGGCATGTGGCACTTTCCTGAGCCATAATCCTGTTATTAGGCAGGGTCACAATAGCAAACTTACAGATGTCACAGTGTACAACTCCAACAAAAGTAATGGTCATGTTGCTACACCCTTGGGGTTCACAGACTCAAACACACTCTGTAGGCACTTTTTGCAGTGAAGATGTAGATCTCTGTGCATGCACAGAAAACCTACTCAGCTTTGAAGTAAGTACTTAAGCCTTGCAAGGCTACAATGCCTGTCAAACAACCAGACAACAAATGGATGTTCTGTGAAATAATTTGGGACTATAGTTTGATGTTCTGGAAATGTACAGTATGACATATGTAGGACATGGTGGAGGGACAGGAACAACTTTCTAAGGTGGCCACTCCTCTCCAGTAGGCCTCACATCGATGTCATGCAGATCACCTCCATTATGCTGTTAAAGGCAGACTGAATGAACTGCTCTGAAACCATTACCTAACATGGATCACTGGTGCTGTGGACCTTGCTAGAACAACCATGGACATTTATGTTACCTGACATTGAACATTATATTGTGATGTAGCAGCTATGCTCCTAATCATCATCAAGTCAGTACCCTAGTCCAATCCAAGGAACCTTGGAACCCAAGGCATAATATATGCAAAACTGAACCAATTGGTCTGTTTCCTACTGAAGGCATCTACCTGGAAAAGGCCACAATAAGCCTGCAGGTCCTTGCATCATATGGGACAAGTTTGTGGATCAACAAATAGGTTGTGGCCTGATTCTTATCTTGGGTGTGGTGCTAACTGTTTGTTTCTTGTTAGATGAAAAGAAAAGGAGCATTGTATACCAGCAGAATGCAGCTGTGGTGAGACCAGCAGTTGTAGTAGCCAAGCATTAGCCATTCATATGCCTCCCCTCTTTTCAGCATTATTCATTAGGCAATTCTTTGTTTTCTGTAAGCACTGCTTGATTTGGGTCTAACTTCAGAATAACCAGCTAAATACTCCATCCTTAAGTTTTCAGGGCATATGTATCAGTTTCCACTCCAGTGTTTGGCATTGATCTGTACAGACTCAGACAACTTGAGTGTCATTTCTCCTTCCTGGGGAAGCAAGATGGAACTTACTACAATATCGAGTTGTACACAGGACAACTAGTCTGCAGTGACAAGCACTGTCACCATATTTACAAAACAAATACTCGTGACATTGATTGATATTCTCAATACAAATGTTTAATCAATAAAAAAGGTTCTGTTACCATGGATATGAACTTTCCCATAGTGACCGTTATCACCTTGGTGGATATGGTCATCCTGTGGCAATGTAGAAATTGCCTCATGTTTACCGACAACCAGTTCATTCTCAAACAAACTGATCTGGTATGTGAGAGATGTATTTACACAATGTCACTGTAGGCAAAGTTTTCAAATGATAGTGCTTCCAACGTCAATAAGGTAGTCAGTACTACACATGCTGCATCCATCACACACAGTTCAAAGCAGGCATATGCTGAGGGACTGAAATGTAACCTTCATAAATCACAAAGACCTCATAGACAGAGTGTAGATAACAAATACCCTCAGCAACCCCAAATGCACTCTGCAGAAACAACACACATACCAACACATAGATCTACATCTCATGGAGACTCAACCAGTAAGCAAATAAGGAAACCCAACACACAATCCAACATTCTAGTCATTGTAGACTCCATTGTGAGACACATTGATGTTCCTCTCACCAAGCCGAGTAAGGAGAAAGTCACAGTCAGTTGCTTATCAGGGGCTAGGATCCACCACACTATGCATGCAGTCATGTCACTGGACCACAAGTAAGACAAACACATGTCAGAGATGTAACTATATCATCACCCTGGAATACCTGATCTCTTGCACGAGTCAGTACATATGACAAAGAGCAGGTTGTCAGCCTGCACACCTCACCTCCCACCTCACTCAAATCCACACCACACATACCTACATATGTAGAGGTCATCACCAGAAACATAAACACCAGATACCTCCCAAACACAAACATAAGCATGCTACACATAATGCGTCCAGTGCAGAACACAACACACATAATAGTTCTGGTACTAGTGTCTCACCTGTCAAACCCTTGAGGCAAAACATTTAAAGCAACATATAAGTCATAGGTGATTCCAGTGTGAGACACACACATGTCCCTCTCACCAGGCTGGATAAGGAGAAGATCACAGTCTGCTGACTTTCAGGTGCCAGGATCCACCATTTCGCACATGCACTCATGTATCTCCAGAAAAGGTACTGTTGTGACTCTGACATATTACATGTTGTTGTGAATAACTTGAGACATACCTCTCTGGACTATATGAAGAGAGACATAACTCAACTCTCGGACTATGCGTCTCAGGCAGGTATGTCCCTAGCCTTAACCAGAATTTTACCTTCACCTAGGATTATGCCTCAATACAAACAAAGAATGATTGACCTCAATGATTTCCTTAGTTTCTGTTGTCATTCTAAGGGGATACAGTATCTGTCAGCCTGGGATGACATGATTGACAGACCTTGGTGCTTTGCCAGAGATGGTCTTCATCTGTCACCCCTGGGATTTTGGCTATTGGCCAAGGCTGTTGCCACCCCAATAGTGCCCCTTTTAGGCGGTGTCTCAAGGACAAAAGTCCAGATGTGAAAACCCCATATAAAAACAACCTCCAGGTTATGCTGCGAAATGCTAGGTGTCTTAACATGAAACTGCACTCACTGGAAGTAGTCCTCACTTTGGAACACTTACACACTTTTGCAGTCAAGGAGATCTGGTTCACAGCTGTAGAGTGCACCCCAACCATATCTGGCTGCACCTCCTTTCACATGTTCAGACCACAAACTGAAGGCGTGAAAACTACAGGAGGCAGTGTATTGATTTCATTACATATAAATACAATGCCAGATTGGTTAAACAGTAGGATTCCCTGGAGATCCCTCAGGTGAGATTAACTGTTGGTAGGACACTTATTCAAGTCACAGCCAGCTACAGGACCCTGTCTGTGAGTCAGGATACCCACTCTGTCTATTTGGATCTACTTGAGTCTACCAAGATACATCCAAACACCCTGGCTTTGGGCGACTTTTACTAACCATCCATTGACCAAGTAAAGTACTCATGCTGTAACTCAGTTTCCCAAAGGTTCCTTGTCTTTGTTAACCCCAAGGCACTGGACCTGCTGGTTGACACCCCTACAAGTGGTGCCAATATCCTCTATCTGGTGCTTACCAATCTGGGGGACCACTCCAGCACCACCACCGTGAGGCCTCCCCTAGTAATATCTGACCAGAAATTAGTATCATTCAAACTAACTATCACATCACCAGCCCTAACAGCAAAGAAACTAAAACACTTCTCCAAAGCACATTATTACCTCTTATGGGATGGTATATATATATAGCTGTACTGCACCTCCCCCCTCAGATGGAACAGGCAACTATGGCGAGTTCTGCACCAATGCTTTATACAAACAATTGTTTAACTGCATTGACTTGGCATTACCTGAAAACACCATAACAAGCTCCATAAGGATGAGCAAACTTGCCTGCTGGACAACTGCCATTAACAGGCTTTACAATAAGAAGAAGACATTGCTGTCTAAGAGTAAGAGGTAGGGACCCCTAAAATGGGAACACTCTCTCATCAGTTTAAATAAGACAATAAGACTTCATGTGAGGTCCTCAAAGGCAAACTATGAATCCAAATTGTATTCCTCAGCTCAGGACAACAACAATAAGGCATTCTTTAGTTATATCCATTGCCTAAAAGGACAGGCTCATATTTGTGCCAAACTGGTAGATAATGATACCACATATACTGAGCCTGTGGACATAGCTAACTTGTTAGCTGACAGGTTCTGTGAAAACTTCACTCCCCTGTCCCTGCCACATGTACCACATGGCATCCCTACTACCTGTCCCCTACTTTGTATCTTTAAAGAGCAAGCTGTAAATGCCCTCTCTAAGATCAAAAACACAGCATCTATGGAACCTGATAACATCCCATGCTGTGCCCTACATGGGCTCCAACAAGAATTAACAACAACAATGGGTAACTTTTTCAGCCATTGTCTAAGCACAGGCTTTGTACCAGATGAATGGAAAATGGCCACCATTATTCACCTGCACAGAGGTGATGCTTCTACTGACACAGGGAACAATAGACCTATTAAACTGACTAGCCTTATTTGCAAGGCCATGGAGTGAATCATCATGGACCTTATCAACAAAGATGTAGGTAAGCTCCAAACACTTGCCCGTACTCAAAGGGAGATAATGCCTGTGAAATATTGTGGACTTCTTCAAGACAGTCATCAGGGCTCTGGATGAGGAAAAATCTGTGTGTACAGCCTATGTATACGTAGCCAAGAAGTATAACACTATCCGCCACTCAGGCATCATTGACAAACTCACCCAGCTAGGTATCACTCCTTATATCATTAGATGTATGGCTAACTGGCAACATGATAGACTCATAGATTCATAGGTTCATAGAACGATACTAGGCTATTGGCCCAGAGGCCCTTTTAAGCCTAGTCACGAATTTCACCCATGTTCCCACAAAGTCAGCACCTGTTTTCCCTGTCCAGTAGGGACACAGGTGGGATCCCAGGGGTATATTTTCTGGTTCCCATCCAGCCGTCTAGGTTCCTCTTAAACAGGGCTAGTGAGGTACTCTGCTTGACAAGGAGAGGAAGTCTATTCCACAGATGGGGGAGTCATTGGGACACAAATCTATCCTGCCAACAAGTTCTATTAATGTTATAGATCAGGTTGAGACCTTGCATGTGGGTTGCACGAGTGGAGTTTGACTTATGGATATGCAGTAACTCCATTAAGGCTAAGTCGGAGATAGCCTTGTATGCCAGACACAGGTCACCTCTGAGCAGTCTGTACAAGACTGAGTAGAGGGACAGAGCTTTTAGCCTATCTGTATAGGATAAGTGTTTGAGACCCTGGATTTTTCTGGTCAGGAACCTCTGTGGTCTCTCCAACTGCTTCATGTGCTTGGCAAGGTACATGCTGAAGAGGGCATTGTACTATATAATGGGCTTGATAAGTGAGGAGTTATGAGGAGAAGTGAGGATGTTATGACTTCCTTGTTCCTGGATGAAATACCCTTACTTATGAGGTGGGCCATGTAGAAAGCCCTCCGTACAACGGAGGCAACATGGTGGTCAAAAGTCAGTTTGCTATCAATCTGGGTGCCCAAGTACCTCATGACTGATTGAGTGCTTAGTACATTGCTATTAATGTGATAATTAGTGGGGACACCATTTTCCACAAAGGGAATAATGATGCATTTTTTGGCATTCAGTTTGAGGCCATGCTTCTGGCACCAGTCATTAGTCTGGTTAAGGCCCTCTTGGAGGATGTTCACATCATTAGGGGAATTTATGACAGTGCTCAGCTTGCAGTCACCTGCAAACCTGGTCAGCCACAGACCACTGGTTTTGGCTTGCACCTCAGAAAAGTATATCCCAAACAGTAGAGGCCCCAAGACCGATCCTTGAAGTACACCGCTTGTTATGAGTCTACTACTAGAGGTGGCTTCCCCTATTTTGACTGAGTGGGTTCTATCAGTGAGCCAGTTATCTACCCATCTGGTAGCATACAGGTTGATGCCTATGTGGAAGAGTTTATATATTATGCCCAAGTGGGGAATAGTGTTGAAGGCTTTGGAAAGGTCAAGGTAGGTAGTGTGCACTGTCCTGCCCTCATCCATGGCTTTGCTGACTGTTTCGAAGAAGGTGACCAAGTTTAACTGGCATGATCTCCCTTTGACAAAACCAAACTGTTTGAGATCAAGTGTTTAGAGGTAGCCGATGTCCTTGTTTATAAGGTCCAGGATAGTGTGTTCCATGGCCTTGCAGATCAGGCTAGTTAGGCTGATGGGCCTATAATTGCCTGGGTTGGTGAACGCTCAACCTTTGTTCAGAGGGATGACAGTGGCTGTCCTCCATTCTGTTGGGATGAAGCTGGTGCACAGGCTTTGGTTGAATAGGGTGCTTAGTGGTGTTGAGGTCTCTTGCCTGAGTTCATGTAGGACACAGCCAGGGATGTTGTCAGGTCACATGGAATCTGTACTTTTTGCCTTTGAGAGGGCATTAATACCCTGCTCCCTGGTGATGATGGGAGGGGGGCAGGTGCTGGGGATGTCCTGGTTTACTGATGGGGGGACAGGGGATGAAGTTATCACTAAACTTGTCTGCCAGCAGGTTGGCTATATCTATGGCATTTATGTATGTGGTATTCTTGACCACCAATTCAGAGCAGATTTGGGCATTATTGAGATTGCAGATATATGCAAAGAAGGCCTTGTGATTGTCCTTAGTGGATGTAGTCAATTTGGACTCGAAGCTAGCCTTAAAAAATTTCATCAGTGACCTTATTGCTTGTTCAGACAAAGGAAAGATTGCTTCCAACTTGGCACCTGCTCCTTCTTGATCCTGGACAGCTATTTTTTCCTTTTATTATAGAGTCTGTTTATTGCTGCTGTGCACAAGACAGGTTTACTCTTCCTTGAGGAAGATGATTTGGTCTTGTCAGGTATTGCTGAGTCCATGCAGCTACATGGGTGCTCATATATTTTTTTAGTATAGGCTTGGACATTAGTGTCTGATTCAGCTGTAGGGATGTTGGCTGTGAAGCTGCTTATACCTGCTCTCAGGAGGTTGTAGTCAGCTTTGGAAATTTTTTTTTTCAACCCTGGCCAGGGGGCAGGGAAGATGGTGACTTTGAAAGTGATTGCTTTATGGTCAGATCTTACCAAGGAGGATACCAATGTAGGGGTGCTACAGTAGCTACTCATGTTGGTTAGTACCAGGTCCAGGATATTGTCACCTGTTGTGGGGGTGTTGACCATTGGCATTCATGAAGTCTAGGAATGTCTGGGAATTCATGTTTGAATTAGAATAGATCTTCCACCCTATGGTTGGGTAGTTAAAGTCACCCAGGATCAGGGTAGAGGGCTGAATCTTAATGGATTCAATTAAGTCCAGATAGGTGGAGTGGGCCTTCTGAGTCATGGTTGGGGGTCTGTAGCTAGCTATGATTTGAATATGTGTTTTGTCAATAGTTAACTGCACCTGGAGTGTCTCCTGTGTGTCATACTGTTTGACCAGCCTGGAAGTATGTATGTCTTTAATAAATAGTAGCCCTCTGCTTGGGGTCTGAAAGTATGGTAAGACAAGTAACCTGGTAAGGCTGGGGTGTTCGCAGCTTTGAACCAGGTTTCAGTGACTGCACAAATGTCAGCATCTTCCAGGGTGAGGAATGATTATAATGAGTACAGTTTCATGTTAAGACTCCTAGCATTTAGCAGCATGACCTTTACATTTCATTTTAGAAGAATTTTTCACATTGGCAATTTTTGTCCTCATGACTTTACCTAAAAAAGGCACTATGGGGGAGGCAAGAGCCTTTGCCAGAAGCCTAAAACCCAGGGGAGACAGATGAAGGCCATCTCTGGCAAAGCATCGTAGTCTGCAATCATGTACTCCCAGGATGTCATGTACTGCATCCCCTTGGAATGACACCAGAAACTAAGCCAATTGTTAAAGTCAATCATTTTCTGTTTGTACTGAGGCATCATTCTGGGTGACGGTAGGATGCTGCTTAAGGCTAGGGACATACCTACACATATTCAGCAAGCTCAATCATGTCTGTCTTCATATAGTCCAGAGAGGTATGTCTCAAGTCATTCATACCAACATGGACTATGACAGAGTCATAAAAGTACCTGTTGTTGAGAGACTTAAGTGTGTGAGTGATATGGTGGATTCTAGCACCTGACAAGCAATTTACCATGACTTTCCCCTTGTCTAGTCTGGTGAGGGGGACATTTGTGTGTCTCAAGATAGGGTCTACAGTGACTAGTATGTTGGGTTTGTGACTGGACCTTAGAGGCTGTGAGACACAGGCATGTGTACTATGTATGGTTCTTGCTGCGGTAGATTGTAATGTGCATGTGTGCTTTTGCCCCCTAGGAGTCTTTTGTTTAGGTATGTTTTTGTTGAGAACCTCCACATATGTAGGAATGTATTGTACAGGTGCGGGTGGTGGTAGAGGTGTGGTGCTTGTGGTGTTTGTGCAGACAACCTTCTGAGTGACAGATGAACTGGTTTGTGACTGAGACAGCAAGGATTCTAGGTTCTTAATGTAACTGCATCTCTCACATGTTGTGTTCCTAGGCAGTAGAAGAAGAGGGTAGTCGGTGGACATGAGGCAGTTGCTACACTGTCTCAGGATGCTCATAGCAACAAGACTAGCAGGAGAGACCACAGGAAATTTTCCGTCCAGAATCTGTGGAAGAGAGGTAAAGGATGGTAGAGTGGGTGCTATCAGAATAGTGCACCTATAGGTGTGAGTAAGGCTGGATAAAAATCACAGTAGTAGCAAGAGAGGGGATCAGTTACACAGGAGTGCTAGTAAGGGAAAAAATGCAACTGCGATACCTTGCAGTGGTCTAAAACAGCACAGCAGCAGTGGACAAAGAGCAAACAAGTGCAACACCCTGCAAACACATGATATAAATACCAGAAAATATGTAAGAATCTAGAAGCTTGAATTACTACCCAGTCCTGTTAGCCCCTGCTCTTTCAACCAATCACTCATGCTAGAGAAGGTCAGGCAACCATTACTCTCACTAACAGTGAAAAAAAGACACTATCAGCAGAAGATGGCTGTCAGAAACACAGCAAAACAACCAGGCCTGGATAACAGCTGGCCTCTATCCAGACTATGCTACCTGACTAGATCACAGAAACCTCACAAAAATGCACAGAAAGTCACAGATAGAACACTCACAAACAGAGAATACAGCTATCAGTATGAAAAGGCATTTTACAGTTAAGAAAGTCAATAAAATGCAATTACAGTAATGAAACACTATCTAACAATGAAAATACAGTTAAACAGTATAAAGCAGTACAAAAATGCAGTGAAACAGCAAAAAAGCTTTATAACAGTGCATAATGTAGTAGATTAGCTGTATAGCAAAACTATAAGCATTAAGAAGTGCAATTCAATGAAATAAATGTAAGAAAAAAATTATTCTGCTCTTAGAGCCTCAGGGAATTACCTTTGTTGTCACAGCGATGAATCACCACTCCTCAACCTGGTAAAAACAAGCACAGCCCCAGCAGACACAGGGTTTAAATAACAGAAAAGATGGAAGAATCTAGAAGCTCGAATTACTACCCAATCCTTCTAGCCCCTGCTATTTCAACCAATCACTCGTGCTAGAGAATGTCAGGCAACCCTGTTACTCTCACTAACAGTGAATACAAGACACTATCAGCAGAAGATGGCTGCCAGAAACACAGGCAACTCAACATGCAAAACAAAAAGTCCTGGATAACAGCAGGCCTCTATCCAGACTATGCTACACGACTAGAACACAGAAACCTCACAAAAATGCACAGAAAAGCACAGATAGAGCACTCACAAACCAAAAATAGAACTCTCAGTATGAAAAAGCAGTTTACAGTTAAGAAAGTCAATAAAAATGCAATTACAGTAATGAAACACTATCTAGCAATGAAAATACAGTTAAAACAGTATAAAACAGTACAAAAATGCAGTGAAACAGTAAAAAAGCTTTATAACAGTGCATAATGTAGTAGATTAGCTGTATAGCAAAACTATAAGCATTAAGAAGTGCAATTCAATGAAATAAATGTAAGAAAAAAATTATTCTTCTCTTAGAGCCTCAGGGAATTACCTTTGTTGTCACAGAGATGAATCACCAATCCTCGGCTTGGTAAAAACAAACACAGCCCCTGCAGACACAACGTTTAAATAACAGAAAAGATGGAAGAATCTAGAAGCCCGAATTACTACCCAATCCTGCTAGCCCCTGCTATTTCAACCAATCACTCGTGCTAGAGAATGTCAGGCAACCCTGTTACTCTCACTAACAGTGAATACAAGACACTATCAGCAGAAGATGGCTGCCAGAAACACAGGAAACTCAACAAGCAAAACAAAAAGGCCTGGATAACAGCAGGCCTCTATCCAGACTATGCTATGCAACTAGAACACCGAAACCTCACAAAAATGCACAGAAAAGCACAGATAGAGCACTCATAAACCAAAAATACAACTCTCAGTATGAAAAAGCAGTTCACAGTTAAGAAAATGCAATTACAATAATGAAACACTATCTAGAAATGAAATACAGTTAAAACAGTATAAAACAGTAAAAACTGCAGTGAAACAGTAAAAAAAGGCTTTATAACAGTGCAAAATGTAGTAGATTAGCTGTATAGCACAACTATAAGCATTCAGAAGTGCAATTCAATGAAATAAATGTAAGAAAAAAACTTATTCTGCTCTTGCAGCCTCATGGAATTATATGCATATAGTCAAAATAGGGGATTCTTCCTCCAACAGCACACCTGTAACCAGTGGTGTTCCCAAGGATCTGTCCTAGTACCTCTACTGTTTGGAACCTAGTTCTCCAAAGTGCATGCTAAAACTAAAGGCTCTTTGGCTGACAAAGTTTGCTGATGCCTGCAAACTGGGAGCGGTCATAGAATCTCTAAACAATGTCAGCATCCTACATACATAATGATTGATGCCAAAGTCATGGCCTTAACCTCAATGCCAAAAAATGTATTATCATCCCTCTCAGTATGTGTGATGTTCCTGCTAACTACCTAATCAATAACAAAACACTAAGTATGCATTCACTGGTGGGAGACCTGGGCACACAGGTTCACAGTAACCTTACCTTTGATCAGCATGTCTCCAGAGTGGTAAGTAGGGCATTCTATATTGTTCATTTCATAAGTAAGGTCATTGCATCCAAAAAAATGAAAGGAGTTATAACTCTCTCTGTACTCTCTCCTCATCAGGCCAATAATGGAATACAATGCTCATTTGGTGTGCACCTTTCCAAGCACCTGCAGCAATTGCAGGGATCTCAAAGGTTCCTCAAAAAGATAATTCAAGGTCTTCAGCATCTGTCTTGTGTGGATCATCAGAGATCATTGTCACTTCATTCTGTTTCATACAGACTACTCATAGGTAGTGCATATGAGGCAATTTTTGACCATGCTGTGTTTGAAATGCTTCATATCCACAAGTAAAATGGTACATGGGTTACTCACTCTAAAGACCTTAACCTGGTATGTGACAGTATTAGAGCATGCTGGAGGGTGAAATTTGTCTCCCAGGGGGTTACTGCACCTTTGGAATGAGCTCTCACCTAATGTCAAACAGAGCACCTCATTGATCCTCTTCAAACACAGTGTGGGAGATTGGATGTGTAACTGTAATTTCACACTGGGGGTTCCACCTGTGTTCTTCTTGGGCCAGGGCAATTGTTGCTGATTGTGGAAATAAGTGTAGAACTTGGCTAGGCTTGTAGGGGCTCAAGAGCCATTAGCCTAATACCTTCCTATGATATGACTCAGTCATAGTCCATGTGGTAGTACATGACCTGCGACATACCTCCCTGGATTATAGTTAGAGATACTTATTTGAGCTCTCAGAAGATGTCTGTGCACCATGCAGTCACTGCCACATGACTTAAAGGTGCAAAGAGCACACCAACAGTGCAAGGTTAACATGCCTTTCACAGATTTAAATCAGCTAAATCACAGGTAGAGGCTAAAGGTTGATGTGTCTCTGTGTACATCCAAACTAAAGATACTTCAGAGCTGGTCAAACAGGACAATGCAAATGAGCTGCTCCATGTTCAATTCACAATAGGAAAAATGCAGTTCTA
This sequence comes from Protopterus annectens, assembly GCF_019279795.1. Taxonomy (NCBI): domain Eukaryota; kingdom Metazoa; phylum Chordata; order Ceratodontiformes; family Protopteridae; genus Protopterus; species Protopterus annectens. Next base: position 134,023,279 of record NC_056737.1, on the reverse strand, counting down.
CCTCCATGCAAGTTATAGGCCCCTCTCTATGACCCATGACACCCATACCATGTATGTAAACTTGTTAGAAACAATAACCATCCACCCCAAGACCATATTCATTGGTGACTTCCATTATTCCTCTCTTACCTGGGAATCCTATATGACAACAAAAACACTGGCACGGAGATTCCTGGCTTTTGTAAACACAGAGTCCCTGGATCAGATAGCCAATACACCAAACAGGGCTGCAACCATACTGGATCTGGTCCTCATCAATATGGTTGAGTCATGCACAACCCCATACTGTAATGTCTTCCCTGGTAAGGTCCAAACACAAGTTGGTCTCCTTTGAAGTAAAAATGAGACATGGACTCCCAGCTAGACATAGAATATTCATGAACTACTGTAAGGTTAACCTACAGCCATTAGGTGATAAAGTGGCCAAATCTCAAGCCCCCATAAACACTGAGAACACTGTGGCCTATGCAGCAGTGTTCACAGAAACCCTGTACTTGCATGTTAATAGTTGCACAGAGGCAGCCGTACCCACCAGGGAGACGTACAGAGCTAATTGAAATTCAAACAACACTGGTAGAATCCCAGAATCAATAGGTTGTATAACAAAAGGAAGAAACTCATGGCAAAATGTAGGAGGTGCAGCACACAGCAGGATAAAAGCACTCTCATCAAAGTGAACAAAACAGAGGAAATATGAAGTCTATCAAAGCTAGATTTGAAGTAAGTTAGGATTCCCAGGCCAAGGACAACCACAAAGCATATTTTAGGTATCTCCACAGTGCCAAAAGCAAACCATAATTGTGTGCACATTTCATTGTAAATAGAACCACGTATAATGAGGCAGAAGAAAGATCAAACCTCCTGGCTGATAAATTGAGTCCCAGTTTTACTCCTCTCTTCCCCTCAACCTTCCCTCATTAAATACCATCAAATGTAAGTGACCCTACTATCACAAGGGAACGGGTCCTTAATGCTCTCTCTAAGAACAAGTACAATGCATCAGTAGGCCCAGACAATATACCAGCATGCCTTCTAAATAGCATGAAACATGACCTTCCATGGCCTCTGGAATTAATATTTCACTGTAGCCGCCAAACAGGCTACATATCTCATGAATGCAGAACACCAGCAGTCATCTCTCTGCACAAAGTTGAGCCATCTACAGACCCTGGAGAATACAGACCCAGAAATCTCACTAGTCTGATATGTAAAGCCATGAAAATAATTTTCATGGAAATGATCAGTAGAGATGTAGTACACCTCCAGACACTGGACCATACTCAGTTTGGTTTTGTTAAGTGCAGATCATGCCTACTTCACCTGGTGGACCTATTTGAGAAGGTAAACACAGCAATGGATGATGGAAAAATGGTTCACACTGCCTACCATGGCCTAACAAAGCATGTGACACTACACTTCCATCAGGCATTGTTGGCAAACTCAAGAGGTTAGGTATAAACTAAACTAGTATGTCAGCTGGTGGATAGCCAAGTGGCTCACAGACAGGACCCAGGAAGTCAGCATAGGGGAGTCCACCTCTACAAACAGGCCATTCACAAATGGACTCCCTCAAAAATCATTCCTTGGAGCATTCCTCTTAGGCATTTACTTGTCTGAAGTCAATGCCACTGTGAGTGGCCTCTAGTTGACTACATTTGCAGATGATTGCATATTAGGAGCTGTAATTGAATCCCACACTGACACAAATGTTCTCCAGGAGGGGCTGACACAGACATATAACTGGTGTCAGAGCTATGCAGTAGCACTAAAGGCCAAGAAATGCACAGTACTATGTTTTGGGAAATCATCCACCCCTGGTAACTCTCATATTGGTAGCACACCTCTAACAGTTGATCCAGTAGTCAGAGACTTACAGGCGCACATATATAGTAATTTATTCTTTGACTGTCACTTGTGTACAGTATTTATTTATTTATTTATTTATTTATTTATTTATTTAATTTTACATTTGTTGACTGGGCTAATCTAACTGTATACATGTCCATTTTCAGTAGAGGCCCAGGGAGAAAAGCTCCAACACAAATACACAATATAGTATAAAAGTTGTGACAGTTCAAGCTTGACGCAACTGTTATTAAAAAAAGTCCAATACTATTGTAGCAGTACACGTTTGATGCAGCTGTTATTAAAAAAGTACAAAACTAATGGTGAGCATAATACGAATAGTAAAGGTAATATACAAAAAGTTGTTTACTTTATCCATATATACATAGAATTAAATTGGAAAACATGATTTATATGAATTGGTAAGGAGAAGTCAGTAGTTAGTGCAGTTTAATTTTAGGTGAAAAGTATACATAGATATAAAGTAAGAAAGTTAATCAGGGTTAGTACAAGGGCATAACCAGTGAGTGCTAAGAAATAGTTTTAGTTTCTGTTTAAAAAGTGTTATTGAGGACAGAGATAGGAGTTCAGTGGGAAGTAGGTTCCAGTGTTTTCCTACAGAATTAGAGAACAAAGAATCTCCTGCTAAGTTGATTGATCTGCTAGTACTAATAAGTAGTTTATTAGAAGAGCGGTGAAATCATCCTGTGTTGCACAACTTATTAACAAAGGTATGGCACGTAAGTCCAAGGAAGTCATTGTTCCTGTTTATTCTGTATTCATCAGACCTATCATTGACTTCAATGCCACCTTCGGTATGTACCTAGCCAGGCATATCCAACAATTGGAACATCCACACAGGTTCCCCATTAAACCAATACAGGGCATACATAACATTTCCTATGCAAGCTGCATCAAGGCTCTATCCCTGTATTCTGTGTTCTACAGCCTTTGGAGGGGAGATGTATACCTGGCATACAGGGCATTGTCAGACCCCACTGTGGATCACCCCCATAGCGACGAACAGCTAGCACCAGAATTACCCATTCTACAAACCTACACCTTGCCTGTGGTATAAATAGGACAAGCCGGAGAGACAGATATGTATCTCAGAGACTACACCCTATATGGAACAGGCTCCCTAGCCCTGTGAAGCAGAGTTTTACCCTAATGCAAATCAAGTGCAAGTTACACAATTGTATTGGGAACAGGACAACCATCCCTGTTTTGGGACCTATGTCTGTAATGGACACAAGGAAACTGTTAGATGTTTCATCTCCCAAGTCCCTGGTTGTATGTGTTTAATCTCCCAAAACCCTGCTTACAGTTATCAAGGGTATCAGACCTTGTTAAAGATTTGGGATGCATGGCTGGGCTTAAAGAAGCCCTTGTGTTCGGTAGCCTAGCAAATACCTATGAACCTATGGACCCAATGAACATATACTGTATTATCTTTCTGATGACATTTCTCTCCTGTGCTGACATTCAGTCCTGTGCTCTGATGTTGATGGGATGATTGCAGGTGTGTACCCATCACTGTCTCCAACACAATCCTGAAAGTGAAATGTAAACATTTCCATGCGACACATTTCATTGTGTGACTTCACAGCCCTTACAACAGCATTCATCGCAATGTACACAAATAATGCTATACACATTCTAAATAGAAAAGTACAATATGTGTAAATGACCAGTACAAGTAGCATGTCTACAGCAAAAATGTATGAAACTAATTCATATTAATGTAGATAGTCACCCTGTGCATCAGACACATAGCTTTATTTCCTTGAATCCATGAATAAGATGATAGGGATGTGGCACAGTTATCATTCACTTACATGGGATGTTGTGTGGGGGTGCAGGAGGCCTAGGCTAACCCAACAGGTTGGCAAGCATGTGTATGAACCAGGAAGGGAACCAGGCAGGATGGACCATGGAAATGTTGTATGTGTGTCTGCATATACCCTCAATGTGCCAGTGGTGTGTGAATGTCTGCATGAACACAGCCAAGCTTTGTGCTAGCCATACGTGTCTATATGTTGGACAGCTGCAAGCCGTGCATGGTAGTGCTGACAGTTCATTGTCTCTGCTCCCAAACATGAGAAATGGCTCTGCCAGGAGTTGCACTGGCACCACCACACCCAATGTCAGATGTTGTGGTACTGTCTGAGGGTGACTTGATGTCTGCTGGGAACATGTCCTCCACGGGAATGCCCAGGACCATGAAACCATGTCCTGCTATGTCTCTGTGTGGACAGTACACTTCCCTCTGAAGCTCTGGATGTACTGTCACAAGGGGAGCATGACTGTGCATGGCCACATTGACTTTCAGCAGATGCAGTTGCTGACATATGCCCCCAAGGCCAACGCTCAACTCCAAAGAGATGTGCCATCACAGACAATGTGTATTCCAAGCCAGATAGTGTGCAATCTCTCTCAGACCTATTTCTTTCCAATGTGTCAGTCAACCATTCTAAGATATCAGCGACACGGTGGAGGCAGTCACAGATGTCAGACTGTCCTGCATCCATAACCCTGAGCATTCATCAGGAGTTATTTCTGAACATGCCAGCGCCTCCATGATGGTGCTAAACATATGCCAAGTGACATGTGATGAGACACCTGCCACAAGTGGTGGAGGGACAGCAGGCCTCCTACAAACACCCATATCAACCAGACTGTATGGAACCTCGCCAACTGTTTGGCTATGGCCAGTGTCGACAGTCACTGAATCCACAATAGCAACACTTCCCTATTCAATGTCCCCACCCTCTGACTGTCCAATATCTGTGACTTCGGGGGACTGGGTATGCATAGGCATACTGGCTGTGTACGGTGATAATGAGGGTAGATGAGAGATGTGAACCTCTGTGTCAGATTCATCCTCTGCAACCCCCAGCTGTGCCTCAATTTGCCCACCATCATAATCAGAGTCTGGAGAGACACTAACATCAGGTTGTGAAGGGGACAGAGACCAACCTCCCCAGTCACCTGTGATAAAAAAGAGAAAGCAATACATTAATACCTGTATTTATATGCTTTGCAGTACTATGGTGCAATATATGATAAGCTGTATACACAGCTGTAACTATTGCAGACTTGTATAACCCCCAACCTCACATAGTAGGAGAGGATGACATTATTTTCTAACTCTCATCTGCAATTATTTGGAAATATTTCTTAATTAAACAAGAATTGCATGAGCAAAACATATAAATTATGTACACTGTTGACATTCCTCAAAACTCTGCACAGTTGACAGTTATGACAATCTGTAATGTCCTGACTGTCAAGTCAATCACTATGTTACACCAAGAGGCAGAGGTATGACTAAACTGTGGACATTCAGAAAATATCTGTCCATTTGACAATCATGCAGACAATACATCAATCCAGCCAGCAGGCCTGGGATGACACTTTTGAGAATACAGTGAACTATATCTACATCTCTGACAAAACAGCTTTTTGCTTACCAACAGCAGGAGCACGGCCTCTTCCGATTCCTGATGGTCCTGAAAAAAATGAGGGAGAGGTAATGGCAACAGCACTGCATGCTGCAGCATAACAGGGGTAATATGTCCAAATATCTCCCATTTACAGTAGCTGCTGTGTGAACAGGCATGCAGGTCACAATCTCTACATGAGCTTAAAACTAGAGGTAACTGCCTTCCCACCACAGTAAAACACCTGACACACATGTAAAACTATATACACCTTGACAAGCTGAATGCAATAGTATTCCATTGCTGATCTAATTAAGCATATCTGGATGCTCCTCTTGAGAGGTCTGGGTGGCACCCACATCCACAACATATTGACTGATAGATGCCTGGGAGCTGTCCTGTGTTACGAGGTTTGCCAGGAATTCCACTGTGGCTGAGAGAGGTTGTTCTGCTGCAGGCCCACCACCAGTGACCTGATGATCCCTGGCCATGTCAGCTGCACATCTGCGTGCAGCATGTATCATATCCATGGCACAGTGCCGCACTTGCTTGTATGTTTGATTCTGGTGACTCACAGCATTAATGTTATGCACCAGTTCTTCCCACAAGTCTGCACACTATTGGCCTCCCTCTGGACAGCAGGGCTTGATAGTGTTGGCACAAAGCCTCAATGACGAGGTAATTTTCTACCTCAGTATACGCTGCTCTGCATCGTGGATGCATGATATCTCCTGCAATATAAATAAATAAGAACAGATGTTAGGATCACATACATGGCAGTACAGTATGTAGAGATACAGAATCACTTTACATGCATTTCAGTAAAGTCGAACGGACGGAAACCATGAACCTGGAAGTGTCGAATGGATTATGTCAAACCCACGGTACAGATAGCGCATTAGGTAAGTGTGCTGTTTTTGAGGTTTTGGGGAGGGTTTGTGTGTGTTTGAGTGTGTTGGGGTGTTTGAGGTGTGGGTTAGGGTAGGTGTTGTGCAGTCTGAATGTGTTAGTGTTGGGAGTGCTGGTGTTTGTCTGCATGTGTTGTGTGTTTGTGCGGGGGGCTGTGGAATGTGCATTACTGGGTTGTGTGTATTTTGGAGTGTTGTGCGACCTCGGAGTTAGTATATCTAAGTGGGGGGGTGTGGGCGGGCTTGACCCCATGTGGGGGGTGCAGGGGGGCTTGCCCCCCTGCATATACTAAGGGTAGGTGTATGCATGTGCTTGGTTGTGTGTTTTGTTTATTGTAGGGACATGTTGGGAGGTATGTACACTGGTGTATGTATGTGTTTTGTTGTGTGTGATATTGTGATGTTTGATGGGAGTTTGTAGATTCTCGGTTTTGTGTTTCGCGTTTGTGTATGTTCGGCATTTAGGGAATTCGGCTTTATAGTTTTGTGATACTAAATTTCAATAATTTAGTATTTCGATGCTATAACGTGAATCCAGAGATACATAAATAAAGGAAGGCTATCAGTTTTCACTGCTTGATTACACATCTCATATTCAACAGCGTGCCAAACATACAAAGGGCATGGATGCAACTAGGATAGTTGCAATAGTGACCTACTCCTGTTTGTGCCATGACAGATACTCATGTATGATCACACACCCAACACAGGAGTCCTTTGTAGTGTGCCCCATAGCAGGAACCCCCCCATATAATATGTAAAAACAACAGTGCCAACTAGATAGCAGTGTACTATTGCAACTGCTATCAAAGGAAGTATCCAGGAGACCTGTGTACATAATTATCACACAGCATTATACCCTTGGTGTACTCTACATCCTCTGTACATCCATCAGGGCTGGAGATCAATGCCATGCCATCAGTACAGTTCTAACAAAGGCTTACTGATGATCCCCATTCTCCACAGGTACATTCAAACATATGCATCATGTTGGAAACAAAATGGTTACATTTCTGATGGAGTATAATACAGCTATATAAATACTGCGTCAATGAGTTAACCATACAAACTAACTCTCATACACAATGGTTCCCCTAGCTATGAGTTTGCCTTTTTAAGATGGTTCTCATTAGAAGGTGATTGCCTCTGAAACAATCTGTGGGTCATGAATGCTACATGCATCATACACAGCTGATTTGCAGGATAATCAGCCAATCCCATGTAACTACTTAACAAGATGTAAAGCCTCAATGTAGATTCCATCCCCTTTCTCATGTGTTGAGGTGATAATTAGTGGGGTAAAGATATTATGTCAGCACAGAGAGAATGTTTGTAGCAGCTACTTTTTACATACAGATGTGTGTGCTACAGGCTGAAACTGCTGCTGCTGCAGACAATAGGCATAGTCAGAGAGGCTGCAGAATGTGCAGGACAACAACACTTAAGAGTAACTGTGGGACCTGTAGTAGCCTTGGTGTACAGCCAGAGCATGATTGAGGGAACCCATCCAAATGGAAATTAAGGTATGTGTTTAAGGTAAGTAGGTTAAGCAAAGGTATAATTAACAGAGTAAAAGACAACATGCTTGGTGTGTCCTAGAACAAGGAATTTCTATACCATATCCTTAAGCTACTGCTCAGGCTTTATTGCTTCTATTCTTCGTAACTCTCTCTCACTATCTGTCTACATCACTAACCTTCTGGCTGCTATTTTTCCTAACTGAAACTAACATTCTATTTTTCATATACTATAATAGTCAATGTCACACATTGCACTACCTATGTACTATTTTTTTGGACACTATCTACATCATGTATGGTGAGAATGACTATTATTGTCTGTAATGTTATAACTGTATAGAATATATTGCAACATCATGTAACAGTTTGTTCTTTCAACTTAATTTTGTAGAGTATGTCTAATTTAATTTGTATTGTGTTGGATTATACTGTATTTGTTTATTTATTTAACATTTGTTTACTGGGAAAGCCCGACTGGACACAGGTCCATTTTCAGTGGAGACCCGGGGAGAAAAGCTCCAACAATATGAAAAACAAACAAACATTATACCACAAGAAAATTAGAGAGTACAGGTCAACATTGAAAGTACACATTGCAAATTTAAATAACCAATAGAAATAACACCTTAGCAATTTTAACAAAATGTGTACGTCAAAGAGTATATGGTATTAAGCAAACTGTATTGTACTGTATGTGGAGCATTTCTCCCCGGGCCTTTGCTGAAAACAGGTTCTGTAGACCCAGTCAGACCACCCCGGTAAACAAATGTCAAATAAATAAATAAATATAAGTAAATACATTTTCAAAAATAAATTATCAGACAACCATCTCCTTTTAAACTTTTATTGATTCATGTTGTGTCAAATCTTGCATTTACACACATGCATAGCTGTGTAGGAGTTCTGTTACCTTACACAAACAAAATGACTAGAACACAACACTGACTCTTAATCTGGTATTGCACAACATTTATTTCTGACGTACTAAAAGAAATTGCCTACTGCACATATGTAAGATGGCTGGTGTAAGATTAGAAACCACAAGTAGTGACTGCAGGAATACTGAACATTTTATTTGAAATTAATTATCAGAACAGCAACTCCTTTTACACTTTATTGATTAATGTTGCTTCAAATCTGTCATTTACACACATGGATAGCTGTCTAGGACTTCTGTTAACTTACATGTTGATCCCATTCATTTATTGAGCGCAATCTATAGCATATTTCAGACAATGAGCAGACCACAACATTGACTCTTAATGTGGGTAGACCACAACATTAATTTATGGTTGGAGGCTATACTACACAGTACTGCATGCTTACTTGCTTTAACTTGCATTACCATTTCAGGTATGCATTGACATATTAATAAAGATGTGGGATGTTCCAGGATTTTCATACCTGACTGTTAATACTGCAAAATCTGTATTTATTTTATTTTATCATTAAGTTCATAGGTTCATTGGTTCATAGGTAGGTACTAGGCTATCGACCCAAGGGCCTAAGTAAGCCTAGCCAACAAGGTTCCCTGACTTACGCCACCCAAGAAAGTTATGTATTCATTTATTACTTTCTTGATTTTCTTACATGCAATGCACTTGCCTCATCCTGGCCAAATGCCTTGCATGGGACTGGACATTGCAAATCCCCTCTTCTGCAGCTGTGGTAAGAGAAGGAAACCATTATGCATAGCAGTTTTGCACACATTCATCTTGTATATTTATAAATTACTGGAAAACATACTTACATATCTGTGGGATGCTTCCATCCCTTGCCTCTTGGATCCAGGTGTCCAAGGTTCCCCTCTTCCTATGACAGAGGTCATCATAGTGGTGATGGCACTGCTCACCAGTGTGGGGGGTAGCAGTTGCACTGGTTAGTTGCCTGGCCAAACTATCCCAGACCACAGGCATACATTGAGCCCTGGTAGTTGCCCTGCAATAGCCAGGGTCCATGGCATTGCACCAGGAGTCCAATGAAAACCCTGTACTCCTACACACCCCACCTTTGTGCCCTAAAGTGCACATTTTCCCCTATGACAAAGGCCATACTCACAGTCAAGGTCAGGCTCAAAGGAATTATGTAAAGTTCCCACCTATTGGCCTTTAAATAGGCTGCATTTCCACCCTTGCACATCATACTGTAACTTTCAAAAACACCTCACGTCGCTTAGCATTGTGCAAACTCACACAAACCATGTTTAAGCAAAGCTTAGCAATGTGCAAACTGGAAAAGACCATTAACCATGATTAAGCACTGCTCATCATCGTGCAGCTTTTCTAAATGTAACAATTATTTAAAGTCAACCAATGTTTCAGACACCTGACATAGTTCCACAGAACTATATGTAGAAAGTATTACTGCCCAGGAATCAGACCCGGGATTTACTACACTGTAGGTCATGACTCAATCTATCTAGCCACTGGCATAGTGAAGGGAGCTTGTATATCTTCAGATATACTGTGAAGGTGCCTGTAAGCATAGCGCAGCTTGACTGCATGGGTTTGTGCATTGCTAAGCACTGCAGAACTATAACAATTGAATACATCTGGTTTCTATTTTTAGCTGTCTAGCAGATGTGTAATGCTTAAGTACACAGAGCTAGACTTACCTAAATAATGCAGCTCATCATACAAGCAAGCACATAAAGTTAAAAAAAATGAAAATTAAACACATCCAGTTTATATTTTTAGGTGTCTAGCAGATGTCTAATGCATGAGTGTGCAGTGCTAAGCATAGCTAAATAACATGGCGCATCATGCAAACAAGGTCATGAAAATAAAAATATATATATATTAATATTGAATGCATCTGGTCTCTATTTTTAGATATCTAGTGGATGTCTGATATATATGTGCACAAAGCTAAGCATAGCTAAGCAGCATGCTGCATAGTGCAACCAAGCACTTAAACGTAAAATAAATAAATAAAAATCCAATTTAATGAAATAAAATGTCCTGTAGACCTTTTGGTCAAGATTAATAGACCAAAAGGTATGTGGGCATGCTGTCAGTCTTACACAGATTCTATATCTATGTTGCTGTGATCTCCCTTAGGCGCACACCATAATTAATATGTATGGCTCGCTGCCGAGGGGCACAGTGGCCATGCACACAGATACATTCCATGTAGGCTCGATATAGAGCTCACATGGACTTCATTGAATCCTGCAACATATTTTCAAAAGTTTATATTCACAAGAGTGTTTCAAATGTGCATTAGGCTTCTGAGATGTTTGTAAATTCTTTTACTGAGTATCCTCTCTGCCTTGCCCATATAAAATGCTGGTCATTCAGAACATTCTCTGAGTTGGGGGTTACTGGTGGAAGGCTTATTGTGTGCTTTCCTGACTGATAGTTAGTGTAAAACTTGTTTTCTTTTTGCTTGTATTTAAGCCTCGCATTTGTGTGGTGCTGCTCTTCATGCAGTGGTGGCCAGCAGTACCCTTGAATAGATGCAAAAATCTAGAAGCTCAGTTTTTCCTTAAACAGCTGCCAGTGAAACCCTTCCAAGCTTTTCTCCTGCTCTAGGAGCAACTCAGTTGTGCACTGAGTAGTGTTGCCCTAGTGATCAACCTTAGTCTACTCAAAGTATAGGTCCCTCTTGTAGTCTTGGCACTACCAGCACAGTCCTGTCAAATTAACACATTCCCTTCCCAAATGAAACATACAGTAAGAGCCTGCTATTATGGACAGGCAGTTTCCCATCATCTCTCTGGTCAGCCAGATATACATGGGCATCCTGAGGCAATGTAGCAGTGGTCTGATGTGTATTGACAACCACTTACACCTGAAACAAACAAATACTTTATTTGAGAGATGTAGTTACATTATGAAATTGAAGGGAAGACTCTCACATAAGGACAAATTGAATGGCAATCAGGCTGGCAGCACAAACACATTTCCCACATTAAATAAGAACATGACACATAAACCCACATATGTGGAGGTATTCACTAATAAGTTACCAAAAGACCAGAGGCCTCCCAAACAAAAAAACACTTGCAGACATAGCAATGCAATAAACAACCACAATGCATAATAACACACACAACAGTGTCTCAACAAATAAGCCCATAAGGGGTAACACCACAAAACCTAATGTTTTGGTGATAGGTGACCCCATTGTGAGACACACAGATGCTCCCTGCTCCAGGTTGGATAAGGAGTGGGTTATGGTTAGCTGCCTGCCAGGTGCCAAGATCCATCAAATCACTCAAGCACTGATGTCAGTCAACCACAAGTACTGGCATGACTCCATCATAGTCCATGTGGGGATGAATGACTTGAGACATACCTCACTGCACTATATGAAGAGAAACATGACTAAGCTCTCAGATTATGTATCACAGGTCTCTATAAGCCTAGCCTTAAGCAACATTCTACCTTTTCCATGAATGATGCCACAGTACAAACAAAAAAATTTCAATTTAACAATTGGCTTAGCTTCATGTGTAAGTCAAGGGGATCTAATATCTGTCAACCTAGGAAGACATGGTTGACAGGCCATACTGCTTTGCCAGAGATGGTCTGCACCTGTCTCCTCTAGGATTTCAGATACTGGCAAAGTCATTAGCCACCCTTATTGTGCCTTTGTTAGACCATGGCAAAATAACCAACCTTCTAATATAACAAAATCCTCTCTAAATAAACTCATGGAACTGCTGCTTAATGCTTGGAGTCTAAACAAGAAACTGCACTCCCTGGAAGCATTCCTCACCTTGGAAGATGCTGACATCTATGCAGTCACTGAGACATGGTTCAATGGCACAGAAAGCACCCTGGCTGTGCAGTGCTACGATGCTTTCCATAGGTTCAGACCACAAAGTTAGCATGAAAGAACCAAAGGAGGAGGAGGTGTATCCATCTGCATTTAGTATAAGTGCACCTCGAGGCTGGTCAGAGAGTATCACTCTGTTGAGCTACTCCATGTCCAATTAACTATAGACAAAGCCCCTTACCACATCATAGCTAGCTTTTGGTCCCCCACCATGAAACAGGAAAAGCATACTGTATACCTGGACTTACTGGAGTCACTTGTTTAACAGCCCAACACCTTACTCATGGGTGATTTTAATTATCCTATCATTGACTGGGAAACATAGACTACCACAAACATGTTGGCTCAGAGCTTCTTGGACTTTGTAAATGCAAATGCTCTGGAACAGCTAGTCAGCTCACTCACAGGAGGTTCAAATGTCCTGGACACAGTATTCACTAACATGGGAGAGCATTGCAACACCCCATTGTGATGTCCTCCCTGGTATGATCAGACCATAGATCAGTCTTGTTCAATATAATTGTAAGACCAGACACCCCAGCAAGCTCAAACATGCTTAAGAGTTTTTCTAAGACAAATGACCTCCTACTAAGTGATGGTATATGATGTTTCAGAGTCCATACAAACACAGATACATGGACTGCTATGCAGAGGTGTACACCAATGCCCTGTATAACCACTTAAGCAATTGTATAGAATCAGCTGACCAGAGTAATACCAGGTCCTGGCAAGAAAACAAGCCACCCTGGTGGACCTCTAGTATAAACAGACTATACAACAAGATAAAGAAACTAAAGTCCAAGAGCACGAGGGAACTGGATTAGTAGAGGAAGAAATACATTTCAAGCTTAAGCAAACAAACTGAAGATCTTGTCAAGTCCAACAAAGCTAATAATGAAGCAAACATAGCCTCTCTCACTAGGGATAATCATAAGGCATTCTTTAACTTCATCTGAAATCTAAAAAGAATACCCAGCTATGCTCTGTAATGGTTGTGGATGGCACCACCCATACTCAACTGGAGGTAATAGCCAACCTGCTAGCTGACAGATTTGGAGAAAACTTCACCCCCTGTCTCCTTGAATTACCCCTCAAAGTATGCCTTCCACCATTCCTCAGTCTATTATCTCAAGACAGTAGGTTATCTTGGCACTATCCAAGGCACCAGACAACGTCCCAGGCTGCCTTTTAAGCAACTGAAAAAAGAGTTATCGGACCCACTTGGATCCCTGTTTAACCACAGCCCGAGACCTGGCTATGTTCCAGTGGAATGGAGGACAGCAACAGTAATCCCTCTGCATAAAGGGGGACCATCAACCGGCCCTGGGAATTATAGGCCCATAAGCTTGACTAGCCTCATGCCTCATTTGCAAGGCCATGGAAAGAGTCATTATGGACCGTATTAACAAGGACATAGGTAATCTCTAAACTCTGGACCAAGTTCAGATTCATTAAAAGTAGATCATGCCTACTAAACATGGTTGACTTTTTTGAGCATGAGCAACCATTCCATTCACTGGTGTACTAGGACCAGAGTAAGAAAATGGCACTTTTTGACAGAGTACAAAAAGTGAGGGAAAATTCACTGGTGAGCACTGCAGGCAGAACTTCAGTCAAAAGGCAGAGCGTTGACTTCCTTCTCGATGGAACAACTTGGTAACTTTAGATAAGTTGAGATCTCTAAAAGAAAAAATGTGGCCAGAGATGTTTTCAGGGCCTTCAGACCATGCAAATGAGCATTGGACAACACAAGGATTGGCTAGGTTGGATATGAGTGACACTGCAGACAGAATAATGGGTGCTAAGTATAGGATATGTTTATGTAATAATTTGTTCCCATAACTCTCTTTATGCAACAATCTTGCACTGCAGAGTTGAAAAGTGAAATTAAAATTAATTTACCTTTACTACTATTGTATGTGGCTGATCTTTAAGTTGGAGCCATAATTGTATGAAAAATTTGCAGGAAGGCTCTATATAGCAAAGTTAATGTTTATTTATTTTTCCCTCTATAGCCTTGAAATGACTTATGCTATTTCCTCTAGGTGAGATGTATAAAGCTATGTTTTTACTGGGTGCTTCCATAAAAACAATAATACGTTTATTTCAGGGTCAGTTTCTTTTTTCTATTGACTCTGATTGATAATGGTGGTGACTTATTTCGTCTTCTTTCTGTTTATTATTTTTTTTCATTAGTGAGTTTTGGGGGAAGGGAAGTAGATTTAAGTGGTATGTGTTCCTCTCTATATTATGTATTTCCACTGTTTGTCTCTTATCTACAAGTCTCAACCCAGTCATCCTCTTAGGAGTGGAAAAGTATGGGACAAAAGCACCTTCACGTGACAGGTAATTGGAAGGCTGCATGGGGGAAGGGGGCAGTATTCCAATGTTATTATGCCACAGACATTGGAACATGCTACATGGTTAATGATGCTGAGGGGGGCATAGGGAGTGTCCCATGTGAAACTTTTTTCTGAATGCCTGGGCCATCAGGGGTTTAGTGGACAATTACACCAAGCATCCACTCTCTTGAAAAACAGCCATCACGGACTTCATTTATGGGTGTAGGTGCTTTATACTTTCCTTAGCCCAGAAATCATTTCTAGCTTTTGATGGGCAAAGAATCTGTGCAACAGGTTACTGGGGTGTGGTCAGTCAGGGATGCAACCTATCCTTATCAGATAGTGCCAAGATGCAGACTTAGTTTTCTCTTTCTTAGAATGTGGGAGGTTGACCTAATGGTTAAGGTGTTTGCATTGCAAGTACAAGGTGCAGGGTTTGATTCTGAGAGGTGATAATTGGCTAGGCTTAAAATGGTCCACAACTGCAGATAGCCTTGTACTAATCTATGAACCTATATGTCTCCAGGAAACTAAGATGAAAGTCAGGCATATTGTAAGTGAAAGAGTATAATGTAGTATACGCTAATCATAAAGCAGGTGGAGGTAAGAAAGGTTGACTGTTTTGTTTCATAAGACATTATCTGTAAGAACTACAAGTATTACAAGTAGTAGAACAGGCCATTGGTTAATTTGGGAGGGATTGGTCAATAAGGACATAGGGCTATAGGAAACTTATATGCTCCAAATCAGGATGATTATGTGTTTCTGCAGAATTTGTTGTTAAAATGGAATTAAGCAGTTAAGAGAGTAAAGGTCTGTAATATGATAGCAGACTTTAATATGGCACAGGACAGGTATATTGGCAGCAAGACTTGACCCCAGATTGCCACTGTGTGTGCAGCCTGGCCAGGATAGTTTTATAAAAGGTAGATCCATAGCTGACAACTGGTGGGAATTAGTAAGCTTTCTCTATAGGTAGAGGTTATAGCAAATGTTTTGTTGACTGGTTAGACAACTGTGTTCCTTGCCAATATTTAAAGTTTTGGTCAGTGGTGGACTGTAAAATGTGCTACATAGAATGAGAGAGAGAGCGGCACTCTGGAGTGTTACCTTCTCTTGCCGAGGCTTTTTATATTAGAGATGGAGGAGTTCCATGCTCACTTTGTTCTTATCCACAGTTGAAGAGGAATGAGCAAGGGATTCACAGTTCTCTGTACTTATTTGCCAATGGTTGTCTTTTAATTACTTGAATTTACCAACTGTGTTGGATGGGGTACTGGAGGTTTTTCAGAAGTTTGTGGAATTTTGGGGGCTGAAATGTAATGCTTCTAAGTCAAAACTAGCAAAATGTGGGAGGGAAGAATATTCTGTACATTCACAATTCAACTGTAAATGATTCCTCCAAAGTATTTAGGTTTACTAGTGGGCTAGACCTGGAGGGAAATGGCAGATCTACATCTTTAACTGTTAAGAGAAAAATTAAAAGAACTTTATATGTACTGAAACTGAACAGTTTTAATACCATTTCTGGCAAAATTCATGTTATAATGACAAATGTAATGCCTTGTGTTTAACTTGTTGAGAAATCATCTCATGCCAGCAGATAACCCAAACTTGGGATAGCTTCAAGAGCTGCTTGACTCAATAGTATTACAGGGATTCATCAAGGAAGATTTCCTCCCAATTAGCTTATATTATGAAATGCTATGGCAGTGGGGAATTCTACATTTATCTGGCTATGTAACCACTTTTAGGTTGGCACAACGTATTATATTGAGTAACAACCAGTATGTATCCAGATGACAGGGGTAATTGGTGTATTTTACCTACAGAGCAGCTTAAAGATCTAGAAAAGGAGTGGGTAAAATTTGGGAATATGTTATGTGGGCATGGCCTTACAAATATTATATGGCATCACCCTCAAATATTGGAAGTGTTTTCTGGAGGACAATACAGTATTGAATCAGCAAAGGGATAATTAAATGGGAGCACCCTATGCATACACACAACAGTGCATTTTTCAAAGGATTTGAGAATCTAATGGATGAATTCCAACTAGGGGAGCAGGAATGGTTTGCTTATATGCAATTGCATGGGATTTGTGTCACCTTGTGTGAAGAAGGAGGGTTGTATTTCAAAGGTGATTGCCTGGCTAAAACGGTCCAGAATGTGGAAAGGGACAAATGGTATGATAAATAGAGATGTGTGGGTAGATAGATTCAGAGCAATCAAACAACAGCTTGACAGGCACTGGAAGAAACAGGAGGATCTCGTCCTCAATAAACAACTGTAACAGGGGAGGGAAGGACCAGGATTACTTAACAAGTGGCCAAGATATAATAATCAGCAAATACACCTATTCTATAGATCGTATCTTATCCTGCTAAGACAGCTTGAGCAGGTCTCCAAACACTTGAGCAAATGCTAGAGATGTTATTCATTAGGGTCAGGAAACCTCCAAATGTTTTGGGACTGCCTGGTAATGAAAGGCTATTGGGAGTATCTTTTCAACCTATTAGAGAAGGTCTGTGAAAAGTTCCCAAAGTTTGAATGGAAGTTTTGGCTCTTTGGTACAAGAGACCCTTGTTTTAAGTTTGTGGCGTCCATTGCCAGGGTCTGTTGGTTACTAGCAAGTTAGCCTGTGCAAATGAAGAGTAATCTGGGCATACCATAATAAGAACATGTTTAGGTCATGTGATGCAACTTCACCTGGGGAATTTTGTGCAGTCATTTAAGAATCCGAGTTATCAACATGTTATTCCTGATGTCTGGAGCACCCTCTTTTACTACCTAATGGATGATGTACCTGCTTGATGATGATACAAATTAGTATGTAGGATTAGGATGCATTTTTTTTTTTACAAAGACATGCATCTGGAGCGTTTCTTCCTGGGCATCCACTGAAAACTGAAATTGGCTCATTCCAAGTCAGACTTTCCTGGCAAACAAATGTTAAAAAAAAATTAAGATTAGGATGTAGGATTAGGATGCATTTTAAATAAACTGCTGAACATGTATATATTTTAATATTGTAAATATTTGTTTAAATAATTTCCCTTTTTATGGCTGTGCTTTTAATTGTGTTTGATTATTAGACATTGTTTTGTTTTGCTTCTGGTTCTTATTATTCATGGGTTTCTATTTCATGTTCATGTTGTTGTTAATAAGTACAATGCAGTAAAAAAAAAGCAAGGGTGATGGGGTTTCTTTTTTATCCAAAATAATTATTACTTATAGGAGCTGTTTCATAGAATAAAGGATAGAATTACTAAGCATTTAAGGTGATCATACATTTAAGTCAAAAATAATCAAGTTATTTTAGGGAAAGAAACACTATAAAGCTGATTAACTACCTCTACTTCGAAGCTTCTTTGCCAAGGTCAACTTTTTACTTGGTTCTGAAACTTCAGACTAATCAACCTTTTCTCATTGAAGGAAAAGAATCACCCTTGATTGATCTTTCCATATACCAGCATAGTGTCCACCTTTGTTGAGCTGAAATTACCAGCAAAGGCATACCTAGCTTCTTGGTAACCGATGTCTTCATTTATTTTTCTTTTTTCTTTTTTCCATCTCCCCATAGCTGTCCATCAGCTACTACCGGCTCCTTTGTTCATATTCTGGGTCGACTAGACCCACCTCATCCTTCACTGGGCTCAATCTGACCTATTTCAGGAGACAGTGACGAGATTGAGGGCATGAGTGAAACATGTTATTGTACATGGGAGTGTGTCCTAAATCCCACTCTCACCTCCGCAGGTCTGTGAGGACTATATTAACATTGCATCACTTCCACTCAAGCACAATGTCTAACCTAGTGTTACAGGCACTTTGCAGCACTGAGACTGACATGCTCGTAATGCTGTTATATGGTAGCTCATCAGTCATGGGTAGAAGGCAGATCTGCTACAAGCTTGGCACTTAGTGAAGGCTGGTTGTGCCAGCAGCACACCATATGAACTAAGGATGAGTGCCTACCAAGCAGTGTGGGCGCTGTAAGTCATGGGGCACATTCTTGATGGGGAATATGCATGTCTCTGGGCACAGCATTCAGGGAATACCACTTGCCCAGGCTACTGCATGGGAAATGGAGGACATCTTTAAACCAGAAAGCATTCATGGCAGCCTGCATGGCAATGACAGTCATGTAATATCTGACAAGCTGCAGGGAGTAAAAGTTTTAGAAAACATTAACTTTATTAACTTGTGCCACCTTTGGTCATCTTTGCAGCTTTGTGTTTGCTGTTCTACAGCACAATAATCCTTAACTTCAAATCTGAGTCCATCACACCATACAGTATAGGATGTTGATTACTGTCAAGTTTATAATTAATTGTGATCCAGCTGCATCTCCCAATATACACTTTGGTCTGACCATTTTTACAACTAAGGGTGTCTGCTCTTGATTGTCTGGCCTGCTAAGTTTTTAGTAATAGAAATCCATGGGCATTGCATTATGATCTGAATGAGCATAGGATAGCACTATAATTATGCATTCTGCTGTGACAAGCTGAAGTTGCTGTAGAGAATATGAAAACTGGGACACATGGATTCAACGATACAAGGAATACCATATGCCCATGAGGCCATATGCTTTACTTATATCATTTAACAACTTGTGTGCTCTTCTAATGTTTTCTTACTCTTTTGTTTGGGGTTTAACCTCTCCATCTCAAAACTGGGAGCATTATTAAACCAGTAACCGGTACCCAATGCACTGAGTCAGTTGAACTTATTATTGTCCCTGTGACAAGGAGATCTGAATTATACTCAAATATATTACTCCAAGATTTTCAGTCATGGAGGTGATGTGAGCCTCCCATTTATTCCCACAGTATTATCTACTTAATTTTATGATGTTTCGTTTGTTGACTTGGTTAGCCTAAAAGGCACAGGCCTCTTTTCAGGGGGCAACCTAGAAACATGCAAAGACAAAGACAGCAAGTTCACCTAAATGTTTTTTTAAATCCAATATTATCCACAAACAGGTTTTGGTCCAAAACTCGATCTCTGTTTAATAAAATAAATAAACAAACACATAAAATGGAATAAAAGTCCCTTAGAATCCACACGAAATCGTGGATAATATTGGATTTACGAAGCCATTTAGGCGAACTTGCTGTCTTTGTCTTTGCATTTTACTTTTGAGACAGTTCACCACAGCATTGGGGGAATTTTATTTTTTCTGAACCTAGGAACATGGTCTGTATTAGGGACTTTGTCAGCATTATACATTGGTCAATAAAAGGTAAGAGAATCAAACCCCAGACTGCAGAATGAAGCTTGTTACCAGTTTCTTTGATCTTACTAGGATCCATCATAGTCTGTTTTAAGCATGCTTACTACATTTGATGAGCATGCTCAACTGTGCAGTACCATTACCCTAAAAAAGCTAAAGATGTCGCACGTTTTCTTTTTTCTTTTTTTTTGTCAGGCATAACCCTCTGTAAGAAGATAACATTTTTTTTTACATAAATCTCATTTTTTTTCTGGGTATTTAGATACCAAATGGTAACTAAATCATGCCTCATTATCTACCAGTCCAGTCACCTGTTTATCACTGTTTGCATAAGCACCTATGTTCTAAACTAAACTAAAGAAATGTACCTTATTAAACACAGCTGGCAAAATGGATGCTGTAAACAACATGGATAGTGTAAAAGATTAGATAAAAACTGAAGTGACATAATGCTTAAATTGTAATCATGCTGTACTAACAGTAGAATGTCAAATGGTGCTGTAGCATGTCTATGAAAATACATTCAATATGATATAATTTCTTTCAGGAGAGTATATCCACTCAAAATAAAATGGACCCAAAGATTACATTCGAATGTAATCACTTGTGAGAGATTCAAAAGGATGACATTCCTTAGGAATTCTAAAAAAAAGTCCATTATTGTGTTGCAATCCTTCATTCAAATCAGTAGCCTCTTATGTTCATTTGCGCTTTCCCAGTTTACTACTTGTTTGCATTACCTTAGATATGACCATTTCTTGACTTACAATAAAAGACATAGGACTGCATTTTTCTATTGGTACCTGTTGTATCTCTCTCTCCACATCTCTCCATTTCTTCTGGTTCTTCTTCAGCCAGAGCAGCAGATGAGCTCTCTGTAGAAATTGTGAGTAACTGGCTGGTTACCACCTCACAAGACTGCCTTGAGATTATTCTCACTGCTGAAGCTGTCAAGGTGAGACATACCTGCTGGATAATGGATTCATGCAGACTTGAGTGGTCTGCTTTTCCATTTAGGATTGTTTCACATCCATCCCTGTATTTTGGTCTGCTTTGCTGCCCAACACATTATGACAGTTTGGAATCAGCTTTTGCAACTGAAGCAATCACAGATGGAACAGTTTTACTCTTAGCTTTTCAACTCACTGTCCAGTGACAGACAATTTCATTAAAACACACACACACACATACTTAAACCCACCAAGAGGAGAAAACGCTGAGAGAAGAAAGGAGCCACTTTTGAGATTTTAAGTATTTTGCTTCAGATTATTTGTTAAGTTTTTCTGCATTGCCGCCTACTTTTGAGCATTTTCTGGCTTGTTAAACTTGATTTCTGTGTTGGTAACTGTATTTAGAACACAACCTAGAGCTGATTACTGAATTTCCTGCCTGCACTTATTTTTAAAATCGTTTTTTTTCTTAAAACTTGCATTTTATCTGTCTCTGGCCTAGCACTCAAGTGTGGGGTCATTTACTGCACTGTTCTAACTTGTTGATACTTGTGAACCTCTGCTTTCCTTAAAAAAAAAAACAAAAAAAAATCTTGCTTTTTTCCACTTTTCTGAGATTTAAAAAAGTTCAGTTACAGATTTGCTGTTCTGAACTGTTTGTAAGTTTCTTGGAGGCCAATGTTTGCTTGGGCTAAAAGGAAGTCTCTGTTCATCAGTGGCAGTGATAAACATTGAGCAGCCTGCCTGCCCCTGTGGGAGTGGTTACTGCCTTGAAACTGTAGTTTTATTGGTCATTTTGGGTCAATTCCAAACTCCTTGATCTCCCTCTCTTAAAACCCGATTGCCTCGTGGTTTTGGCATCTTTTTGGACTTGTTGGCTGCTGGTGAAGCACCCACCAAGAGGAGAAAACGCTGAGAGAAGAAAGGAGCCACTTTTGAGATTTTAAGTATTTTGCTTCAGATTATTTGTTAAGCTTTTCTGCATTGCCACCTACTTTTGAGCATTTTCTGGCTTGTTAAACTTGATTTCTGTGTTGGTAACTGTATTTAGAACACAACCTAGAGCTGATTACTGAATTACCTGCCTGCACTTATTTTTAAAATCATTTTTTTTCTTAAAACTTGCATTTTATCTGTCTCTGGCCTAGCACTCAAGTGTGGGGTCATTTACTGCACTGTTCTAACTTGTTGATACTTGTGAACCTCTGCTTTCCTTAAAAAAAAAAACAAAAACAAAAAAATCTTGCTTTTTTCCCACTTTTCTGAGATTTAAAAAAGTTCAGTTACAGATTTGCTGTTCTGAACTGTTTGTAAGTTTCTTGGAGGCCATTGTTTGCTTGGGCTAAAGGGAAGTCTCTGTGTTCATCAGTGGCAGTGATAAACATTGAACTTGCCCCTGTGGGAGTGGTTACTGCCTTGAAACTGTAGTTTTATTGGCCATTTTGGGTCAATTTCAAACTCCTTGATCTCCCTCTCTTAAAACCCTCTTTTGAGCGGTTTTGCACGTTTTTGCGCATAGCGCAACATCGAGCAGCGCCGCCTAATTGGGTTTAAACTATTCCTGGCTCCACAAAGTCTGCTCTTCACTTTTTCCCTTAGAACTGCTCTATCTCTCAAATTAAACACCATATTCTCATTCTAAGGCCCCTCACTGGTCCAAATAAGTAATCTTACAAGTTAGCACTAATAAACCATAAGCACTACTTACTCTTATACTCTCTACGATTACCTTGTCCCCTATTGGTCCAATTTAATTCAGTTCCCTATATTACTCTAGCATGTCCAAAGGTCAGTCAATGGTTTCCTCTCCAGTCCAGCTGGTGAATCTGGGAATTTTGAGGCAATGTTACAACTGTCTCATGTACACGGACAACCCTCTCCTCCTCCAAACAGGTTCAAATATATGTGAGAGATGCAACCATATAGCCAAACTGGAGGCTGAGCTCTCTCATCTCAAAACTGGTGTAACCAGTCAGGAGGAGAAGGTAACCTCACACAACACAATTCCAGTATCACATAGTCCCACCACAACAGCGAACCAAACACATAAAACACAAAAACATACTCGGAGGCTCTAAATAAAAATCTACCTAAGCAACAGAGACCTCCAAAGCAGACATCCAAGCAAACGCTACCCCAAAACAAAACACGTACAACACATAGCACACAAAGTCAGTGTGCCAAGCAGTCACAGCCCTTAAGGCTGAATAACACACCTGATACTCTTGTAATAGGTGACTCTATTGTCAGACACACTCACCAGGCTGAATAAAGAGAAGGTCACAGTGAGCTGCCTGTCAGGCGCTAGGATCTGCCACATAACGCAAGCACTCAGGTCACTCCAAAGCAAATACAAATATGACTCAGTCATTGTACATGCTGGCGTGAATGACCTGAGACGTACCTCCCTCGACTACATGAAAAGAGACATAGAGGAGCTCTCTGATCATGTAGCCCAGGCCGGTATGACCCTGACCTTGAGCAGCATCTTACCCTCACCTAGAATGATGCCACAGTATAAAGACAAAATGATCGATTTTAACAATTGGCTAAAATTTTGGTGTCATTCAAAGGGGATCCAGTGTCTGTCAACCTGGGATGACATGCTCGACAAGCCACGTTGCTTTGCTAGGAACGGCTTGCACCTATCACCCCTGGGCTTTCGGATATTGGCAAAGGCTCTTGCCATCCCCATAGTGCCTTTTTTAGACAAGGCTCAAAAGTCAAAACCACCTCCATAGACAGCACAAGGAACAAGAAACTAAGGGTTTTTAATCTGATACCACAGGAAAAGTACACAAAATAAATGACATTTAAAGAATTCAGCATTTTCAGACTGGCATACATCTCCTGCAAGACAGGTCTGCTCCTCCCAGGGAGGTTGGCCATGCCATTCAAGAAATGTTGCTTTCAACAATGACCATTGCTTCTTTGCAAACTTTAAAACTCTTAATGTCATTTCCTTAGTTTATGTCACTCTCAATTTCTTTAGCCCATACTCAGGAATAATCCAAAAATAATAAGGGGACAAACATCAAAAATCAAGGATAATCAGGAAATCCTCAAGTCTGTTTTCATTTATATAAATGTATGTATGTGTTGTAAGTGATAGTTTAATTAAGATGTTTCTTGTTTAGAAAAGTGCAGGATTTGAATACTTTTTTTGATGTTGCTTAGGTTATATGATATATAGCAATATATCTGAAGTATAATGTTTGTAAACGTGAACTTATTAATACAGTTTGATCACTTTTATATAAAAATAAATGTGCCTATGTTACAAGTGATGATTCAATAAAGGTGTTTAAAAAAAGATTGGACATCAGCTTGTTTACACTTCGGACAATATGAACAGCCATTGTTATATTCTTCTTATTATTATTTATTAACTTGATATGTCTGTCACAGTGCAATGAAAGCACAGAACAATCCTGGTTAAGGTTAAAGAAACTTAAAAGTCAATCAGAAAACAAAGAAGAAGAAAAAAAAACACAAGGAATGGTTATAATCAAGAAGTGAGAAGAAAATATTTTTTATAGCTATATAATAGAGAAAAGAAAGGAAGCCAGTAAAGTTATGGCAAATGAAAGAATGTTGTGAAATATGGTGAAACATGACAACCAAAATAGGCAATCGAACTTTACCAAATGTAAGAAGTAGAAGGACTAGGATAAGTGAGCTGCATATATGGGTTCTGTCCCCTGACCTGATTGGATTCACCCTTCAGATCATAGAGAAGCAAAGCAAGAGCAGGAAAGTATCTTTAATTTTTAAGAACTTGTTGGAGGAGAGAAAGATTGCTGAACACATGAAATGTGCAGATGTTACTCTCTTTCAAAGAGGACTGCATGCAGTATGGATTTAAAAAAAAAATCTTGTCAGTATCAAAGTCTATAGCACATGACCTCTCGAAATCTCTGCAATTAGATGATTTTATGCATTCACAGATTTCCTTGAAGCTAGTATAAGACCAGATGACACAGTAAGCAGAAATATGCCTGTGCAGTTGAACAGCCATATGCCATGCTTTGCTAAACTGAAGAACATTTACTTCTTTTCTAGTTTTTACTGTTTTTTTTTTCATCACAGTTGCCACAGTTCCCATCTAACTATAGCAGGAAATGTATCTGTGAAGGCTAAATAGTCATTACATATATGTGTTGCCTAACATTTTAGCAAATCTATGTACGTATATGTAGATAAAATGCAGTCACAGTTGCATAGTGATTCTCATATATGTATATTATCTCAGTGGTTAAATGTACAGTATTAGAACTGACATGGGAAACATTATCTGTACCCCAAGAGACTTACATTTGAACAAAATCTTTGCATTTGATTATAATGCAGATTGTTATATGATCGCATTTATCCCATTCCTCTGTATAGTCACCTTGTGATTGAGTTTTCCTTCTTAGGCTGCTGCCCGGAATTTGAAGCAAACTCATAAAATAAAGTATAAATAAATAAAATAAATGACCACAGTCACTCCTCCACCATACACTGCTATCCATTACATTTGGAGAAACAGACTTCCTATAATGACTCTTTGTACAGGAGCTTTCATTGTCTGACAGGAAAGCCTAACATATATTGTTGTAGAGCAGGTTCCATAGGTCAAAATGTCAGGTAACCTTACTGGTTTAGCCATCCTTACTTACACACTGATTTAGTCATCTTTGCTAACATACTGATTTAGCCATCCTTACTTACATACTGATTTAGCCATCCTTGCTTACATACTGATTTAGCCATCCTTACTTACACACTGATTTAGCCATCCTTACTTACACACTGATTTAGTCATCCTTGCTTACAAACTGATTTAGCCATCCTTACTTACATACTGATTTAGCCATCCTTGCTTACATACTGATTTAGCCACCCTTACTTACACACTGATTTAGTCATCCTTGCTTACATACTGATTTAGCCATCCTTACTTACATACTGATTTAGTCATCCTTGCTTACATACTGATTTAGCCATCCTTACTTACATGCTGGTTTACCCATCCTTGCCTACATTTTGATTTAGCCATCCTTACTTACATACTGATTTAGCCATCCTTACTTACATACTGATTTAACCATCCTTACTTACATACTGATTTAACCATTGGCACTGGCTAGGAGATGGAGCTGTGCAGTACACGGATCCCTATTGTTGATGCTATATATTAACTGCCTTTAATGAGAGAGAAATAGCGACATAATTTAGGGGTTAAACTGAATAAAGGCTCTTAATGAGGAAATTATATTTTTTAAATTAGTACTAGGTAGAATTATAGTCCTTAAGAGGTAAAACACTCATAAATACTTTGCAGTTAAAGAGAGTCAGAAATGTAAATTAGTCAGCAAAGTGGGAACAGCATTCCATATAGCTGTGCACTATTTTTTCTGCATGTCTTCACCCCCATGTATCAGCTCTCCTACTGGTCTTAAAACTACTCAGACCTTTCAGCTATCCCTATTTGGGATAAACTTCAATATTTTCAGGTTTGATTTACCCCTTCACACAATTTTCTAAGTCCCCATGATTACATATAATTTTTGAACCTGCCTAGTACACAGAAAACCACACTATGTGACAAACATACTTGTGGCATCAGTCTTTTAAGGAAAGAAGACAGCACATCTTACATATTCCTTTTTCAGAAGCAAGAATAAATGATATTTTGTAATACAACTTTGCAATATAGCTTCTTTAGGAATATAGATCATACACTGGCTCTTTGATAATGTGCTAGTATTTTTCCATCATTTTGTCACTCTGTTTTTCAAACATGAGTTTCTGAGTAGTATCACACATTCTTAATGAATGTAGGAAGAGTTATGTGCTTTTTGGTTTTCAAATTTTAGGCTAACTAGCTGTCCAAATTTTTGGTTGGATGTATCTACTTTTAAGGGTCTGTGTACCTATTTTCAATGTCTGCAGATTGATGGCTATGAATGCATTCACTATTCCCACTCCAAAAGGCACATTCTTGACTATTATCAACAGTAAGAGATGACCAGAGGGGTTGTCATCCAGAGAGACAAGGAGCATGAAAGGATTTTGCTAGCCTATTCCCTTACCTTACTGCAGCCTAAGAAATACGTGTTCCTGTAATACTGCTTCAGTGATATATAAAGCTTTTGTGCTTGAGTTGAAATGTATCTGCCATACTTCTCACAGTTTGGTCTATGCATACTGCTTTCTCCATCTGCTGTGGCTACCTGCCTCCTTTACCAGAGATATAGAAAAGCTGCATTTAATGCCTAATACATTGTACTATATGAATATAATACATGGGAGAATGCCCCTTTACAGTCTGGGTCACTAAATGATGCTGGGTTACTAGCGTCAGCTAGGACTGTTCTGTCTGTGCACAATACTGACTACTTTCTGACCATGATGCTTTACTTTTTGACCAGTTTAGCATTGTTAATATACATTTCAAATTCCTAAAAGACTGTTGACTGAAACTTCTAATTAGCTACATGATATACATGAAACCATATTAAAAATGAGAATTCAGATATTTGACATTTTATATAAATAGGTATGAAACAAACAACAGCTTCTCCCTAGCAGTTGTAATGAACAAGGTGATTTTATGCTAGCTTTGATCTTACACGAAAAGCCTATATTTTATTTCTGTCAGAACTGTGTATGTAATTTGTGCTTCATATCAAATTAACCTTTTGTTGCTAGCTATTCACTGGCCAGTTTACAAAACATTCTCAATGCTGGTTTTAGGCAGAAAAAAAGACTGCAATATTGAATTCCATGTAATCTGCAGCACAGTAATCCTATACTTTCTAATTAAACTGGGCTCAGTGAATTGGAGTGTGTTATGTCTGTAGCCAGCATTGATGTGTGAGCACTTTGCTAAGGGTGTAAGGTTATCTTCCAAGATAACCTTGCTCTATATCAGAAATGCAGAAAGCATACACCCTACCTGCTAAGCAATTAATAGGTACCCTCACATCAAACTGCTTAGCTATTATATACAATAGAACTCATTTAGCAAAGAGCTGAAAAACATCCTTGTATTTCCGCATTGTTTTGCTGTCTGCTTTCAGTCCATGGATAAAGGTGCCAAGTGTTTAACAAAAGCACTATAGCTAACACCATTAATTAACAGAGTACCAGGAAAAAATAACACATTGTTTGCCAGAAGATTTACAGATGATCTGTATATCATGGGTAATACAGAAGAGTATGCAAGCTATCCCATGCTTTATAAATGTAAAGATTAGAATTATATTTATTATAATTCAGTTTGTCACAGCAGTTTGCTTATGAAATATTTTGAGAAAGTCGTGCAGAAGAATAATGCCTCTTTTTCAGATGCTACTAATGGCAGTGTGATTCTGTTTTATTGGCTAAGTACAGACATGCCTCTCTACTGTCTAGATGTTTGTAGAGTGCCCAGATTTTTGCTTCATATTTTTGGTCTGCTACTCATAACATTTGTGGTTTTCTGGCAAATCATTGACAATTAAAGTCTAAAAATAATGACATATATTTTAGTATCAGACTTCATATCCTTCAGAAAATGCATACTAGTGCAATACCTGTTATTGTAACACTTTTCTAAGTTTACAAAAGGAATATGTAATATTATCTCTGATTCTGGATTTTATCCCCATTACTTTTTGGCATTGCTCATATTTCTTGCACTTAAAGATTAAGAAGTATGAACAAAACTGAATGTCCCTTGTGTTAGGTTCAAAGCACTGAATTCCTAATTTCCTCATAGTAAACAAAAAAATCTGCTACAGTTTGCAACTAGTGAGACATTGATACTGCGTACATTAGTAAAGATGGAAAAATGAGGTAAAGGTATCAAAAGAACATGCTTAAACATCAATTTGATGCAGTCATTAAACATGACAGGTCCTAGTTCTGTAGCTTTTTTCATGCAGTGCCATGGCGTTAGTAATTTCATTGGCTTGGATACACTCAATCTTGTTCATAAGAGAAATGCAGAGTATATCAATTTAATTCCCAGAATTAGAGAAAAGAAAGACTGCAATCATTCTCATTACAGAAACAGATCATTTTACCAACCACAGTTCTCCATACAGAGAGGCTGCATTTAGTGCTTATTTCATTTTATTACATAACAGGTACAAGTGGGAAAGGGCGACATAACAAGTGAATTTGAAAGGTAGACTATATTGTATATTTGCATTTCTAGGTAAGCACTAGACTAGCTGGCTGAGTGAGCCATTTTAAGCCTAGCCAATTTCTCGTGAAGGTAAGAATCATGCTGTGGATGTTGTATCTGTCAGGTAAACACCTTAACCATTGGGCTAGCCCTCAATTTTATATAAAAAAGTTTCCAATGAATATGCTACTAGTAGTAAGTCAAAAAGAAAATGAGTAGAAAACAGTACGTAAATAATCAACTAACTAAATCAATCAGTCAATAAATAAATAAATAAAATATATACCAGAATAAACACGTCAGTAGAAGATGACCCAATAGTAACCCATTTTGATAGATTCAACTAAGTTCCACTTTCTAATCTGACAGCAAAGCAGTCTGGTTACTTTGCTTTGGTTAAGCAGCAGCCAGGTTACTGAATTCTGCTTACATGTAAGATGTCAGCTTAAGATAAAATACTTAGGGGTTAAATATTTCAAGGGTAAAAAGTTGCAGACTTGTTTAAATGCTCATTTACTGAGCTTGATGGGAGTGAAACATACAGCCACATCTAATGGAGCCTCCATTGTTAAGCTCCAAAGACACAACTCATATTTTGGAAATAGGAGACTACATTGTGAGGCACACGGATGTCCAACTCATCAGGCTGAGTAAGGAGAAACTCATGGTCAGTTGCCTATTAGTGTCCAGAATCCACCAGATAACTCACGCACTCAGGACCACAAATACCAGTATGACTCAGTCATTGTCCATATGGATGTAAATGACGTGAAATGTAACTCCCTGGACTATATGAAGATAGACATGATGAAGCTGTCAGTCTATATGTCCCAGGCCAGTATAAACCTAGTATTGAACAGCATTATGCTTTCTTCAAGGATAATACCACAACATGAACAGAAGATAATTGACTTTAATAACTAGCTTAGTTTCCGGTGTCACTCAATGATGGATACAATATTTATCAGCATGGAAGAATTCGGTAAACAGATGCTACTGTTTCACATTAGATTTTCAAATATTGTCTAAAACATTGTCCTATGGCAAGTTGGACATAGAGAAGCTCAAGCATTTCATTTTGTTTGACCAGCCTTGGGATATCTTTTTGATGTAAATTGAAACACTTCCACCTTTAGTCCCTGCCTGCGCAGTAGCTGCTCTAAAAGTGTTTAAAGTATTGTAGCCCTGCATTGTTGGGTTGCTGTTTGCAGCTTTAAATCATCTCTCAGAAATTGCACAAGTGTCTGCATTCTCCAGGGTGAGTAGAGCTTGGAGGGAGTTGAGTTTCTTGTTTAGACTCCTGGCATTAGCACCTTTAGATCTTCTATGGTTAGTTTTACTATGTCAGATTATTTATTAGTTTGGTATTGCCTAAAAAAGGCACTTTGGTGGATGCAACATCCCATAGTTTATTCTTGTAAGCTATAGAGTCCCCCTGACATGCACTTAAACTTACTGGAGATAATTATCATTCAACTTAATATCATATCCTTTTGCAACTTTAACTACCGCAGTATAAAATGGGAATTATACACAACCCCAAACTTGTAGGCCCAGAGATTTATGGGGTTTGTAAACACAAGTACCCTGAATCATAAAATCCATACACCCAATAGGGGTGGAAACATAGTTTATTTATTTATTTGACATTTGGTTAGCAGGAAACTACAACAGGCTAGGAAACATATTTTCATAGAAGGCCAAGGGAGAAAAGCTCCATTAAAATGCAAAACAAGAAATAACAATGTATATAGTTAATTACAAAGCATAAAACACGAGATAAGAAATAACTATTTAAATAATTAACAACAAAACATAAAACAAGGTCGGTATACAGGTGAAACCAGAGAACCGCATACCTACATATATCGCAAGAGACTTATCAAGCATACAGGCATTTTTCAAAGAAGATCAAGAAATTATATTTGCAGGCATAGATTTTACAGTTAAAACATGAAACGATATGTGGCAGATAATGTGTTTTACATGGAAGGTAAAGTTGCACCATAAAGGAAATTAAATAGACAAATGTTTTAACAGTAAACAGAAGTTAAATAACTTGTAGGGTTATGTGAGTATCTTTCTGAGATGCTCGCATATAAAAGGTTGCTGCAGAAAAGAAAGTAGTTAGAATAGGTAATCGGTCAGATAATGATGAGCAGTGAAGGGAAAGATGAAGAAGCTAAGTTAGAAAATCAATGGCGGACTAGATAAGAAGGTATATTGTGGCAGAGGGAAATCTGATGAGAAGGAGGTGACTAATAGATGAAGAGGTGGTTACTCTGAAGATATGGGGGCGTGATGGAGACTAGTGGGAGGAAATGAGAGAGAGACAATTGCCAGGTTTATAGATAATTTTATGAGCAATTGTCAATTTGAGTTAGTTTAGCTATTGGGGGAGTTCGAGCCAATTAAGTGCAGCAAGAGCAGTGCAATGATGTTTGAAATAAGATGCACCTATTGCAGATTTAGCAATTTTCATTGTAACAGGACTCAAGTTTATTTTTACTGTAATCTGAAGACTGCTTAAGATGAGGGCACCATATAGTAAAGAGGGGAGTAGGTAGGTTGTGGTCAATTTTGTTTTGGTGGCTGTATCCATAAAGTTTTTGTGCTGATAGAGTATCCCCAGTTTCTGGTGTGTATTCTTGATATGAAGATCAAAGGTAAGTTTATTGTCTATTGTTGCTCCTAGTAATTTAGTATGTGAAACTACTTTGATTTCCATGTTATTTAGGGAATATATCTACATCTTAAAGTCGAATGAAAGTGGCCTGAGTGTAAAAAGCAGGAGCTTTTTGAGGGTTGAGTCACTGGTGTATTGGATTAAGGAGCTTTGATAGGAAACAGTATAGATATTGTTTATGATGGTATTAAAGAGAAGGGGAGCAAGAATGGACACTTGTGGCACTTTTGTTTTGTTAGTTAGATATTGTGAAATACAGCTTTGCTATTTTACACATTGCGTTCTGTCAGAAAGATAACTGTTGAATCACTGTTGAGAGGAAGAGAAAGACCTAGAGAAAAAAGTCGCTATGAGGGTTTAGGGTGTGAGACAGTGTTGAAAGCCTTAGAAAGGTCAAGAAATATTGCTGAAGTTACTTTCTTAATTGTGTCCATAAAGGATAAGAATGCAGTTGTTGTACTATGTGCTGGTCTAAAGCTGTATTGGGTGGATGTAAGTAAATTGTTGTGTATAAGGTGATCAATGAGTTGTTTGTATACATATTTTTCTAACAGTTTGGAAAGAGGAGATACTGTGGTGATGGTTCAGAAGTTGGTTAATTCATTAGATTTTCCCCCTCTGTGTGATGGGGTTATGAGAGATCTTTACCAGAAGAAGGGGACATGGGATTCCATGATGGAGCTATTAATGAAAATGCTAACAGGGTAAACAATAGCATCAGTAGCAATTTTCAAGTATTCAGAAGGGACGTTGGCAGAAAGAGAACAAGGTTTTTAGCTTGTGCAGTAGTTTGTATATGACGTTAATGGGTACTGGTTGCAAAGATAGGCATGGGAGTTGAGGGACTATAGTGGAAGTATTTTGTAAAAGAGAGGGAAGAAAATGCACGGTGTTTGGAAGATGCTTGAGAAACAGGTAGATTGAGAGTAGATGTGGAGTTAGGACTGTTGGGCTTGTTAGGATCATTAAAGAAGTTTGTGATACTTTCTATAAAATGTGTGTTAAACATTTATGCTATTGGTGATGGAGAATTATCTGTGGCTGGAGAGGGGTTTTGTTTAGACACTGGGGTGAGAAGTGATGAAATGGTACTCCAAAACTTTTTTGGATTGTTTTTGTGGTTGATTAGTTTCTGTGAGAAGTATTGTTTCTTGTATCTGGTCCTTACTAACATGGGTAAATACTGCACTCCCAGTATAATGTCTCCTTTTAAATAATAATAAAGCCCAGAAACTCAGCTAACCATAGAACATTTAGGAATTATTCTAAGGCAAACTTTTTACTAATAACCTGGCAAACTATCAAGCCCTGCCAAACCCTGAAGATAGTGCTGCCTATGTGGAATTACTAACTGGAACCCTGTCCAATAATTTTATTACATACATAAAGATAGCTGTGCCTACCAGGAATAAGCACAACACAACCTCAAAAAACAATCCATGCTGGTGGAAGCCCATCATCAGTAGCTTGTTTAGCAAAAGGAAGAAAGTCATGGAAAAAATGAGGAAGTTCAATGCCCGGCAGAATAAAAACTCCGCCATCAGTCTAAACGCACAACTCCGATGGTAAATCAAGTCTACCAAAGCCACATTTGAGGCAAAACTAGCCTACCATGTCAAAGGCAATCCTAAGGCTTTCATTAGTTATTTCTGCAACCTCAAAGGCAGTACACAAAAAATGTACAGAATCAACTGTAAATTGAGCAGGAGGACATACCAAATTTTCTGATCAACAAATTCAGCTCCAGTTTTTCACCTCTAACCCCCAGCCACCTCTGAGGCAATACTATTGAACACATACATCCTGTCCAACTATCACTAGGAAGCAGGCCCTCAATGCATTTTCCAAGGCCAAGAATATAACATTCATGGGGCCAGATTATATCCAAAGATGCCTCCTACAAAGGGTTAAACAATGAAACATGACCTATCAAGATCACATTTAACTGTAGCTACCACAAAGGCTTTGTGCCAATTGAATGGATAACTGCAACAGTCATCCCTCGGCAAAAAGTACAGGTCATCTATGGATCCCAATAATTACAAACCCATAGATTACATATGCAAAACTATGAAAAGAATTATCATTGAAATCATTAATAATGACACAGGAAACCTTCAGTAGCTGGATCCTACCCAGTTTGCCTTCATCAAGGGTAGATCATGACTACTCAGTCATGGATGAGGGCAAAACAGTGCATACTGCCAACCTTGACCTGGCCAAAGCGTTTAATACAATACCTCACTCAGGAATTATTGACAAACTCATAGAATTGGATATAAACCCCTATGTATTGCTATATGGCTCTCAGATACAGGGAGTCCATCTCTACAATGTGGCTGGTCACTAGCAGATTCCCCTCACTGCTTTGTGCTGAGTCCACTCCTTTTTCACATCTACTTTTCTGAAATCAAGGCTAACATTAAGGGTCTCTGGTTGATCAAGTTTGCAGATGATTGCAAACTAGGTACAATCGCAGAGCTATGATCTAAAAATCAACATCAAGGTATGCATAATAATATCCTTTGGGAAGTTGAATGCCCACTGGAAATTGATAACATATCCCTAACAGAAGACCCTGTAGTCAGGGATTTAAGAAAACATGAAGACAGCAACCTGGCCTTTAACCACCATATGTATATGGTAGTAAGGAAATCATTTTACGTCTTGTAACGTATAAGAAAGGGAATAGCATCAAGGTCCAAGGAAGTCATCATTCCTCTGTATTCATTACTTCTTCAGATCAGTCATCTAGGTCCAAGGAAGTCATTATACCTCTGTATTCATTCCCCTTCAGATCATTGAGTATAACTCTTTGAAATGCAGCTGACTTGGCACATGCAGCAAGTGGAGCATCCACAGAGGTTCATCACAAAAATAATAGAGGATGTAAACATGTCCTTTGTGGATTGCTTCAAAGCACTATTCCTGTAATCTGTCTCCTACAGACTGCTCAGGGGTGGTCTATGTCTGGCATGCAAGGCATCCTTGAATCTCACTCTGATAGGACTTGGGCATATCTGTAAAACAGCATTAGAATTACCCAGTTTATAGACCTAACCCTCATTTGTGACATAAATATGACATGTTGGAGGGACACGTCTGTTGGTTACTACCCATTCTCTGGAACAGGCTTCCCATCCATGTGAACCAGAGTTCTTCCCTAACCAAATGAAGTGTAACTTGCACCAGTCGATACAAAACTAGAAAACTCAGAAGAGTTTTTGAACTCAAGGCAATAAGATTTAATAAAGCCTTTTTACAGTGCCTGTTGGTGTTTATTTATTGAATTCAGCTCTTCTTATAAAAAGCCCATGTGGTTGTTAGCTTAGTGTACATCTATAAACTATAAACCTGTGTTGCTATTGAATTATTATTCCTGTGTTGCTATTGAATTATTATTCTGCTCTTGGCAACCTGCAATAATAACAAAAAAAGAAAAAAAGGACAAGAATAGGAAGAGGTATAGGACTTACGACTGATTTGGAAGAAAAGCTGATTCCACAAATGCAGTTTAGCCAGGCTTTCAAGGAAGACATGAGCAGCACATCTGATGTGGAAGGTAATGAGGCACCAGTAAAAAGTAGCTTTAGATGTAAGTATTGAGTAAGATAAGGTCTATATTACAAGAAAGGCACGAATAAAGAGCTGCACTAATCTTAGATGTGCAATCTGTACATATGTGACTTATCGTCATTGTGACCATAAATGCTATACTTCAGGTAGAAGTCAGAGTGAAACTGCTTCACTGCTTTCCTTCTTTTGGAAACAGATAGTGCACAGGATGGACTAGTGCATGTCAAGCTGGCCTGCTGACTTTTTTATATGTTCAGATAAACTACATTTTCTTCTGTTACCAGAAAGAAATAGCAAATTATGTAATGGCAGATACCAGATATATGGATCCAGTCATGATGTTCTATTGGTGGCAGCGTTGGAAATAGAGATCTGCAAGTTGGCATCCCTGTTACGTCAAAAGTCTATGGAACTATCCAAGGAACAAATGGATCATATAATTCAAAATGTGGTTATACAATCTGAAGCCTCCACATTGATAGAAAAAAAGGATAATTGAGCTAGAACAACCGATTGATATACACAGCCAGCTGTTGTATGACCTGAAAAAAACAAGTTTAGGGGGAACAATGTGAGGTTTCTGTGGGCTCTTGCACAGTTCTGGGAGAAAGATCATAAAGCTTTCATCAATGGAATACTTTATAATTTTATGTTCATTTCCAGAAACATTCAGTCTGATAATTAAATGTATTGACCTATTAATACACCTCTCTAGAGACCCAACTAGAACAATACATATCTTGGAGCCGCTGATCTCATATAAAGCCTAGTAGTGTATACTGGCCAAGAATAAGCAACAAACAGGGCTGCCATGTCAATAATACAAATTAAAGCTTTTAGATTATTTCTTCAGGGAAACACTTTAAAAAGAGGAAAATTATGGAGCAATTTAGAACTGTATACAGCAGCCAGCAAACCTGGCTGAAATATACAACTATTCTTACAGGATGGAGGCAAATGAAAAAGGTGAATCTTTTTTTTATTCATGGGCACTGATGGTTTCCAGAAAGAGACACAGGAATGAACCTAAGACTATATATATATATATATATATATATATATATATATATATATATATATATATATATCATAAGCCACCAGCCCTGACAGCATAGGAAAGAAGATGGTCACCAACAACCCACCTGCTACCACTGAACCTTGAAGTAACAGAAACTTGTCAGCAGAGAGCTATATGTAAAGGACGTGCAAACATCACAGGAATTTAGATTAATGTAAAGGCAGACAGAAAGGTAGAAGTCACTCTCCAGATTGATTAAGTGCACTTCTCAGGTCCTGTAGTGTGGAAGGAAATGAAGACTCAATTCATCTAGAAGGGGTAAGCTACAAACACATTTAAGGAAACTACATTAATATACCAGCTTGGCATCAGAGAGGGTAGCTTTGTAATGGTGAGGAGATCCATTATGTCACTGAATGAATACGTTGATTAGTTTCTGTCCATAATTACTCAGTTCATTCCATTTCTTTTCCCCTGATGTGGACTTTCTTATTAGTTATTTCTTTCAAACAGGACACAGGAAATTATCCTTGATCTCTAGCTTGGTATGCTGTTTAATAAGAGACACAAGCTTATAATAAATTATTATTGTATTAATGGATATGTTGTGGTAAATGTACTGTACAGTTGGATGTGTAGGTAATGGAGCTACCATATAATCTATCCAAACATACTAAATATGGCAAATAAGGGGGTGGGTATGAATACAAGGTGATAATGCCGAACGCCGAAAATATCGAAAGTTCACGAGAAAGAACTTGTGTTTTTGGAGTTGCAGTACAGTGAGGATTGGGATATTTGCCCTTTCCTCACTGTAGTGCAACCTCGGAGTTGGAATAAATATGTAGCGGGGGGTATGAGGTGCTGTGCTTCCCACAACAGCAAGTTCGTTCTCGAGAACTTTCGATATTTTCAACATTTGGTGTTAGCACCATTCGATATGGTGATATAGACCTGAATACGAGTGGTAGTAAAATCTATCCCCATTAGGTAGTCAGTAGAAGAACTAATAAGAAGGGGATGAGAGGATATCTGGCCCTTAAATTTATCTTTTATAGTCTTTTATTTCATTCAAACCTATGTTGCTGCCACCTTGTATGTCAGAGAATTGATATATATTGGTCTTTATTCCCTCAGTCTCTGAGGGTGACTACAGATGGATCTGATATGTCTTCAACCTCAAACCTGTAGAATATTTCTTAACTTTAACAGGAAATATTGCACTCTACTCCACTTTAGGATTTCACTCCTAGGGAAAGTATAACATCCTAGATCACGAATCAACAGTCACTTGTAACCAAGACACAGGTACTGTTACTATAAAGGCTGTCTTCCCCAATATCTTGTTCGTTATAATACTTCCAATAACTCCACTAAAAAAGAGAACGTTCAGCAATAAACGATACCAATGGTTCCAACAAAAGGAAACTTTTATTATAACCCAAAACAACTAAAAAGACATGAAACACAAACTGATTTAGCGCTTTCGTCTCCCACTGGAGACCTCTTCAGAATCAATAAAAATAGTTCTTGTTGTTACTTATATATTGTAGTCAATTAATTACAATTGTTTAATTGATCAATCAAATAATGAATAACATATACAGCCAGCCCACATTCATTAAAAACATTGCATATACTTTTGAAAAAATCACCGTCAACATTGTCATTAATATTATTAGGGAACTTATTGATTCTAAGTCCCTTAGGTACAATTTTATCTTTAATACATTTATTGAAATACCAATTCTCAACTACTAGGTTCTTGTACCTAGTAAGAATGGATTTAAATGACTTACATTTCTCCTTATAGTCCATATTGGTATTACAGTCACTTGCGTTTGGTCTATTGGTTTTAGCAAACGACTTGTTGAGCCATGTATTAAAATCAGGAGTGAGAACACTTGCCTTGGATGACCATGTGCTCTAATATTGTATTGTATGCCACACATGTTATATTGTTCATTTATTCATTCATTATTTTCCATTTTTTTCACATATATGTGAAAAAGGTTCTATAGTGCTCGTATAAGCAAGAATAAAACGAGCATGAAAAATGAAAATGATTATTATAGATTCTTTATTCTGTTATTTTTCTATACCGTATATGTTATTCATTATCTTGTATGTTTAAAGAATGTGTTTTTTTCTAATACCACCTCTGCTATGATATAGCCAGCCCGTTTTTTAGTTTTTAGTTATTAGACTAAATTTAGTTTAGACTTACTTGATTGATCAATTAAACAATTGTAATTAATTGACTACAATATATAAGGAACAACAAGAACTAGTTTTATTAATTCTGAACAGGTCTCCAGTGGGAGACGAAAGTGCTAAATCAGTTCGTGTTTCATGTCTTTTTAGTTGTTTTGGGTTATAATAAAAGTTTCCTTTTGTTGGAGCCATTGGTATAGTTTATTGCTGACCGTTCTCTTTTTTAGTGGAGTTATTGGAAGTGTTATAATGAACAAGGTATTGGGGAAGACAGCCTTTATAGTAACCGTACCTGTGTCTTGGTTAAAAGTATAACATCCTGTTTCTGTGACTCTTTCCATATATTGATCCAGCTGCTGTGATCTGTTTCTTGCAACAAAACCTGTTGGCCATTCATGTGGTATTCCTTTTTATTCACAGTCTATCCATATGCACATCCAAAGTACTTCTGAAATTCCCTTCAACTGTCTGGGTGTCAAGATTATCAACACTTTTGCTACAAGTATCCAAAAATGAGTGAAACAAATGGAACCATTACCTCAGTTAAATACATAAATATTGGTTATAAGCACATTTCCATTTTGAATCTTTCCCTTCAAAATGATCCACCAACATGTATGTCAGACTTTAACCAATTCTATATATTTCTTTATAGTGCTGTGGAAAAATATAACCACCCCCTTTTCCCTCCACTTGTGACATGGTCTGCAATTATATCCTGGAACTTAATGCAGACTAATTACCTGGTGTCTCTAATTTATAACTTGATTTTTTTATAACAGATTGGTGCCTTTTCTTTTTTCAATTATTGATACTTTTCTTCTCTTTTTATTGGGGGAAAACTCCTATTAATATTCCATATTATTATTAAGTGAGCTATCCGCTGTTCCCTTCAGACTAGCAGGTGTATCAGAATTAACAGTTGATTACTGTGGCAGACTTTGCCCTTACCGTGCTGTTGAGTGATCTCATAGTTGATATAGATATAATTAGCAGGGGCTGTTGGTGGTGCAAGGACTTGGAAGTAGACTACGTAATGGCAAGAAGGAAGCTATACATCTTCTGTATCCAGGAGAAAAGATGGAAGGGTATTGTAGCAAAACTACTTGGATTGAGCTCCAGACTCTACTGCTCAGAGGGAGGATAGACTAGAAATGGTGTGGGGAATTGGTGATGGACTCATGGCAAACAGGCTGCAGAGTAAGGATAGGTCATTATTCATAATCTCTGTGCCCCACAGCAGGGCTGTGACAGCAAGGAATAGAGTGCATTCGGGCAGTAACTGCAGAACCTACTAGATAAAGCAGGACAATATTAGTTGGTGTTCAGACCTGAATGCACATATTGGGACAGACAGGACAGGATATGAGGACTGCCTAGGAATGAAGGAGAGTCCATTGTGGAATTCTGTCTGGCAAACATCTGGAAGGTGGCCAACACATGGTTTAGCAAGACAAAGCAGTCAAAATATCACATATAGGAGTGGCCAGCATGCAACTCAGGTAGACTTGCTTCTAGTAAAAAAAGAGCTCTGGGGGTTAGAATCAGTGATTTCAAATTCATCCCCAGTGAAATAGTTGGCCCACTGCATATACTAATGGTTGCCACAATCAGCTGCAAGATTAAACTGAGGACTTGAGAGTTGACTGGTGAGAAACCACAAGAGTTCAACAAAATATTCATGGTGCTGGCATCTCAAGAAGAAGAGGAAATAGGTGGAGTTAAAGAAGAAAAATGGCAGTGCCTCAAAATAGCATGTGTGAAAACTATAGAACAGATAGGAGTCAGGTATGGAAATAAGGTACATAAAGGAAAGCAGGTAATGGAAGGCAGAAGTCAAAGAAGTCATCAAAAGGAAAAAAGGAGTTTATGAAAAAGTGGGAGACAGAAAACATGTAACAGAATACTGTTTAGATAACAAAAAAGCTAAGAGAGCAGTTGCAATAGTGAAAAACAAGGCATTAAAGTCACTGTACTGTCTTCTGGAAAGTGAATCAGAAGATGGCACAAAGAAACTCTATCAGGTTGCAAGGCAAAAGGAGAAAGATAAAGAAGATAGTCAGACACCCTTCCTAAGGGATGACAGTGAGAATCTGCTCATCAGTCCACAATACCATCAAAGGCAGACGGAAGGGGTACTTCCATCAGCTTTTGAAATAAGATAACCCCACTGAAGCCATACTGCTCCATACACAGCCTACACTGAAAGAAGAGGTGGAGCCCACCATAAAAGAAGTAAGAAGAGCAATAAGGAAAATGAAGTCAGGGAAAGAAATGGGCTCAGATGAGGTTGCAGAAGATATGATCAAGACACTGGGCAAGTTAGGGGAGAAATGGTTCCTGACGGTACTCATAGCAATATGGAGAGAATAAAGTATCCCAGATGACTGGAGAATAAGCATACCAGTGTCATTGTACAGGAACAATGTCGGGCAACTGTGGGTAGTACAGAGATATAAAACTCATGTCACACTGCATGAAACTTCTGGAGAAGGTGATGATAAAATAATAGCAGAAAGGAGGATTAAAGATGAGCAGTTTGGAGTCAGATCAGGATGTTGCACAGCTGACATGATGTTTGCATTGAGACAGATAGTTGAGAAGAAGCTAGAGATGAGGAAAGAGTCCAACTGAGCATTGCTAGACTTTGAGAAAGCATATGACAAGTTCACCAGAAAGCTGATTTGGGAAGGCCTGTGATGGTTCAAAGTCCCAGAAACACTGGTAGAATTAGTGCAGCTTATGTAAAATGACCCAGTGACACACATACAAACAGTGGTTGGACTCACAAAGGAGTTCCCAGTAGGAGTGGATGTACATCAGGGTTCATCTCTGAGCCTACTGTTGTTCATACTGGTGATGGACTACATTAGCAAATACAGTGGAGGGGACAGATCAATAAAGCTGCTGTATTCAGATGATGTGGCATTACAAGCAGATAACAAGACATTTAGGAAATAACAGGGGAATGAAATGCAAAACTGAAGGCACATGGGATGAATGTGAGTACAGATAAGACAGTGGTAATGGCATACAATGAGGAATAAGAATAATCTGAAAATTTAGAAAGGAAAATAGAGAAACAACATAACAGTGTCCTAAGAGGTGCCTTTACAGTGAGGGGAAGTTTGAATGAGGAGGTCAAAGCAAGAATCGAAGAGGCTACAGCCAATTGGCACAAAGTGTCAACGTAGTCTATGATAGAAGAATGTCAAAGAAGCTGAAAAGTTAGGTGTACAAAACAGTGACCAGTGCTACCATAAGGTACAGAAATCTGGAAAGTGAAGGCAGAGCAGGTGAGAAAGATAGAGATGATAGAGATGAAGTGCCTGAGATGGGTGGCAGGATTTACTCTGTGTGATGGACAAACAAATGAGGACATTAGAGCAGAAGCGGAAGTGGCTCCAATTGCAGAGAAGGTGAAAGAGAACAGATTACAGTGGTTCGGGCACATATATGGGAAATAAAAAGACAATCTGGTGAAGAATATTTGGATCAGACTGTAAGAAGGCAAAAGTATACAAGAGTGTTCAGCAAAAAGATGAATAGAGTGTGTTTGAGTAGACCTGTGACAGTCAGGCATGACTGTGGAAGAGGGTGGCACAGTGTTTGTGAATCGAGAGCAAAGGTGACAGTTGACACAACACCCCAACCTCATGTAAAAAATGAGGGTTGAAGATGATGATGATGTGGGGGTGCAAAGGGTTGCAAAAAATATGATTTTAGCTTTTGTATTTTTTGATCACACCATAATACCATACTCGTGTGGGACTTTAGAACCCCAAATTTGCAGTTTCAGAGATTCCTAGACGTTTAAACACAAACACCCTGTATCAGTTAATCAATACATCTACTAGTGGTACAGACATATTGGACCAGGTACTCAAACATATGGGAGAATGCTGCATGCCATGTCCTCTCTGGTAAATTTAGATCACAAAGCAGTCTCCTTCAAAAAAAGAATCATTTGTGTAACTCCAGAAAACCTTGTAAAAGTTAGAAATTACTATATGGCAAACTACCTTTTATTAAATGATAACCTGAAAAAAAATCAAGCCCCTCTAAACCCAGATAGCACAGCGGACTATGTAGAACTATTCACAGAGGTTTTGTGTAACAATGCCAATGATTGTATAGAGGCTGTTGTGCTTACCACAAGTAAGCCCAAAACTAACTCAAAAAATCTTGGTGGAATCCAAAATTAAGCAGGTTGTACAGCAAAAGATAAAAGGTAATAGCTAAATTTAGGAAATGTAACACAAAAAAGATACAAACTCTTTCATTAAACTGAATAGATAACTGAAATACTAATTAAGTTCAACAAAGCAAATTTTGAGGTCAAACTTGTGTCCCAGGCAAAAGACAACCATAAAGTCATTTTTAGCTATATCAGAAATCTCAAAGGCAGCGCACAACAGTCTGCTAAACTGTAAGTAAATGGAGCCACATTCAAAGTACCAGGAGATATAACAAATCTTGTTGGATGATAAATTCAACTCTCACTTTACCCTCCTCTTACCACCCCAGCTGCCCCCAGGAAACACAACCTCTCCAACTATCAGTAGGGAGCAGGTTTTAAATGTGGTCTCTAAAGGCCAAGAATACAGCTTCAATGGACTCTAATAATATTGCAGGATGCCTCCTAAATAGCCAGAAATATGACCTACCAGGGCCTCTTGTGTCTCTGCTAAACCATGCCTCTGCATAGGCTTTGTGCTACACAAATGTAAGAATGCAAAGGACATCCCCATGCACAAGAGTGGACAACCAACAGGTCCCATGAATTACAGACTCCTTAATCTGACTAATCTCATATGCAAAGCCATGGAAAGAGTTATCCTGGAAATGATTAACAATGATATAGGATTCCTTCAGACACTGGACCCAAAGATGGTTAGTTTCATCAAAGGCAGGTCATACCTACTGAACCTGGTAAACTTCTTTGGGAAGGTCATCAGGGTAATGGATGAGGGCAAAATGCTGCCTGTTGCCTACCTTGGTTTACTTCAGTGGCATTTCTTGGCTCACAAAATAGTTTGACACCATAAATAATGACATTAATAATCCTCAATGCATGTGTGTGTTTGTGTGTGTGTGTGTGTGTGTGTGTGTGTGTGTGTGTGTGTGTGTGTGTGTGTGTGTGTGTGTGTGTGTGTGTGTATGTATGAGTGTGTGTTTGTGTACATATGCCTGATATGCATGCTTATTCTGTGGTCAACTGGCATCTCATCCATGAGGGTATTTTTTTGTGTTTCTGTTAGTTTATGTGTGCGCGCGTGTACATATGCCTGATATGCATGCTTATTCTGTGGTCAACTGGCATCTCATCCATGAGTGAATTTTTTTGTGTTTCTGTTAGTTTATGTGTGTGCGCGCGCGTGTGCGTGTGTGTGTGTGTGTGTGTGTGTGTGTGTGTGTGTGCGTGCGTGCGTGTGTGTGTGTGTGTCTGTGTTTATTCTGTGTTGGACTGTCATCCCATCTCCCTGGTCATCACTTAGCAATGGGATAGGCTATGATCTCCTAGAGCCCCTAAGTAGGTCGAAGTGGGTGTCAGAAAATAAATGTATGAAAGAATAACATCATGTCATCAGGGCATATAGGCATTCCTAAGTGAATTCCGCTGATTATGTCAGACTTAATTAATACTTTGCAGAATAAGGAAAAATTTCAAGTTGTGAAATGGATACTTGATAACGACTTGCATTGCAAATCAAAAGTGAACTCCAGTGGGAGCACAGAAGATGTGAGTCCAATGTGTTTGACTACTTAATCACTCAGATGTCTCCAAAGGAAACAAATAAAGAAGAGTCTGTCAAAAAAAAAAGAAAGAATGAAAAGAAATCAGCTGGTATTCAGAA
The DNA here is from genome assembly GCF_019279795.1 of Protopterus annectens. Lineage (NCBI taxonomy): Eukaryota > Metazoa > Chordata > Ceratodontiformes > Protopteridae > Protopterus > Protopterus annectens. The sequence goes on along the minus strand of NC_056737.1, from coordinate 133,978,740 downwards.
CATGGAATCCAAGAACACATGATAAACACATGATAAACAATCTGGCTGGAACTACTATTGAGGAGATAGTAACAGACCGATATCAGAAGTTAAACATTAAACATATATGGAAAGACTGCAATGCTTTCATTTTTTTCTGCACTGTATAGATTATTGAGAAACAATATAATTTTGTATTTTAAATGTTTTAAAAATGATTTTCTAGCTGCTAAATTCAGTATTAGCTTCAGAATAATAGCCTGCTAGTGACATTACCATAGTCAAGATTTTTAACTCAAAAATTAATTTTTTCCATTTTTAAGCTGGAAGACTATGGAATGCCTTACTAACCCACATTAGAAAAGTTGTGAGCCCTGCCAATTTAAGAAGTTCTAAATATTTGATTCAGTACTGGAGATTTGACTTGGGATTATCCAAACTCTTAAATTGCCCCATTTAGGTCTTGAGTTTGTACACCCTAACACTGATCACTCAACAGTAATTATAATTATGTTGGCATGCAAACTGATTGGCTAAAGTGTTCACATGTATTAAATTTGCCCTGTCCTACCACTGTAATCCTGGTTATGACAGGAAAAGGTCTGTGATGAGCACTTTACTTACCTGATTAACAAATGACTAAATTAAATTAACAACAAGAAAAATATTATATCTTACAGAGTCACTAAAAACTAGTTGATATATATGTATGTATATATATATATATATATATATATATATATATATATATATATATATATATATAGTTTCACTTTACAACCCCGAAATACTGAAATATTGAAATTCAGTATCTCAAGACTGTAAAACTGAACACTGAAAAACCCGAAACCCCAAAAGCGCGAAATTCAAAATCACGACTGCCCACATACACACTCCACACACAAACAAGCACACATACACCTTTTTCTCTACACTAAAAACTAACAAAACACACCCAAACACAACAAAACAAACACATGCGTGGACCCTACATATAAGCAGGGGGGCAAGCCCCAATGCAGCCCCATGTGGAGGGCTGTGCCCCCCACACCCCCGCTACTTACATATACTAACTCCGAGGTTGCACTAAAAAGACAAACACACAAAAACCACCACTACAAATTCTATACTCCCCTTGCACAAACACACATCACAAATTTACAAACACCACCACTCTCAACACTTACACACTCACAATCTTACCTACTTACCCTAACCCACACCTCAAAACTCCAAACACACTCACACACACTAAAATCCCTACCCAAAACCCCTAGTAAAACATTGCTTACCTCAATCTCCAGCTATATCCACATACCACACCGCACATCACAAATACAGGGCATTAGACGGCAAGTACGCTCCTCCACAAACGCAGAGTCAACATTTCTGCATTCAGAATTTCTGCATTCAGGATTCTGCACTTTCATGTAAGTGCATTTCGACACTTCAGTCTCGAGCTATGAAATTCGATATTTCAGTAGTTTGAGATTCTGAAGTGAAACTATATATATATATATATATATATATATATATATATATATATATATATATATATATATATATATATCACTAAAGGTGAAGGCGTGTCCATATTCATTAAGGATATCCACACCTCCAAGGTAGTTGTTCAGCATAATGCATCTGAGATTATCCAAGTTCAACTAACTCTGGGCAAGACCGCAATCCAGATTGTAGTTTGCTACAGACCCCCCCCACCATGCCCCAGGAATCCCACTCCTCTTTTCTTGATACACTGGAAAATATTAGTGTACAACCCATCAACATAATAATGGGTGATTTCAACTACCCCACCATTAACTGGGAAAACTACTCATGTACCAACTCTTTTGCTCAATGTTTTCTGGAATTCATCAATTCCATTGCCTTGGATCAACTTATCCACACCCCCACCATGGGCTGCAATATCCTCGACCTGATCATCACCAACATGGGCAACCGGTGTTCCACACCAGAGGTGAATTCCTTGTTGGTCAGATCTGACTACAAGCTAATCACCCTAGACATCCACATCCTGCTCCCACCCCCCCCCCTTTAGGAAAACAACCGTAAACAATTTCTCCAAAGCCAACTTCACGCTTCTTAAGACAGAAGTGGCAAACTTCACGACACCCATGCAGATGGACAATAGAGGTATGACTGCTGAATCCTACACAAATTAACTTTATAAGCACTTACAGGAGTGCATGGATCGTGCTATCCCTAACAGAACCAAGATGCTATCCTCCAAAAAAAGGAAGCCAATCTGGTGGTCTTCTGCCATAAACAAACTCTACAACAGAAGAAAGAAACTGTTGCAAAAAAGAGTAAAATCCCATGATTGGAGGAACTCCCTGGTCAACCTCAGTAAGAAGCTGAGATCCCTCATAAAATCCTCCAAAGCTAATTATGAAAACAAAATCACCACTGACTCTAAAGACAACCACAAGACATTCTATAGCTATGTCAAGAATCTCAATGGCAACACTCAGATCTACTCTGAGTTACAGCACAATGGCACTAAATATACAGAACCAACTGATATTGCCAACATCCTGGCAGATAGGTTGAGTGCTAACTTTACCCCCCCCCCCCACACACCCTAAAGGGCCTATCTCTATACCGGAAGAATGCAAAGTTCCTGCAATCACAGCTGCGCAGGTAAAAACCTCACTCTCCAAAGCCAGGAACACAGCATCCATGGGACCTGACAACATCCCAGGCTGCCTTCTACATAAACTAAAGAATGAGCTGACACCCCACCTAAGTACCATGTTCAGTCATAGCCTCATCTCAGGCGTTGTGCCCATTGAATGGTGCACTGCAATGGTTATCCCACTCCGCAAAGGCGGAGCCATGACAGACCCGGGGAACTACCGCCCCATTAGCCTGACGAGCCTGGTCTACAAGGCCATGGAACGTATCATCATGGAACTCATAAACAAAGACATTGAAGATCTCCAAACTCTGGACCCCACACAGTTCGGGTTTGTAAAAGGCAGATCATGTCTCTTAAACCTGATAGACTTCTTTGAAGCAGTCAACAAAGCCATTGTTGAGGGTAAGGTGGTTCACACAGCCTATCTAGATCTTGCCAAGGCGTTCAACACCATCCCCCACTCTGGAATTATAGATAAACTCACTAAACTAGGTATAAATCCCTATGTCACAAGATGGGTTGCCAACTGGCTTACGGACAGAATGCAGACTGTGAAAGTAGCAGACTCCAAATCCGACTTCAGACCAGTGACAAGTGGAGTACCACAGGGTTCAGTCCTGGGTCCTCTACTGTTTGGTATCTACTTCTCTGACATACAGGCTAACACAGAAGGTATTTGGCTAACTAAGTTCGTAGACGACTGCAAACTAGGAGCCATAATCGAAACTCCTAACAATGTGGACATCCTACAAAAGGGCCTCTCTGAGACAAATGCCTGGTGTCAAAGCCATGGCCTCAAGCTCAATGCCAAAAAGTGCATTGTCATCCCCTTTGGTAAAAACTATGTACCCATTAACTACCACATAGGTGGTAGTCTACTTAACACTGAAAGTGCGATAAGAGACCTTGGGACACAGGTGGACAGTAGTCTCTCCTTTGATAATCACATCGCCACAGTGGTCAGGAAATCCTTTTATGTAGCACACCTAATCACAAAAGGTTTCTCATACAGAAACAAAGAGGTCATTTTTCCCCTCTACTCATCACTCATTAGACCCATTATAGAGAACAACACCCCTTTTGGTATGTACTTCACAAGACATCTACAGCAACTGGAAAGGCCACAGAAATACCTCACAAAGAGAATTACTGGCCTCAAACATATACCCTACGCAGACCGTCTCAAAAAACTCCAACTTTACTCCAACGCATATCGCCTACTCAGAGGCGATCTCTGTCTAACATACAAAGCTATATCAAACCCAGAGCTGTTGGACATGCTCCACTTAAAGAAATCCCACTCCCACTGAGCTATGCGCTCTAGAGACCTAAAGCTTGTCACCACAATAAACAGAACATGCTGGAGTGATAGATTCCTGTCCCAGAGACTTCCCATACTCTAGATCAGACTACATATCTATGTCAAACAGAGCTCCTCATTAGCACTCTACAAGAAAAATCTTGATGATTGGATGGGTAATAGGAAATTCACCCTGTGGATCACTTCTGTGGCTCTGCTTGACAGGGGCACAGGAAAATAATTTACTTGGGTGGTGAAAGCCAGGGTATCTTTTTGGCTAGGCTTGTATAGGCCCTAGGGCCAATAGCCTAGTACCTACTTATGAACCTATGAACCGATATATATATATATATATATATATATATATATATATATATATATATATATATATATATATATATACATACATGCATACACATGGACTACCTTTCAAATCCTGAAAGACCAAAATCCCCAGTGTTATTTTCATGAGATGAAAATAATGAAAGCTAAAATCCAAAAACCAAACCTTTTGATGTGGGGGGGCTTAACCCCATACTCCCCTAGCTATATATACCAAATCCAGGATTTCACTATAGTGAGGAAAAGGACATATTTCCCCATGATGAACAAGTGTTTACTTGCCTTGGAATGATTACGTGTTTCAGGATTTTAACTTTCATTATTTTCTTCTCGCAAAAATAACGTTCGGGATTTTGGTCTTTTGGGATTTGAAAGGAGATCTCTCTCTCTCTCTCTCTCTATATATATATATATATATATATATATATATATATATATATATATATTCAAATGGCCAAGACCATAACATCGAAGTTTTGAAGCTTCAAATGTTTTGAATTGAGATCGCCATACAGCACAACATGAGAAATTTTCCTCACTATAATGCAATCTCGGAGTTGATATATGTATTTAGCTGGGAGTATGGAGGGTGTAGGAGGGCTTGCCCCCCTGCAAAAATAAAAAAAATTATGTTTTGTTTTTATTTTTTTTTTTGGTTAGGGTTTTGAAGTTTCAAAACAAGTAAAGAAAGCAGTCCAATAGATGATTAGTACTCGAGACACAGGTAATAAATAACAAACATTCCAAGACTGTAGAACCAACAAAAACATTTTAAAATGATTCATTAACAATAACCAATATAAATTAACCAGAAAGAGTGACATGAATCATAAAGCATTGGATGTATGGGTGCATATTCAAATAGTAGCTGTGGTACATTAACCAATCAAGATTAATACTCAAGAGCTAATACATTGACCAATGGAAACTGTTTCTAGAGAGCTTTAAATAAAACAGAAACTAAGCTAAAGCTGATTGCTGAAACTTTAACAAACTGTTAGACATTTGGTACTGCTAAAACTTGTAGCATAAACAATACGTTGGATGTTACATTCTATCTGTGCCATCTAAGTCCTTATTTTAAGTTCAAGTTGTCAGTGAGTCCTGGTGTTGCTTCTGCATTGAGTAGAAGTTGCCATTTAAGTTCTTTAACTTCTAATAAAGTATGGAAGTCTCCAACAAAAGGTACAATCTGAGTACAAGGGATTTGAATGAACTATTAATGCACACTGCACTGTGTTTGGCAAAAGCATTCTTTTAATCTATGTGATTTATTGCTCTTGTTTGTTCCTTAATCCAGTCTGATCATTTTCTGTGTGTCTTGCCAATGTAGAAATTATGGAATTGTATGCAGAAACATATAGAAATAATGTTGGTGCTATGACAGCTGAAGCTACCTGGAAATTTTATGGCAATGTTACAATGAGTAAGCATATAACAATCAGCTTGGTAAATATATTTGCATACTATGCATAACCAGAAGAGTGACATACCTTTGTTAACTGGGCTAACTGGAAAAGTCAGTTCTAATACGTCATGGTGGTGTTTTTCAAATGAAAACCTAAGGGTTTTGGTCCTTTTGTAGGTAAAGATGGAATGGTTGGTTAGCTTTAAGGAGAGTTCTTTTTTGCTAAGAATAACATCCCAGTCATGGGAAAGAATGTTCTGTAAATGAAGCATATTCCACCTTATCAGGAGGGAGGAACTAAGGATGAAATTCTTTCTTGTGGAAACCTTGGGCTTACTGGTAAAGCTGGCACAAAGAATCGGCTTGAAATTGATGGCTTGCGCTAAGCTCACAGCCACTTTTTGAATATCCACCCATACATCCTATGCCTTATGATTCATATCACGCTTCCTGGTTAATTTACATTGGTTAATGTCGACGAATCATTTTAAAATGCTTTTTGGCAGTTCTAGAATCTCTAAATGTTTATTTATTACATGTGCCTCTCTTAATTTATTATTTTCTGATGGAGTTCTATTAAATAAAGAACAAAAGTGCTTAAATATCACAGGTCCAGTTTCCTTTCTCAAAGGGTCTTAGAAGTTTTCTTACTTACGCACACACACACATATATATATATATATATATATATATATATGTGTGTGTGTGTGTGTGTGTGTATATATATATATATATACATTGTTTTGTTGCTATTTTTTAAACATCCAGTACCACCAAAGTGGAGAGAGAGCCAAACAGTATGATAAGGGGAAAATGTGACTCAGGTTGTCTGAACTCACTCAAAATACAGAAAGATCTATTAAGTACATTGGCTCTTGGACAATAACGGTAGTGACAACTGATTGTTGTTTTATAGTGTCATGGCTGTTTCTCATGCTAGTAACCTATACATAATATTAGGCCAGAAAGTGAAAGTGGGCAAATAACTGACAATATCATAACAAAGAGAAGAAGTGAAATGTTTTGGTGTCTCTGTACTGTTTACCATCTGTCTCTTTGCTAATTCTGACGTTCAGGTCCATGACTGCAAATGGACTGCCTCTTCCTTTGCAGGCATATGTTGTATTGATACTGATATCAGTGCAGAAAATGATAGAAGATGACTTTTTCTAAAAAGTGAGAATTATTCAGTGAGTTTAACACTGAAGGACAAGATAACAAGTTAAGGAGAAACCAGAGGAAAAAGACTTTTTAAGGATATAAAAACCATAGACTTTTAATGTTTATTATACGGTAACAATATTACTATTTTTATTTTTATTTGGGTAACAAGCAGTTTGAGAATTTTAAATTCAGCCTGGTGACACCGATCTGTCTTCAGATACCTTGTTAACAAATTCTCCAGATCACCTAGGATCTTCTTCCTGGGTCACATTATCAGACTTTTCTTGGAAAAAGTATACATAGGTTAACTTGTACTATATTAAGGCAGTCTTGCATAGTAACTACTACAAGTTAAATGGCATGGCTACAGGCAAGCTTTTGTCAAAACTTAGGCTCAGGTATTTTTTTCACCCTTAGCAGTCCTCTCCCAAAGATCTATGTATACAGTGAATATTTTACATGTATATCCGTGTGTGTATGTGCGTGTGTGTGTGTGTGTGTGTGTGTGTGTGTGTGTGTGTGTGTGTGTGTGTGTGTGTGTGTGTGTGTGTGTGTGTGTATGTGTGTGTGTGAGTGTGTGTGTGTGTGTGTGTGTGTGTGTGTGTGTGTGTGTATGCTGGCATGTATGTGTGTGCATATGTGTGTGTGTTATCCATTTTCCACACCCTAGTTAATATCAGTCCTAGGATTCCTCCCACCTTCTAAAGTTGATGGTCCAGTGCTATCTGTTGTCCCTTCACTCCCTCCCTACCAGGTAAAGAAAGCAGTCCAACAGATGATTAATACTTTTTAGCCACTAAGTTTTGCTAGAATGCCTGAGTTATCACTGCTGACATGAGTTTACTATATAATTGCATAATATAGTGATGGAAAAAAGCTATAGAAGAAATAGTTCCCATGGCTGATGCTTTCCTGTAGAATCAGCCTATCTTTGAGAACTAGATATTTATTTTATGGGGAGTTTTCTTGTAGCAATCTAGTCATACAACTTAGATATCTGGAGTTTTTTTTTTGTATGCTTGCGGTTTATAGCTATTGCATTTTCTTTTGATTTTCCATGTGTGGCAGCCTATGTATATTTTATTCTGTATCTTCATTGTATTGTTTAATTATAAGTGTATTTATGTCCTGTTGTTTAGCTGAGAAGAGGATAACCATTATTTACACAAGCCATGAAGAAAGCCCTGGTGAGTTTGAGAATTCAGCCAGCCATGTATGCATGTCTTTGTGTGTGTGTGTGTGTGTGTGTGTGTGTGTGTGTGTGTGTGTGTGTGTGTGTGTGTGTGTGTGTGTGTGTGTGTGTGTGTGTGTGTATATATTTATGTGAAATCAGTTACTATAATAGAAGAATGCTTGGATACATTGGTTCACAGATATAGTGGTATGGCTTTGCAAGTGAATGGTGTACAGTCTACAGTCTAATTTGGTTGTGAAGGTTGGAGACCCATACCCAGGACAGAAATGCAAATTTACTTTATGTTCTTGGCGCCAAGTTGGAGTTTGTGAATAAATCATTGAAACAAACCTGAGTGCACTTTCTTGCCATTACTTCACTGTTTGTTTTACCTCATCCTTCATGATGGGTGTTAGTGGTGCCAACTCAGCCTTCACTGTGGGTGGCATGGCACTAATCATTCATGTTTAGTGGAATGGAAAGAGTATCTTCTTCATAAGGAGTATGTCACACATACATAGATCAAAAGGATTGAAAAAAACTTTAAATTGTACCACAGAGCATCTAAAGATCCATTAACTCTAAAGAGCCTTGTGGCCCCTAGATTCCTGGCTAAATTCAATTATTTCCTCAGTAGAGATTTCAGTATAGTATAGTATCATTGATACCCCCCCCCCCCGTGATATCATATGTTTGGTCATAATCCCCATGTCCCCTATTTTTGATATCTGAAAATATGTTAAAAACTAACTGTGTGAATTCTATGATAAACTACTACCCCATATGAGATTAATTATTCCCTTAAACTTTTTTTAGAGCAAGGATTGTCTCTATTTTCCCTTTGATTTTTAAAAGGATAAAGGTGGTACTGGAAAAAAAATGTTATGCCAGTATATAATTACAAGCAAATATCATGAATTGGAAATTATGTTCCAGTGTGTCTGATGTAGTCAGCTATTAAGTAACACAATTGTTCAGCTCTGTGGTGTAGAGGGATAAAGCTCTGACTACGATCCAGATTACACAAGTTCAATTACTGACTTAGGCAAAGAGTAAGATGGGGAAGGGGCATGTACCTGGTAACAGCACAGCCATCCTGCAGAAAGAGATAGAGAGAGAGAGGTGGGTTCAGTATCCTCATCAGAGCCTTATAAGTGGTGGATTGTATAACACCAAAATGTGCAGCGCATGGGTTGTGTGCTTTCTGCCAGAATCCAGTGTAGATATTCTTCACTGGAAGTACACACAACACACACACACACACACACACACACACACACACACACACACACACACACACACATATGATGGGAGCAGATATCGCAAAGCAGCAGAGGTACAGAGGTACTCAATCTCATGGCAGTGCTTGGGATACTTGGTATGGGTGAATGAAATGGCATAAGACTGATAAAGGACACTCATTTTTGGCAGACACAAAGGAAAATTAAGACATACTGAAGTGAATAGCAAGGGATATAGATCGGTTTGGTAATGATCATTAGACCAAAACTCATTAGGACAATAGGAATAGACCAAGATGTCAACAACAAAAAAATCTGAAGTATGGAGTGATGAGCACAATACCACATATGCAGGATACTGCACCCCCAATTACAAATGATTCTGACATTACTAAACCTTTTTATATCAACACATTCAGTCTACTTTTCCTGTCCTGATTGCCTACAGCCAAGTGTTCTTTACCATGTAAGTGGAGACCATTAAATGTCCTGATGATGCAGAGGATGGCATTCTGTCTGTAATTCTGACATCCTGGCTTTAGCTAGTATTCTGAATACTTGACTTCATATTGGTGGGAGAGGATAAACTTAAGCAGGTAAAAGAGCAGCTTATGCATCTTTGAGAAGGGAGGTTATCTTTCTTTTGTTTATTTTTTCCATTTAAGATGAAGGAGTTAAACAGCAGGGCTTTTAGCCTAAGGGAGGGAACTAGGCATGCTACAATGCAAAGCAGTAGATATGCACACTACACATATGAGTATGATGAATGTGCCCTGAGGTGCTGCACATACAGGATCATGATGTATATACAATGATGCACCACAAACAGAGAAGCATTTTGTATGTACAACGATGCACAGGAACATTGTATGTATGAAGTGATGCACTATGTACATAGGAACATGGTGTATGGGCACTGAGACACTGCGTGCACAGGAACATTATGCATGCAAAGTGATTTGCTCCACGCAGAGGAACATGGTGCATGTAGAATGATGGACTACAGATATTTGCATGTGCTATGTGCACTGATTTACTGCATGAACACAAACATGGTACACATTCACTGATGCACTCCATAAACATGAATATGTTGCATGTGCACTGATGTACTGCTTAAACAAGAACATGTTGCATGTGCACTAATGCACTGCATAAACAAGAACATGGTGCATACAATTGATGCATTGAATGAATAGGAACATGTTGCATGTGCACTGATGCACTGCATAAACAAGGACATGGTTCATGCACACTGATGCACTGCATGAATAGGAGCATGGTGTACTACAAACATAAGAACATAATACACATAAAGGGATGTGCTCCACAAATAGGAAGATGGTGAATGTGGAATGATACAGTATACACAAAACAGCATGGTATTTGTTCATGGATGTATTGCATACAATAGGAAAATATCTGCACGTTTGTGCTACAGACATAGGAGCATGTGCACTAATGTGCTTCACCTATAGAGAAGGGAGACTTGCTGCTGGCTGAGTTCTTCCTTTTAGAGACTAGTGACCTATATAGTGAGGCTTTCTAATTAATGAATGAGACATTCCAGACTGAAGAGTGTACGCAATGGAATATAATCCAGGTGCTCTGATGCACTGCACACACAAGTGCATGGTATGTGTGCATTGATAAACTGAATATAAAGAAGCATGGTGTGTGTGTGTGTGTGTGTGTGTGTGTGTGTGTGTGTGTGTGTGTGTGTGTGTGTGTGTGTGTGATTGTGTGTGTGCGTGTGTGAACCAATATAATAAATACATTGTAGCATGGCACATGCATCTTGATGAATGCTTCCCCTAGGAGTGTAGTGCACATGCAGTACTTTATTGTACACAGGAGCATGATGCATGTGATGTGGTGAGCTGCACATGTAGGAACATAGTGCTCATGCTCCAATATGCCAAACACAAAGAAACATGGTATAAGTAGATGGATGTACTGGACTGTTGTATCTCATAGCTGAAAATTAGGACATTTAAAACAATAACAAAAGTGTTGTATCACTTCATGAATAAAAACTATAATATTTCTCAAATAAGAATGTGATAATTTATATTTTGTTTGCTATGCAGTCAAAATATTACAAAAAAAAGTCAACTGGATTAACAATAGTAGCCCAATCAACTTTCAGTTGAGTAAAAAAGTCAACAGGATTAACAATACTAGACAGACCAACTTTCAGCTGAATATAGAATTCACCTGGTCAAGGGTCCATGGCTTAAAATCGGACAGTCTGATGATTAGTGGCAATATTAGAAGGTAGATGTTCAGAAACTGTGATGTACTTCTGGATTAATCTAGAAGTACATGCAAAGAAAAGGCATTTAATCATGTAGGAGAGATACATTTTGAGACCATTAGGGTACAACATTTTTGAATCATGCTCACTCGGCCCCTTAAAGAAAGAAAATAGCATAATTAAGATCACAAAAGATCTGAACATTTGCAGTTTTAGTTTGCAACAATTATTTAACAGTTTACTATGAGTCATATAATTCTTAAAAATCCAAAACACGCATGCTTGTTTAGGCTTTGAAATATTGTTCTATAATTTATACTGCAACATAATCATTACAATGACACTTGATAACATTTTGTTGTGCTCCCAAACTATGCAATCATGTTTTACTAATACAGTCACTTTTTCCCTTTTGTTCTGTCCTTTTTTCACATTATCCTTTAAATGTTTTCATAAAAAGTATGCCATTGTTTTCGAAAGACTTTAGTTGACATTTAAACCAAGTGCAGATATTTTCTTCTATAGTTCTAAGTCTAAAGAGAATAGTATGACTCTGTTTATTACTGTATTTATCACAAAAGTCATACCTACCATACATCCAGTAATCTGTTAATTAAAAAAAACAGACTACAGGAAGTGTTTATACCTGAAAATATAACAGCAAGAGTTCAGGATAATGCAATGAATATCATCTCCACAGTTTCTTGTACTAGTCCACTTAGATTAATCTTACTGATGACATTCTATTTCTTTCTTTCTTAGTTTTTTAAAGCATATTGTATTTATTTAGAAGGTGATGGTTTCACATGCATTCTTGTAGCAGATCAAAAGTGTAAGAAGACAACTTTCTAAGGGAAAAAGCTATCGCATGGAATCGTATGTCAGAGATCAGGTGGGAGAGACAGAAGTGCTGGATTCACTTCACCGCACTGCTGTTCATCCCTAACACTGTGTGCAATGACAATGTTTAGAATCCAAACTCAACACAAAGATAACAATCTCTGGGTGTCAAATCACAAGTGCCAGGCCTTGAAGAGTGTGAGATTTTCAGGAAGAAAATAATACAGCTGTACTCTTAATTTTTCAAGATAAAAGGCTAAATAGAGTCATGGGTAATAAAAAGCCCATCAGTCAGCACTGCAGTAATACATATTAAACTATGATCAAATGTCAGACTGAGCAAGGTAATAAAATTCTAGCCTGATGACTATTAACAAAAATATGTATGTATGCCTATGACTGTGTGTGTGTGTGTGTGTGTGTGTGTGTGTGTGTGTGTGTGTGTGTGTGTGTGTGTGGGTGGGTGTTCTTTTTTTTTTATTTGTATTATATGTTCCTATGTGTGTGTCAGGGACTCAGACATTTATATGTACATATTTACATATTTATTATCCAAATAAAACTTAAGAGCCAAGTATGTAGCGGGAAGCACAGTTTTTCCTTATTTAACAGAAGGCCCCACAGGACATTTCTGGATGGACAAAAGATCCTTCTGCCACAGTTGTAATCAGGCCTTTCCATCTGTAGTGGCTTTAAAAAATTGTTAATGACATAAAGAAACAGTTGAAGGGTTTTTGGTCTTCCAGTATAGAGTTACCTGAGCTCCTTGACAAACTATTGCACACAGCTCTCAAAGCTACATGAAAATGATCTGGATTACTCAGTAAAACATTTGATATGTCTGCAATCAAAATCTGTGGCTTGAAAGAAAGAACTGTTTAATGCAACTCATTCAAATTATTAAAAGAACTAGTAAGATAAATCTTGCTCTTAAGTGAAGCACACATAATGATACTATTTATTAAGAAGATCGTGTTAACCTTACTAAGTTATGTATACACTAATGTTAGAATGTGATAAGTGCTTAGCTTCACAGTGTTTACAAGTTGCAATAACATACTGTACAACAGATGGAATATCAAAAGGAAGAAAATCTTGTCCAAAAATAGGAAGTGCAATGTCCAGCAAGATAATAACTCCCTCATCAAACTATATAAACAATTTAGTGGATTAATTAAATAAATCAAAGAAAAAATTGTGGTAAAGGTAGACTCCTAGGCTAATGACAACCACAAAGCATTTTTCAGTTAAGTTCAAAAACTCAAAGGTAGCACAAAATAATTTTCCAAGCTAACTGTAAATGAAGCCAGCGATACTGAGCCTGAAGACATAGCAAACCTACTGGCTGATAAATTTAGCTCCAGTTTTACCAGTCTTTTTCTCCTAAACACCTTTCTAAAAATACCCTCAAACATATCTCCCTAACTGTCATGATGGAACAGGTCTTCAATGCACTTTCCAAGACAAAACACACTGCATGGATGGGATCTGATAATATCCTGGGATGCCTTTTTAATAGCAGGAAACATGTCTTTTTAGAGCATCTAGAAGCACTGCCGAGTGAATAGTGGACTGCAGCTGTTGTCCCACTGCACAAGGGCAGGCCATACATAATCCCAAGAAACTACTGACCCATAAGACTGACTAGTCTCATATTCAAGACCATTAAATGAATTATCATGGATATGATAAACAATAACATAGGAAACCTTCAAATGCTGGATCCAAGTCTGCTCACATCAAGGGAAAGTCATGCCTCTTCATCCAGGTGGACTTTTTAGATAGGTCACCAAAGTAAAGATGAAGGCAAAATGGTATTTACTGCCCACCTTGAGCTGACCAAAGCATTCAACACACTTCCCCACTGCAGCATTGTTGCCAGGCTCACTGAATTAGGCGTACACCTCTCTGCTACTACATGAATAGCTAAATGGCTCATGGACAGGACTCAGGATACTTTAAATCCACAAAAATCCAGTCATTGTAGAGTTTCTCAGGGTTCGGTGTGGGGGCTGCTCCAGCTTGACATCTGCTTTTCTGAAGTTTAGGCTAACATCAAAGGCGTCTGACTGACCAAGATGACTGCAAATTAGCTGCAGTCAGTGAATTTTCCATAAGACACAAACATCCTCCAAGAGGGCCTGACATAGACTAATAATTGGTGCTTGAATCACACTTTTAAACTCAAGGCTATAAACTACATAAAATATATATCAGTATTCCATCCCTCCAGATACCTACATTGATACATCCCACCTAAGAGGAGACCTAGTAGTGATGGATTTGGGAACACATACAGAAAGCAACTTGGCCATCAGCCATCATGTATCTATAGTAATAAGAAAATAATTCCATGTTGTACAACTTATAGGCAAGGGTAAGCCATCCAGGTCCAAAGATGTCATTGTTCTGTTGTACTCTACCCTCATTTTCCCAATCACTGAATATATTGCACCCTTCAGCATGTACCTGAGCAGGCATATTCAGCAATTGGAGTGAACACAGAGATTCCTCATGAAATGGATATATGGTTTAGAAGACATGTCTTATGCAGACCACCTCAAAGCATTGTCCTTATACACTATGTCTGGCCTATAAAGCATCCTCTGATCCAGCCTTAATGGACCTGTTGCACATCCACAAAACAGAAATGACCACAACAGGGATCTAAACCTAGCCTGCAACATAAATAGGAAATGCTGGAAGGACAGGTTCATAAGTGATTACTAGGCTAATGGCACAACAGCTTTTACAAATCTAGCCTATAATACCCAAGATTTTCAGCGAGGTCAGAACAATTACATTCATGTTAACCTCCATGTGTGCTTTTCTTTTTCTGATAGCATTCAGTACTTTTTTAAAGAAAACATAGGTGAGGATACCTTTCTTATCGAAAATAATCTCTCAAGATCTCCATATTGCTGGTCATTGTTTTCACCTCCATAATATACAATCATTATGATCTTGTTAGTTGCATCATCACCTTTGATCTTATCTCAAAACATTGTGACTCACATTGTTGCTTAATTTGTCATATGCTGTATTCTTCTTTACAGCCACAAATGATACCACACCAGTTGTCCCAATTAGGTTTTATCTATAAGATTATTAAAGTGGCATATGACAAGAAAGTCACTACTTGACTAATTTAACAATTCTATCACAAAGGCCTGTGAGGGGATTCAGTAAAGCATATGCAGCACTTTTCACCTCATGCGCGTCATGCAGCGAAAAGTTATAGATTCAATAAACTCCATGTAGCAGAGCAACACTCACACTCAGACATGGTAAATTCCATGGCATGCAAATTACAGCATAAGAAGTTGACTTGTATGCTAATGAAGCAAAGCAACATGGTGAAACAATACAACAAGCTGCAGAGCAACCATGTAGACTCCATGCTCGTATTGCCTGTGTATTTGAAAACTTTTCAAATACAGACATGGAAAGAAGTCTACATGAAAACAAGAATAAGTAAAAGTTATTAGATTTGTACCAAACTGACCTTAACATGTAACAGTAGACACATTATTACATCTGGTGCTACGAACGTAGAGTAACAATAGCAACAACCCTTTTTAAGTGCCATGACATAAATGCAACTTCGCACCGCACCCTCAAATGAAGAAAATACTCGTAACTGATGTAAACAGCTAAAAGTATAAACCCCATGAAACAGGCTATTTATACTGTCATGTAAGCATATGCAATATGTAGCTGAGGGAATACAGTCAAATTTTATCAACAACTATATTCCTCTGTGCAGATATACCCTCCCTTGTGTTTACAACATTTGGCTCCCCTTCAGTTTCCCTGTCCTTTATAGTTACCAACTATGTAGATTCAGAGCTGTCAGTACAGTAATGATGCAAATGAGGTCAAAACTCAGAATTGCTTTCTCACAAAAAATTGTAACTGTGTATGTATGTTCCTTTCATATAGGCACTTCCACAGTGTTTATTTTCAATGGATGGATGGCAGCAGTGAATGATGATATCAGGGCTGTGTGTCAGGTTACACTTACAGAGGTGTACATGTAGGTCTGTGAAGGGTGAAAGTGCATGTAAGCAGTGCACAATTCACAAGTTCTGTTTCATCCTCTTTATTTTTTGTTAAAATGTGTCTCTGTCCACTTTAAGTTATGTTTTAATTATTTTTGTCATTGTTTGCATGATGTGGTGCTTAGCACAAATCACAGAGGAATGAATGCAGGTTTCTCTATGCTTGACATGTAGCTATTCCTCTGGTAGCATGTGTATGTGTAGGACTGGAGTACTGATGGTCCTGGGCTCTAATACATGGTGTGCTGTGTTGATGTGAGGTATTGCCAGCAATGCCAAGAGAAGTAGGGCAATGGATGTGTAACATATACCAACACAGGTAGTTTAAATTTTGTAAAGAATTATATGTCATCTGTATATTAAACTGACTTGTAGAGATGCTGGTATAGAAAAAATGTATTTGTAAAGTTGCTTGTATTAAAACAACATGTACCAACAGTGGGTCCTGTCTGTATTGTAACTGATTAAGTGTATATGTTAACAAAGAATACTGGAAGAGAAGAGGTTAATCTCAGTCGAGCTAACTTTGAAAAATAGTAAGAAATTAAATTATTTAATTTAGGCCATAAAGATTGTATCTCACAGTTTTGATTGCACCCAGAGGCAAAATGTCTTGGAAAGCAAGTACTAGGAAGCCTTCTGTATTGTCTTTAGCAGTAAACTAACTGCTAGTCTGGAAGGGTAGAAGTTTGAAATTGTGTTATAATTTCCAGAAGCTGCAACAGATCTTAGCAAAGCTCTATGTTTGTGTATTATTGACCTATATGTGCTAAATCCTGACAGTTTATAGCCAAGTGGGTAGTATGATGACCAGATGCATGTGATATCATTCTGTAATTCATCACAAAAAAGATGTTTCAATACTAGATGAGACTGAAGTCTCAGAGAACTCTGTTTTTGGAACCTGACAAAGAGGGACCCCCCCTCATCTAGTTCATCTTGCCTTGCTCTAGTAAGTAACCAGGGAATAGTATTTCTTTAGATCAGTCAGGAGAATATAGTAAGATTAGTCAAGTACTGTTTTTCTGTATCTGTGTGAATCTATTCATCTGTGTTATTTTACTATTTCCTGGGATTGAAACTCTGGTGTTTATTGTAAATAGATATTTAGTATTTTTATGTTATTTTATTATTTACTATTAAATATATTTAACATTTTCATTGTGACAGGTCCTTTAGAGAATATTTTAACCTTTGAGAGTACTTATATTTATTCAGTGATACCGTGGCTACTTGTGAAATCCTTACTGCATTGGTCAAAACACTACCATTTGTACTAATGTTAATTTCATGCAATATAATTGGGTACCCTTGTAAGAACCTTAGAGCAGCTGGCCTTGGAGTGTCTGGTGACAGTAACTACCTTATAGTCTAGGCAGAAGGGGGCATAGCTAATAAATCTGTGCCACACTTTACCAGATGTGTGTGTGTGTGTGTGTGTGTGTGTGTGTGTGTGTGTGTGTGTGTGTGTGTGTGTGTGTGTGTGTGTGTGTGTGTGTGTGTGTGTGAAAATCAAATCTCAAAGAGTGTGTGTGCCAGCTGTTTGGAGCAGGGATATAAAGCACTGGTTTCGCAGAGACGGTGCTGGAGGACTTGGCTTGGACAGTCATCTGAGGACTCAGTACTATAACTGTGCCAGTGGGAAGTCTTACTGGGGACCTGGAGGGAGACAGAGAGAAATCCAGGCCCAAGAAGGAGTATGTTCCCTGTCTGCTCTTAAGGGAAATTGTGCTTGATGCAGAGAGCTGCATCTCGAAATACTGTGTGTCTCTATTTTTTGTTCCAAGTGAACACCCCTCTCCAGTGTCAGTGATGAGGATTCAGGCTCCTTGATTACTGGCGTAAAGAGGGGACATCACGTGTGTAAACTTTAAATCACGTTTTGTGCCCAATGTTTGTGTGATATCATGGGAACAGAGGAGAGTAATAACAGTATTGTCTGTGTTTACCTTATTTATGCACTGGTGCTAGCACGGGCGATGAGGTGTGCATCATGCATTAATGAGCAGCAATGGAGTTAACACACTCAGTTAAGCAGCAGGTGTGTTTCATAGGTGCCAATTACAGCATAAGAAGGTGATTTTCAGGATGGTGGCGCTATTCAACCAGCTATAAAGTTTCCATGTAGCCTCCATTCTGTTTTTTCCTGAATACTTCAATACCTTGGATGTTTGTGATGGCAACCCTGGCAGTAATCATAACTCCCGTATCTGACACACATCACAGCTGTACCAGATGTTTGGTAGGAGGAACAGCCGACAGTGCCATTTACTGGGAGATGTTGGCTATGTACTGGAACCATGACTGATGACACCCATCAGAAGTGCACACACAGCCACGGACGAATGCTATAATGAGGCACATACTCAAACCAGAAACATCACAGACCATGTGATTGGGCTGCTGAAGTCATGGCTCTGGTGCCTAGATACATCTGGTGGAGCCCTGCAGTATAATCCATGCGCATCTACACAAATCTTCACAGTATGTGCTATGCTACACAATCTGATCCTGTGGAAACAGCTGCAGCAGGCTCAGCAAAAGAAAGGGACACACACACACACATCCCCCCACCAACACCTAGGTCACACAGCCACAGTTAGAGGAGGACTCACATGGGGATCCACCAACTGCTGTGACTGGAGGCAGACGTAGATGTGCTCAGTATGCCCTTGCTTTGGCTAAGAGACAATGCATAGCACATTCACTGAAGACCTAGGTGCCTAATACGTTTTTACAACTCACACACACACACACACACACACACACACACACACACACACACACACACACACACACACACACACACACACACACGTATATATCTGATACCAGGCAACTTACACAAACTTTACCTCCCCATGTATTGACTGTGTATTGCTTGCATCAGACAGAGTCAGTTGTTAACTAAAACTTTGTCAACTGCAGCATTTGCAAGGTAATTCCTGAACCTAGAGTGTATTCTTTAATAATATCATGGCATATATTTGTATTTCTTA
The DNA here is from genome assembly GCF_019279795.1 of Protopterus annectens. NCBI lineage: Eukaryota > Metazoa > Chordata > Ceratodontiformes > Protopteridae > Protopterus > Protopterus annectens. Next base: position 133,959,316 of record NC_056737.1, on the reverse strand, counting down.
AATTGGTACAGTAATCAAGTAAACATTATTGGATTGCTACAGAAACTATCTTAACATGTCACAGCAGAGCAATGATTTTACTTACATGTTCCCATTATTAAGTAGTAGGCTTCAGGCATTAGAGATTCACACAGTCATCCCTCTCAAAAGTACAGATGATCAGTGCATGTCCTCAGGTTAGCACCATACCTTTTTATTGGTAAATCCTTAAAGACGGAAGTTAGAAAGTAATGATACACATTGCAGTTTCTGACTTCACAACCCTTCTGAAGATCAAACAGCAGGCAGTATGCAGAACAATGAGAATAACAAGAGCAACATACCCTTGTTTTTGCCATAGCAGTAACTCACTTTTTTTCCCCACCAAAAGAACAGGCTATACATGTTTGTGTCAGAAGAGTAATTGAGCTTTACCCCCCCCCCCCTAGGAGTGTACCCTTGTTTATGCCATAACAGTAACTCACCTATACTACCCCCAGAAGAACAGTAAATGTCTGTGTGTGCCATCCAACCTGGCCTTCAGTTGTTGGCAACTGCACATCATATAACTCCCCCAGTTAATAACCTCACACAATTTAAGGTCAGAGATATTGAATGGCTTACACACTGCATGTCTCTCACTATTGGTTAGATAAGTGATACATTAACAAGAAACACAGAAATGTAAGACACAGCTGTATATCTGGAAGCATAATCATTACAGTTTTAGTCTCAGTAAGTGCACCAAACCCATATTTAATAATGATAATGAAATGTACAAATAACAGCTGATGGTTTGATAGCAATGTGCATTCTGTTGCAATTGGTTGTGTAAAGAATACCAAAAATACAGAACAGATGGAAGAGGCACAAATCCGTAATCCACACGAATTCCTTTATTAAAACGACTCTTCAGTCCAATAAAACGCAGAAACAATAAGTTTGACTATACAGTCCACACATCCTTTTCTACTACTTCCAACACAAAGAAGCCAAATTTAGCTTCCTGGCAAATTAATTTATGTCGGTATAAAGCATTATTAGTACATTTTGTTTTTATCTCATAGTAATGCTCATAAATTCTATTTTTTAGCTTTCTTTCCGATTTCCCTATATAAAATGCATCACAATGATCACACAAACCTAAATAAACTATCCCAGAGGTGTGACAGTTCGCAAAATATTTGCTCTGGATCAGTCTGTCCCTGCTCTCTAAAAAAATTGTTTGCTTAGTACAAATAAATGGGCATTGGGAACACCTTCCACATTTAAAGGTTCCTAGTTTCCCTTCCTTAACTTTTTTCATACCATATTTCCTTCCAGAATAGTCTTTAAGCTTTTGCCCCTTCTATATGTACATTTCAAAGGTTCTTCAAAGATACATTTCAAATCCGAAATCTGACCAAACCTACACCATTCTTCCTCCAAAATCTTCCTAATTCTAGGTGCACTACCATTATAATCAACTACAAAATTGCCTGTACCCTCACTGTTAAGCTTTGTAGATTTCATTTCATTCAAGACAAAATTGGAACCCAAAATGGGTTTAAATTTGTCATATCTACCTTCCCTAACTTCTCTTTCTATAGGCTCAATAAGATCTTTAGGGTAGCCTCGATCCATAAACATATTGTGCAAAATCTTACATTCAACCTCAAAAACACTCTCCCTTGATGTCATACGGCTACCCCTCACATATTGTCCCTTAACAATACCTTTTTTCTGATGGTAAGGGTGAGCACTATTAAAAGCCAAATAAGAATTCGAAAATGTTGGCTTTCTAAAAATCTTAAAATAAAAACAACCCGCACTTTTGCCTATAGAAATATCCAAATAATTTAAAAATTCTTTATCCTTATTATAAGTAAATTTTAAAAAATCAGCGGACTCTGAGATATACTTAAAAAATTCTAAAAATTCATCCATCGTGCCCACCCATAAAAAGCACATATCATCCAAGAAACGCTTGTAAAATTTCCAATTATGGGCATATTTTGAATTATTAATAAATTTTTCTTCCCAAGCTGTTAAAATAATATTAACATATGTGGGGGCACATCTTGCACCCATCCCTACTCCCTGAATCTGCTTAAAAAATTCTCCCTCATAATGAATAAAGTTGTTGTTTAAAACTAATTCCATAAAAACTAGGATCAAATAAAATTCATTATTATTAAATTTACCATAATTTATCAGGGCTTCTTCAAACCACATCATCCCCTCATTATGGGGTATAGATGAAAAAAGGTCCACTATATCAATATATAAAAGTAATATTGTCATCATACAAATCCTGAGTTATACTACGCAAGAGGTCCCAAGAGTCTTTAACAGTCCCCTGGCCTCCCATAGATAAAGACTTTAGCTTTACATCCAACCATCTCGCCAGTGGTGCAGTAACTGAGCCCTCCGAAGCAACAATAGGTCTCAAAGGGGGTCTTCCAAGTCTTTATGTACTTTTGGTATCCCAAAAATAGAGGGGACCTTAGGTTTCTCAACATGAAGGTATTTAAAAGTTTCAACATCAATAGAGCGTTCCATAAGCAAGTCATTTAAAACCACATATATTTTTTTATTACCTATATTAATCTCATTTAAAGAGGCTCTGACATACTTGTTTAAATCATCTAAAATTTCCATCATCTTAGCTTCATATAAAATATTATCCATAATAACAGAACCTCCACCTTTATCTGGTTTCATAACTCTCACTGTAGTGTCCTCCCTAAATTCCTTTAATAACCCATATTCTTCCTTAGTAAGGTTATATGTAATATTATTCCTTGGGAGCTCAGCTCTAAGTCTACTCTCCATTAAGGCCTCAAAATTTCTTAATTGTGGGTGTAAAGGTGGGTTGAACAAACTTTTCCTTTTCAAAACCTCACATTTCTCCCCAGTACTAGCATGTCCCTGAAAAAACAGTTCTAAATTTTTCTTTCTTAAAAATAACTTGAGGTCAATCAACACCTTACTAATATCCGCCTTCGTGTTAGGAACAAATTTAAGACCTTTTGATAGTAATGAAAAATGTGCTTTATTTAATTCATATTTACTATAATTGTAAATAGTATAACCCTGATATTTATTGATGGAGAATGCATACCTGAGGGAATGTTTACGTTTAAAAATTGTGCCTAAAGGCTTGAGGGTGGTGAAATATCCTAATAAAGTGAAGGAAGGAAGTATTTTTCACCAGGAATTGTTAGAAATTTTTGATAATTGTGGGTTTGAAATATTAAAAGCCATTATTAGAAAAAATGAAAGGGAAATGAAAATTCTATCTAGTAAAATTGAAGGTATTAACCAGAAAATTACAGAAGATTTGTTATTTTCAGTAGAGGAAGGGCAGAGACAGTATTACGATATGTTGCAGAAGATTGATAATAATATTAATAAAGCATATATTAGGAAAAGTAGGAAGTTAGATAGAGACATTAAAGAATATAAGGACAAAGTGTGTTATCCCAAACCAAGATATTTTTCGTACAGAAACCATAATGATTTTGGTACGGATAGGAGAGGGAATGAGCACTTTGTACCAAATGGAGAAGATGAAGTAGGTGATCTGAATAATTTGGATGAATACCCCCCTTTAAGGAGGTCAGAGAGAATAAGAAATTACCAGCAAAAAAAACTACCAGTATGGGGGGTATATAGGGGCAAGGGGCATGCAGAACAACAACTACAACAGCAGCAACAAGAGATTTCAGCAGTGGAATTGATAGAAGAACATATGTTTAGCAATTGTATCAACACAGATTGTATTTTTTCCCAAGGCTGCATCAATAAATATCAGGGTTATACTATTTACAATTATAGTAAATATAAATTAAATAAAGCACATTTTTCGTTACTATCAAAAGGTCTTAAATTTGTTCCTAACACGAAGGATATTAGTAAGGTGTTGATTGACCTCAAGTTATTTTTAAGAAAGAAAAATTTAGAACTGTTTTTTCAGGGACATGCTAGTACTGGGGAGAAATGTGAGGTTTTGAAAAGGAAAAGTTTGTTCAACCCACCTTTACACCCACAATTAAGAAATTTTGAGGCCTTAATGGAGAGTAGACTTAGAGCTGAGCTCCCAAGGAATAATATTACATATAACCTTACTAAGAAAGAATATGGGTTATTAAAGGAATTTAGGGAGGACACTACAGTGAGAGTTATGAAACCAGATAAAGGTGGAGGTTCTGTTATTATGGATAATATTTTATATGAAGCTAAGATGATGGAAATTTTAGATGATTTAGACAAATATGTCAGAGCCTCTTTAAATGAGATTAATATAGGTAATAAAAAATATATATGTGGTTTTAAATGACTTGCTTATGGAACGCTCTATTGATGTTGAAACTTTTAAATACCTTCATGTTGAGAAACCTAAGGTCCCTCTATTTTGGGATACCAAAAGTACATAAAGACTTGGAAGACCCCCCTTTGAGACCTATTGTTGCTTCGGAGGGCTCAGTTACTGCACCACTGGCGAGATGGTTGGATGTAAAGCTAAAGTCTTTATCTATGGGAGGCCAGGGGACTGTTAAAGACTCTTGGGACCTCTTGCGTAGTATAACTCAGGATTTGTATGATGACAATATTACTTTTATAACTATTGATATAGTGGACCTTTTTTCATCTATACCCCATAATGAGGGGATGATGTGGTTTGAAGAAGCCCTGATAAATTATGGTAAATTTAATAATAATGAATTTTATTTGATCCTAGTTTTTATGGAATTAGTTTTTAACAACAACTTTATTCATTATGAGGGAGAATTTTTTAAGCAGATTCAGGGAGTAGGGATGGGTGCAAGATGTGCCCCCTCATATGTTAATATTATTTTAACAGATTGGGAAGAAAAATTTATTAATAATTCAAAATATGCCCATAATTGGAAATTTTACAAGCGTTTCTTGGATGATATGTGCTTTTTATGGGTGGGCACGATGGATGAATTTTTAGAATTTTTTAAGTATATCTCAGAGTCCACTGATTTTTTAAAATTTACTTATAATAAGGATAAAGAATTTTTAAATTATTTGGATATTTCTATAGGCAAAAGTGAGGGTTGTTTTTATTCTAAGATTTTTAGAAAGCCAACATTTTCGAATTCTTATTTGGCTTTTAATAGTGCTCACCCTTACCATCAGAAAAAAGGTATTGTTAAGGGACTATATGTGAGGGGTAGCCATATGACATCAAGGGAGAATGATTTTGAGGTTGAATGTAAGATTTTGCACAATATGTTTATGGATCGAGGCTACCCTAAAGATCTTATTGAGCCTATAGAAAGAGAAGTTTGGGAAGGTAGATATGACAAATTTAAACCCATTTTGGGTTCAAATTTTGTCTTGAATGAAATGAAATCTACAAAGCTTAACAGTGAGGGTACAGGCAATTTTGTAGTTGATTATAATGGTAGTGCACCTAGAATTAGGAAGATTTTGGAGGAAGAATGGTGTAGGTTTGGTCAGATTTCGGATTTGAAATGTATCTTTGAAGAACCTTTGAAATGTACATATAGAAGGGGCAAAAGCTTAAAGACTATTCTGGAAGGTAAATATGGTATGAAAAAGTTAAGGAAGGAAACTAGGAACCTTTAAATGTGGAAGGTGTTCCCAATGCCCATTTATTTGTACTAAGCAAACAATTTTTTTAGAGAGCAGGGACAGACTGATCCAGAGCAAATATTTTGCGAACTGTCACACCTCTGGGATAGTTTATTTAGGTTTGTGTGATCATTGTGATGCATTTTATATAGGGAAATCGGAAAGAAAGCTAAAAAATAGAATTTATGAGCATTACTATGAGATAAAAACAAAATGTACTAATAATGCTTTATACCGACATAAATTAATTTGCCAGGAAGCTAAATTTAGCTTCTTTGTGTTGGAAGTAGTGGAAAAGGATGTGTGGACTGTATAGTCAAACTTATTGTTTCTGCGTTTTATTGGACTGAAGAGTCGTTTTAATAAAGGAATTCGTGTGGATTACGGATTTGTGCCTCTTCCATCTGTTCTGTATTTTTGGTGTTTTGGTGAACATTGGAACAGTGATTCTTTTTGGTTTGTGTTGTGTAAAGAATGACTTCAGTGCTTTGCTGCAAAGCTGTTTCTGTGGCAAAGAGGAATAAGGCATCCATCCTGTTCTTTGAAGATGCATTGGTGTGAGACTTCAAATCCTGATTTGTATAGAAATATGTCGTGTACCATCATGTTCTACTGTGTATGTCATACGTTGGTTTTCCTCATTTCACATATTTCTCCTTTTTTCAGTTTCTTGTTCCCATTCCTTTTACTGGACAATAAATACATTACAGGATTGGCTGTGCTCATTTGGTTTGTGTGAAGAGACTCATTGCAGAAACAGGACAAACCAGACCACCTAGCAAGCAGATAGCCACAAATATAAACCAGATATACACAATTAATGCTCTTGGGCATTGCAAAAAAAACAGGCCTGGAGTACAGATGGAAGTATCAGACATTTGCAATGCAGCCAGCTTTGCGCACTGCTTACCTATGCTTAAACAGGTGTATCTCACATGCATGTACACTTTGTTCACCATCGAGCAAACCAGCTGCTTGCTGCTCTATTTGACTGTAAATATCATGCTTCATTATTGGGTTTTATTCTCAATTTCCTTTGTCTGACATCAAACTACATGTGGAAACATTACAAACAAAGGGCCTGATATAACTATACATCATATATTTACAATACTTTCATGTGTTGCCCCCCCCCCCCATACAACCAAGCATTACAACACTGGGGGTCTCAGTACTTTTTCCACACATATATCAACCACAGTACAAAGTGTAAAATATAATACTGTGTGCTCCATCATGGACAGAGCCAGTTGGTGGTGCTTACAACCTCACTCTGCTAAACTCAAACATCCAGTTATGCACAGTATGTGTACTTGTGTTGATATACAGCTAGGCTTCTAAACAGCTTAGTGCTATTAGGCTACTAGCCTCATATAATTTTATGATGCTATGTGCCTAGGCAGGCCTTCCAAGCTGTTGTGCACCACATGGCCTGCTGATGTCATCTACTGAAAGTACACATGCACTCTTGTATAAATCAGACTTGTGTCATGACACTGGTACTGTGTTCTGTTGTCTGTGCACTTAGATAGGTAGGAGTTCAGGTCTCACTGCAGTTGACTGTGTGTGTGTGTGTGTGTGTGTGTGTGTGTGTGTGTGTGTGTGTGTGTGTGTGTGTGTGTGTGTGTGTGTGTGTGTGTGTGGAGTTACTACTGATTGGGAGGGGGAAATCACAACAGCACTGCAGGCTGCCTTACTTCCATTAGGTGTATCAGCTTAGATGTAAAACGTGTTACACGTAAGTTTGGAAATATAGATAAGCAGCACACAATTCACAGATTATGTCCCTTAACATCCAAGCTGTCCTTAATTTCTTGACAGCTGCATATTATATGATTTTCAATTTATATCCTCATACATTTTATGGACAACGATATAGAGTGAGTTACAAAGTGCATGTCTCAGAGTACTGTGACACAGTCTGCCATGTGTGACTGACTCCACCATGTTGCCCATTCAAAGCATCGGATGAATGAGATGTGGAAACAAGGGGTGTCTGTGATGGACCGAGGGGTGTCTGTTATGGAATGGTCAATGTCTGTGATGGAATGTCTGCTGGGAGGAGAACAACATCATCATGGGCGCAGGTCAGCCACATCATCTGCTGTCAGCCACTGTGGCAGTGTCTGATCACTCTCACATAGTGGCAGTACTTCCAGTGCTCCAAACGTGAGTATGCTGTCGAGACGCAGAAATGGCTGGCCATGGTGGTCATGGCCATTGATGTCCCCAGGAAGGGAGCTAGTCCAGCAGACACCAGTCACTTTCAGATAGCAGCAATGCATTTGACCATGGTCCTGGGCATCAACTTGCCAATGCAACTCCTGTCAGAGCCAGTTTTCCTGGCCAGGGATGCCAGTGTTGAACTGCCACCTCCACCATACACAGATCACACTTGTCTGACAGACCAAGATGTAGAGCAAGCACAGTGCTTGGCTGTGGTCATGTACACATTCACACAATTATTTAACCTGGAGAACCCCTACAGATGCACACACCACAGTTGCTCATTTAGTCTTACTGGCCATTTATTTTACACATGTCTACCTTCTTCTCTTACTTACTCAGACACAATAAGTGACCTAGTGTTTCAGCCTAGGCTTTCTGCCCCCTACCACCCCAACAACATCATTTGAAAGTATTGCTAACTGTGACATATCCCTGTTTTTTATCTTTTGTATTCAAGGATACAAACACCTTCTGTCTGATGCTCATGGTGCATATGCAACTTACCGATTAGTATATCTGCATTGTTGTTTAAGTGATCATTGTACCTTGAATGTATATTCTCCTTGAAAACTTTAATAGTTTATAGTGTCAGAATGCCACAACCTTATACTGATTCCACCTGTGAAGGTTGTGAAGTAAGAAACTGCAATGTGTATCATTCATTTCTAACATCTCTCTTTAGGATTCCCCATTACAAACATATGAAACACATTATAAGTCACACCATCATATTCAGATATTAGGACTGTATGACAGCACTGTAGTGAAACCTGAGCAGAACAGTGAAACAGTATAATGATCTCTTCAGCATTACCCATACCAAACGCATGCAGTAGCTGAATAGACCACAGGCCTTTCTCATCAACATAACACAGAGGCTACGAACCATGCCATGACGTATGTGCATAGACAAAAAGCCATGTCACTGTAATCTGTGTGGTATAGGATGAGGTCACATCTGCCTAGCCTCCAGCCCACTGTCTAACCATGGCCTGTTGGCATTACAGCATATCTAAAACTACTATATAGCTGATGGAATCAGCAGAGTCTGTTAAATACAGAATAAGTATCCCACATGCTTGTGTAAATGCTCTTTGTAATGTCAAGCAACAGCTAAGAGGCACACACAGTTGACTGCAGTAAAAATGGACCCCCTACCTTTCTAGGTGCACAGACTACAAAACACAGCATTTAATGCAAATGCCATGGCACAAGTCTGTCTTTTAAAGGAGTACAGGTGAACTTATAGTAGATGACATCAGCAGGCCATGTGGGAGACTAGAGGTTGGGAGGGCTGCATAATGGATGTGTAGGATTGTGCAAATATCAAAATACTGGCAATCCATGCCCTTGGAGAAGTAATTCTAGGATACCACATCTACTCTGCTGATTAGTCACAGATACACACACAGTTGACTGTATTGAGAATAAACCCTTAACTATCTAGGTGCACAGACTACACAACACAGTATTTAATGCAAGTGCCAAGGCACAAGTCTGGCTTTTACATAGGATACCACATCTACTCTACACGCACACACACACACACACACACACACACACACACACACACACACACACACACACACACACATCTACTCTACACACACGCACACACACACACACACACACACACACACACACACACACACACACACACTGCTGCAATCCATTAATAATGTACACCATATCAAAGGGCAACCCTGTAGCTAGTCACGCTGATGTTAGTTCTGTATGTTTGGAACATACAAAACAAGCATTTTCTTCACAATATCTCTACAGAGGAGTGCTCATTTTCATAAGGTATGGTTCCATCCTGTCACCTACATACTGCATATGCTGGAATGTATTTAGCAATAATGTAAATCACAGGCTTTTACACTGTTATCTGTACTGATGTCATGGCCATTTTGAGGTAGACATGACTGGCAAGACATTAACGTAATTGAAAATGACTGTAGTTTCAGAAATATATAGAAATGTTTCAGGGACATGTCATTTGAAAATACTTGTAGAATTTCAATGGGGGGTGGGGGCTAAGGTGAGTTACTGTTAAGGCACTAACAAAGATATCTTGCTGTTGTTCCTCTCCTTGTTTTGCATCCTGCCTTTTGTTAGTATTTCACATCTCTGTACTGTATTATGTTTTACCAGTGGATAATACTGACTGACTACCTTTTCTGTTGCATATGTAGACAATATTTTTTAGTTATTCGATACTTGTTTCTATTATATGTCTGTTTTCTTGTAGGCCATCTACAATCATGGCATCAAGTGGATCCACATCTAAATCCCTTTACAGATGCAGAAAACAATATAAAAATAGATGGTTTATGGCAACAGGGTGCCTTCCTCCCACAAAGGGGAAAGCAAGATATGGAACATAGATTCATACTATGGCAACGAATTGTTGCTGATGTGAATGCTGTGGGCAACCATGGCAGAACCTATGAACAGGTGCATCACAGGGCCACTGATATGATCACCACTACATGATGGAGAACAGCTGCAGTAGGCTGTGATTGCTTGTGTACAGATGGAGGCCCTGTTAGGGAACCACCACTGACCTCCAATGAGCAGTGGCTAGCTGATTTAAGACCCACACAAAGCTCACAAGAAGCTGAAGTCCACTATGTGCTGGATGTGGGTGCCAGCATGTCAGACATACCAGCCACATTCCAAGAGGAGCTTCCAGGTAGGCCTTGTTAACTGAACTATTTAATACTGTTGTATATTTATTGAATTTAAAGAAATAAGTTAATTCTGTGTCACATGTATTTATTTGGTTGGGGGGGTGAAGATTGCTACTGTTATAAGTTAACTTGGAGTTGTCAGACACATTTTTGTTTAAGCACTTCACTACAAGCACTACAGCTACCCCCTGCATTTACATTGGACACAACCAGTATGCCTATGCCAATCCAGTCCACTAAGTTCACAGATCTTGGACTGGTGGAGGGTGAGGACATTGATCAGGGAAGTATGGCTACTGCAGCTTCAGTGCCTGTTGAGTTTGTCTGTAGCTAACCACCACTGACCTCCGATGAGCAGTGGCTAGCTGATTTAAGAACCACACAAAGCTCACAAGAAGCTGAAGTCCACTATGTGCTGGATGTGGGGGCCAGCATGTCAGACATACCAGCCATATTCCAAGAGGAGCTTCCAGGTAGGCCTTGTTATCTGAACTATTGAATACTGTTGTATATTTATTGAATTTAAATGAATAAGTTAATTCTGTGTCACATGTATTTATTTGGTTGGGTGGTGAAGATTGCTACTGTTATAAGCTAACTTGGAGTTGTCAGACACATTTTTGTTTAAGCACTTGTTTACTGCAGCTATAAAGGGGCAAATGTATTACCCCCTGTATTACAGTTGATTGTGATGTTGTTGCCCTCACCTCCTGCATACCTTCTTTCAGGATCGTCACGCCACCAGGAAAGCTTGCTTTCTGCAGTTGGCAAGCCAAATAGCTTGATTTTAGTACTGCTGATCAATTTAAACAAATTGCAGTGTGTGAGTTTGATCTCAGGCATGATGTGCATATTGCTGCATTGTCTGTAATAGTAGTAGGACTGTTACTTTGTTAGCATATATTGCACTATAGTAGTGCTGGTATTAATGTGTTCCTGTGTGTCTTGTTTTTTTATCACAGGTGATTCTCACAGTGGAACTGTGAGCCCTGTGCCACATGATGTCAATGTAGTGGCAGAGTGATGATGATGATGGCCAAACTGAAGCACAGTCTGGGGGTGCAGATGTTGAATCTGACACAGAGGTTGACATACAGCCATCCCCTGCATTTACATTGGACACAACCAGTATGCCTACGCCAATCCAGTCCACTAAGTTCACAGATCTTGGATAGGTGGAGGGTGAGGACGTTGATCAGGGAAGTATGGCTATTGCAGCTTCAGTGCCTGTTGAGTTTGTCTGTAGCTAAAGTGTGGGTGAGATGCCATGCAGGATGATTTATAGGGCTGCTCTGGGGGGGGGGGGTCTGCTCTCCCTTCTCTACCTGTTGCAGGCGTCACTTCCTGTGCCATTCAACGTATGTTTAGGACCATCATGGAGGCGCAGGCATGTTCCTATAGGTGCTCCAGACAAATGCTCAGGATTGTGGATGTGGCACAGTCTGATATGTGTGACTGCCCCACTTTGTTGCCGATTCACCAGACTGGATGAATGAAGCATTGGACCGAGGCGTGTCTGTCATGGAATGAGCAGTGTCTGTGATGAAACATCTGCTGGGAGGGAATCGACATCCTTGTCTACATTGGTCAGCCACATCATCTGCTGTCAGACAATGTGGCCATAACGAATTACCCTCCCATAGTAGCAGTACTTCCACTCTTACATCAGTGACTGTATTTTCTATGCACAGAAGTGGCAGGCCATAGGGTTGTAGTCCTGGGCATTCCCATGAAGGGACCTCATCCAGCAGATAGCAGTCACATTCAAGTAACAGCACTGCATCTGAACATGGTCCTGGATGTCACCGTGCCAGTGCAACTCCTGGCAGAGACAGTTATTGTGGTTGGGGGCAACAATGATGAACTGCCACCTCTACCATGTATGGCTCACACCTGTTCAACACAAAAAGATGAAGAGCTAGCACTCAGCTTGGCTGTGTTCATGCAGACACTCACACACCAATTTCATCTGGAGGACCCCCACATACATACACACAGCAGTTGTTCAGTTTCTGTATCTGCCCATTTGTTGTTTTGTCCAAATATCTGCCTTCTTCCTCACACACACTCACTAACCTTTTGTATCAGCCTAGGCTTCCTGCCCCCCCACCCCCCACAACCCCCTGTGCATATGATGATAACTGTGCCATACTCCTGTATTCTACCTTTCTGAATCAGGGATATAAAATATGTGTCTGATACTCAGGGTGCATAGCTGACTTGGTGCTTACTATATCTGCATTTATATTGGAGAACTGTTTACTGTACCTGTGACTTATATTGGCCTTGTAAATGTAGATAGCTGAGAGCTTCCAAATGTCACACCTTTATAGTGAATGCTGTTGTAAGGGTTGCAAATTCAGAAACTGCAATGTCCGTCATCTCTTTGTAACTTCTTTCTATAATGACCACCACACAACACCCTGTCCAAGTGATGATAACTGTGCCATAGCCCTGTTTTCTATGTTTTGGATTCAGTGAGACAAAAGCTTGGTATTTGATGCTCAGGGTGCACAGTTAACTTACTGCTTAGTATATCTACATTTGTGGTGTTTAACTGTTCATTGTACCTTTAACTTATATTGGCCTTGGAAAGTTCAACAGTTGATAGCATCAAGATGTCAGAAATGTATCTCTTGTGAGGGTAGTGAAGCAAGAAACGGCAATGTGTATTACTACTTTCTAACATATCTCTTACAGGATTTTCCAGTCCAAATGTATGGTGCACATCACAGGTCATGCCATGATATTCTGAGCTTAGGATTGTATGACAGCATGGCATTTGCTTTTCCCTTTCTTTAGTTTTCTTCGTTTAAATTTTTTTGGCCACTGTTTGTGCATTGTGCCATGTAGTGCAAACACTGGAAGCAAAGAACCTGGACCAAAAAACAATAAAATAGGGGGATGTTGTTTAAGTAGTCCATTGGAAGTGTATTGCTGCTATGTGGACTGGCATGGCCTTCACTTTTGCCTAAAGCACATACACAAAGACCTGTACATCCAATAAACATGAAATTGCATTACTAGCCAGTGTTGCTCACCACTGTGCACTCCTGAGCGCCATGTTTGCGGGATGGTAAGCATCACACAACATTTTTAAACACTGTGTGCACACACAGTAAGTATGCAATAACTGGAATTGGTTTCACAACATCAAGATACAAAATACAATTGATGGGAAAGCCTCATTCTGCATTGGGTTTGATTTCTGGTAGTCATGGCTGGTGTTTGTGGTGAGGGAGCACACTTCTGAGCTCAGAGGTGGGTGCTGGACTCCTAGTAAAGCATCATGGTCTCCAGTCACTGCAGAGGGACTATTTAGGCTCAGAATACAAATATGAAGCATGGGATAGTGTTGTCAGGGCTTTGACCAGTGCTACAGGTTCTCCTCACACTGCTGAACAATGTCAACACCATTTTGATGACCTCAGGAGGAGGAAGAGGGATACCCTCAAGTAGTTGGATCAGGGAATTTAGCACTGAGGACACCCCACAGATATGTAAGTATCAATTGCAATGACTACTTGTAAGAGTTAAAATTGAATATAGTCAAGATTGGTATTCATAATGGTATTTTGTTCTGTTCTGTTTTTTCCACAGCTGCCAGGAAGAGAGTTTTGAAGGTGAAGACGAATGCTGCATGATTGGCAAGGCTGAGAAAGCATGTGGTATGTATGCATCAGAACAGTACTGGTACTGTAGCATTAAAAGTTAAAGACAGATTTTTTTCTACTTAATACCTTTGTATCAAATTGGGCATGCATCTCTCAACTGTAAAAGGCAAATATGCATGCATTAGTCTGTAGGACAAAACAACAGTACAGTATCAGAGAGTAGTCAGAGGTTGTGGGTTGTGGAAGGGATATAAGTATGTCTGGGTCAGATAAGTTGGGTAGGTGAAGAAATAGACCGACAGGACATACAAGACACAGGGATGGTGAAGGACACAGGAGGTCAGTGAACATCATTGTTGGGTAAGGGTGGGTTCATCGAGGACCCATGGAAGTCATGGATGGTGACAGTGAACAAATCTTCACCCACTGGACTGTCATCACTGTCTCCTCAATGCACCGATGGCTGCATTAACTGATGTCTGTGTCTCCTCCTGGTATTTTGAACAAGGATAGAGAGCTCCATCTGGTGTAGGCATGCACCAACAGTGCGGTGTACAATCCTACACACTAACCCTGGCAGTTCTTCATAGGTGATAATTCAACACCTCGACCACTGCTCCTGTAGGGAACTACTGGCCTATCTTGTAGGGCAGAACTACCTGACAGTCCAGGTAGTGCAGAGGCAGCAGTCAGAATGCTGCCAGGTTGCACCCCACTTGATGGGCAGCGGTGGTGTACTCGATGGAATGGGGGCAGGAGGATCCTGTGGGACAGGCCTACCATACTGTGCTGTGGGGAAAACAAAAATAAAGTAAAAAGAAAAAAAAACAAAAAAGAAAAACAAATAAAAAAAATAAAAGAACCTACGGGTTGGGTTGAGAGAAAAAAAGAGGGCTAACACTAGTAACTTCATGTGAGGCATACAAAACATTGATAAAATTATTTGACTCTATTCTGTTACCTTTAATTTTAAGACTGCAAACTCCTAGCAGGTTTATTTATTACTTTTAAGACTACCTAGTTCATAACATATGCACACTATAGTACAGATTGCAGAAGCAATCCTTGATGTGTGCATATATTGCAAATATGAGTGCCCACATTATATTGTTTACAGTTCACAGCAGGCCATTTCTGCCACTGGTATACAGGTCTGAGGTTACATTGTGGTACTGATGAATGCTTAACAGTATTGTATATTTGGGAAGTGTGGTTTTTGAGCCCACAACCTAATGTATGAATAGTTTCCTTTTACAGTTGAGAGATGAATTCTTACTGTTATTTGGGAATAAGGAACTGTGTCTTTGTGCTACAGACTAAGGCATGCATACTTTGTTTTACAGTTGAGATATGCCAGCTCAGTTTGATACAACTGCATTAAATGCCAAGTAGGTTTTCTTTAACTTTTAATGCTACAATAACAGTACTGTTCTGATGCATACATACCACATGATACTCACATCCTTGCCAATCTTGTGACATGGGTCATCACATTTAAAGCTTTGTCCATGGCTGCTGTGGAAAAACAGAACAGAATTCTGTTATGAATACCAGTCTTCACTATATTCAGCATTTAACTCTTACAAGTAGTCACTGTAATTGATTCTTACACATCTGTGGGGTGTCCCCAGTCCTACATTCCCCAATCCAAAGGTAAATGGCATCCCTCTGCCTCCTCCTGACATTATCAAAATAGTGTCATCATTGATCACCAGTACAGGGGATACCTGTAACACTGGTCAAAGCTCTGGCATCACTATCCCATGTTTCAAATTTCTACTATGAGCCTGAATAGTCCCTCTGTAGTAACCAGGGCCCATGATGCTTAACTAGGAGTCCAACAAACACTTTGGACTCCTGGACACCCCACCTCTGAGCTCAGAAGCATGCTCCCTCACCACAAACACCAGACGTGACTTCCAGAGATCAATCCCAATGCAGAATGAGGTTTTCCCACCAATTACATTTTATATCCTGATGTTTTGCCACTAATTCCTTTTATTTCATGCTTACTGGATGTGCTCACAGTGTTTGAAAATGTTGTGTCATGCTTAATATCATGCAAGCACTATGCTCAGGTTCTCCACTTCCAGTGTTTGTGCCACATGGTGCATCTCGCAAACAGTGCCCAAAAAAATTTTAAACAAAGAAAACTAAAGAAAGAGAAAAGCAAATGCCATGTTATCATACAGTCCTTGGGCAGAATAGGTGCTAACTGTGTCATAGCTCTCAACCTTCCATCTCCAAGATGAGGAACAGTAGCCCTTATAATGTAAAACAAATGGGCAAAATGTGGAAAACACTTATAGCTTACTAACATCTGACACTAGGAAGGTTATATGATGGTTAAAATGTGCTGGTTTTACTTACATAAAAGATCTTGTAATGAATTAATGTGATTCATTTCTATTTACCTTGGATATCAATGAGAAACTTCATAACACTGGATGCTTAACATACCCTTTCAATGTGAAACTTCATGCAACATGAAATTTTTAAGACCCTAAATGAGGTATGTTTCTTGTAATGAGGTACAGTTGAGAGCTGTGATATGTATAGTGCTAGTGGTCATTGTGATATTTTGTGCAAATTCACACACTGCAGCTGCATTACATTGCATTGTGAATTGCATTCATGCATTGGAGTTTGGACTTACATGGAATCGCTATCCATGTTCAGTTGCAAGCTTTTGCGGCCAGCAACCTTACAGAGAAATGCTATCTGCATTCACCTTAGAGGTTTCATGGCCAGCAACACTGCTGTGAGCTGCAAAACCTTGTTTAGGTGCACTGCATCTCATTAATATATATTGTGCGATAATGCACAGTGAGCAACATCATGTCTGTGTAGGATCTGAGCAAAGTCTTCATGGAGTTTATTGAATCCTGGTTTGTGTATAAAACAGCCGCAGTGATTTCACTTTTCTGAACATTAATCGTCCTTTTGGTCACTAGCCGTTCTTAGGCATTGGTAGAATGCATCTACTTTTAATAAAATTTCTTGTTTGGTTATGATCAGGATAAGAAGGAAATATTATCTTTTAAAGCCTGAGATATTTTAGCTTTCTACAGTTCATCTTGTGGTTATGCTCTAAACATGGTATAGTTAGACTTACTGATATCAAAAAGATTAACAAGTAAGGAGATAGGAGTGGGACCATGAACTTTACTTGCAGATTATTAAAAGTGAAAGGGACAGAATGGTATGACTAGTTCTTGAATGCCTGCACTGTTTCAAATGGTGGTCTACTGAAAGCACAAAAAAAAAACAAAACGTTATAATAGAATTCAAAATTGCAATTTTGTGAGAGTTCACTCCTTGCAACATCTTTAATAATATAATCCACTCCATGGGCACAGCACCTAAAGAAAGGAGACCTTTATGTTTTGTGTCCTATATGGATAGAAGCTCATTTTCATACTCAAAATTATTTTAAAAACTGTCTGTCACAGAGATGGACTACTGCTGGGGTGACTAGGATGACAGAAAATGTTGGCATTGCTAAATCTGTCACATGTCTAGAGGGTCAGCTACCAGATTTTCAAGATTTCCATTGTTGTGTGATACAGACTTTCTAATCAGTGGGATGCTGAAATAACTAGTCCTGCAACCTGACTACTGCTAGTTGCTGACATTTGTTTGTATAGAAATGACTTGGAATTTAATGTAGTTTTCTACAAACAGATTGTATCAACTTCTGAACCATATGAGTGACATATAATTTTAAAAGTCATATCTCCAGTAATTCTACCCCAGTTCGATTACACACAGTGCTCATGGTCTAGATGTCTGCATAATTTTGCCTTGAGTGGCACAGCTGTGCTGCTATTTCAGAATCAGAAAGTTTCTTTACATTCTGTAGTGCCTCATTTGTTCTGTTTCTTTAGTACCTTTTATTGCCAAGCTGCCTTGATTCAGATGGCATCATTACATGAACATTATTCATAAAATAATAATCACATAAAATCCTTCAAGTTATAATTTAACCTCAGGAAATTCACATGACTGCATGTGAAAATGTCCTTTTTATTTTTTCGTCTTTTTTGCCTCTGCTCTCTGCTGACCATCAGTTCCTTTTAAGACCAATCATACCCGTTACAAGGAAGAGGTTTGACCATAATAGGGCTATCATGTAGGTAGACATCAGGTGTGTTACAGACTTTCTGTGTGTCTTATACCTTCTTTCGCATGTTTGACTTGCAAGTGAAGGGGGCGTACAAAGGAATGTTGACACTGGACCATCTTAACTTTAGCTCAGAGTCATTGCCAGTAACCAGCAACTTCCCTGCCCTTCTGTCTATAAACACTGGTGGTGGTTTCCCAGTTCTACACAAGAAGGAGAAATCTCTCCACCTGAATGCTCACTGAGTACCTTCCCTCATAAATCCCCATTGGCGAAGATGAGAAGACCATGATCCTCTTTGCCTTGATGCTGTAGTGCCAGACCCATTAATGAATACATTGCCCCATTTTGCATCTATTTGTCAAAATATGCTACTCAACATGAGATACTGCAGACACTAATAACTAAAAAGATCCGCAGTCTCAAAAATCTTACCTATTAGAATGTACTAACAGTCCTCTCTCTGTACTTAGCCTCTTATGAACTCCTCCATGTGGATCTTTTTCTAGCCTTTTGAGCCATGAAAGAGCCACTCCTTCCTGACTTCTTATTCCTTCAGAGAAGAAATAGCTCCTCAAATGCCCAGTTAAAAGATCAACAGACAAATAAGACATGTTGGCATGAAGCATTCATATCTCAGCATAACTCCATCTCAAGAATAAACATCCACAGCATGTCAAACAGAGAAGCACCCTTGCCACCTACAAGTTAAACCTAGACAACTAGACAAGAAGTTTCTATTCCTCTCTCCCCCTGGGCTAACTTGTGTTACCCTACTTGAAACTGGGGGAGAAACTTCTGAATATAGGTTATTGGATAGGTTTGTAATGGCCTGCAGACTAAATGCATCATACTTCCCTATGAACATATAAACTTTGGAAAATCTTCTTCTTCTGTCCAAACACTTTTCATAACAATTATTCTCTTAAATATGTGCAGCAGTTATCTAGCTGTGTTTTCTCTTCTTCATCCATGCACTATGGACATTTACATTTAATATTTTCTGTACTTAGCCTACATTTCCAGAGATTACCCTCTTGAATCACAATTTTAAATTTCGTATGGGTAGCACTTAATGACCAATCTTCTCTAGTATACAGAAATTCAACATTACTGTTATGATTTAGTTTGTTGAGAAAAAAAAATGAGAACCTTTACATTATAAATTGTAAACCATAAGCTTCCTATGTCTTGATGATAATTTTCTTTAAATAAGGAATATCATTTTACCTTAATTTATATTCTTTTTACCATACATATGGAGATATCCCAAACTTGTATTTTGCTGACACACACTTAACACAGTTTAGAAAGTTACATTTCCTCAAGCCACGATCCTTCCACATTTCATTCTCTTCCCAAACTTTTCCAATTAAAACAGAGGATCTAGTCTGAAAATCCTGTACTCTACATTGCCATCAATATGTCAGTCAATTGCTTTGAAAATCCCCTTCCTGTCCAGATCTGCCCACAGCTTAAGCTTATTAACATTATCAAAAACTAAGTCTATTTTTTTCCAAAACAACTCTAAAAATTCATTAAAAACACATGATCCAATAATATTATGTCTAAAACATGGCGAAGGGCAATACCAGTGACAAAGACCAACAAATAACTCACTTTTTACTCACTTAGTCACGGAAATATTTATTTAGCAACTGCACATAAAGCCACGGGTACCTTTGTATCCACAGAGACAGTTAACCAATGGCTCCTATGGGCTTGCATTTGAGACTAAGACATGCAGCTGCTCAATGCCATGCTGCTGTGGGGGACCATATGGGGTTTCCACATGCACCACTGGAGAATGCCAGCAGCATGTAAAGGTTGTATGATATAGCCCATTTCCCTGAGGTACTGAGACCGTAGACTGCACCCACAATGAAAAAAATCACAGAGGTAGTGATATGGGAAGAAGGTATGTGAACCATAAAAGGTATCACTTTATTAATACAAGGTGGTCTGCAGTTCACAAACTATCATCTATGATGTGCCTGTAGGCCACACAGGCAGTTTCATGACTCCCATATATGAACCACCTGTTACTATTACCAGTGGTTTCTTAGGCATGATTTCCTCCAGGGATATTTATTGATGATGCTTTATATGCCTTGGAGCCATGGCCAATGACTTCTATCAGAAATCCAATGAATAAAATAAACCAGGGATACAGCTACACCCTATCATGAACCAAGGTCATAGTGGAGCATGTACTTGAACTGCTGAAAGAATTCACAGAATTCAATAAGTTAAAATTTCCATGCAGGAATAGTGTAGCTGTTCCTGCACGGAATATGGCTGCTGAGTGACCCAGCAAACAAGCCTGGGGACGTGCATGAGCCTGGCAGCACTATTTTTCCACAGACATGACTAGATTATGCTAATGACCTCATTTGCTGTTGAAAACCATGCCAATGAGGTTAATTAGTGATCCATTAAGCAGGCAGGCATCCGTGGCAGAATAGTGTAGCATGCAGAAATGTATTCAGCTACTAACTGAATACATTTTTGCAAAAATCAAAACGGAGGCATGACAACTCAAACTAAAGCATGTATTCTAATCCTTAGGCATACCAATGGCCAAATATATGGCCACTGGCATGGAAAAGTGTAACAAAATGATAAAAATAAAAGTTTTTTTGGGCCGATCTCGGCCGTTTAAGCATAGGGCAATGCCGAGCAAATGGGATCATGCTGAAAATAAAAAAAAAATGTGAGAAGACAATTTTAAGTGAAATTTGCATTTTGCCATTATACTCTTTGGCATGCAGAATCAAAACAATAGCAGAGAACAGTGGTTGCTAAGGGAAAAGTCTCTGGAGTAGTGCTGTAACTAGGGAAGAAGGCAGTGCAGTTTGCTAATGAGGGAAATTTACTGAATCACAAAAAGAAGCAAAGTGCCAAACTGCACCTATCCATGTAGGTGCTATAAGGCAGTGGTATAAGCAGGATGAGCAGCAGACATGAAAAGGCGGGGGGTGTCATGCTTGGTGTAAGCACATTGGAGCTCCATGGCTCCCAGATGAGCTTAGCTAAGCACTGCTAAGCAAGGAGGTGTATCTGAGGCTATATTGACTTATTCCATGAAATGAAGAGTGTGTTAGTGTGCAGGGGAGGGCCATTTCTCATTGTTTACCTTAGCTAAACAGGTTTGTGTGGCATGCACTGGGTCTAAAACAAAAAACAAAAAAAAAAAAACAAAAGAAAATCCGGAAATAGTAGGACTGTTTACATCTGGGCACTGGGTTTGCATGGTGTGCCTCAGGGCTTAAAAGGGGTGTAAATGGGAAGGGAAAAAAGAAAAAAAGGAAATAGCAGAATACAAGCAATCAAGTATAAATAACATAGCTGGCAGGTGGAATGCATCATAGTAAGCCAATCATATAGCCAGCATCTGCAGCACAACAGTATAAACTATGCAAACATTTTACAGTCTGTTTTTTCCCAGAAAATTTGCACCATTGGTGTACACATGCAGGGGAATTTTAACCAAAGACATGTTAGGGGCTGCTATTGCTTTGATCCATCAGTATGTGCTAGAGGCTGAGGGTGGTGAGGAGGACAATGCTGACAATCAGCAGACTGAGGAGGAGGAGAAGAGTGTTCAGACCCTGGTATCTTACCAGGGTCTACATGATCTGGAGATAGTAGAATGCTACAGGATGAACAGAGACATAATGCAGCAAATCATTGAGCTGTGCCAGCCTCAACTCAGACCCAGAGCCAACAGAGGGAAACCCATCCCAGTGGATACCAAGTTATGTGTAGCCTTTAGAATACTAGCTACAGGTACTTTCCAAAGACCTACTGGGGAAATCATGGGGGTCTCACTGGCATCCGCATCCAGGGTACTCCATCAGTTCCTGGATGCCATCCTACCACATAAAGGTGAGCACATTTACTTCCCCAACAGCCGTGAGGAGAAAACCAGCAATATGCATCTCTTCCACCATGTAACAGAATACCCAGAGGTACTGGGTGTAATAGACTGCATGCAGATCCACATCAAAGCACCACCCGGTGAACAGGGCAGGGTCTACATAAACCGCAAGGGCTTACCCTCCTTCAACTGCCAGGTCATGTACAATGCCCATAGCATTATCATGAATGTGTGCGCTTGCAGCCCTAGAAGCTATCACTACTCCCACATCTGGCATTCTTCACAGCTGTACTAGGCATTTGCCAGCGGGACATCCTGTATGGCCATCTGGTGGGGATGCTGGCTATGCACTGGAGCCATGGATGAAGACACCCATCAGAAATGCACACACACCCACTCAAGAATGCCATAATGAGGCACATGCACAAACCAGGATCATTATAGACCATGTGTTTGGGATGCTCAAGTCATGGTTCCGCTGCCTTGACATATCTGGTGGACCTGTGCAGTACTCTCCAGCCACATGTTCATAGTATGTGCCATGCTGCACAATATGATTCTGCAGAAACAGTTGCAGCAGGAACAGCACAGGGAAGGGCCACGCAGCCCACCCCCCACCATTGCTAAGGTCCCCACAGGTACAGAGGGACTCAGAAGAGGAAGCCCTTGAGCCTAATCCCATAGGCAGATGGAGGAGTGCCCAGTATGCCCAGGCCTTAGCAAAGAGCTAACACATAGTACACACACTGACACTGTAGGGACCCAGGGATTGACACCTTTCTCTGACTCGCAAACAAAGTAAAATGGATGACACACACATCACATTACCTGTAACTTACCATGTATAGGCAGTATACTGTGTGCATCCAACATAGGCAGCCCTTAAGCATCATCCTCATAACTTCCGCAGGCACAAGGTAAGTCAGTCTTCTTAACAATAAATGAATGGATTACTATGTTTTGGTAGCATATATATGGTAATGCTGCATACATGCAAGGGAACAGGGTGGCCTACTGGGATAGCAGCAGACAACTGACAGCTATGTGGGACACCAGGAAATGTCTGCACAATGCTGGCTTCCTCACACTATGCAGTATCATTTAAGGTGACAAACCCCAATGCAGTAAATGTGGGGGCCAACTAAGAGGGGTGGTCATAGGTCACATGCATGGATGTCACTGTGGGGATCCCATACCCACCTCCAGACTCACACAGCAAGTCACCCATAGAAAACCATAAAGGAATGTCTGGCAAAGGCACACAAATGGCGACAATGATGGAATACCCCCTTCAGACATACACAGTGATATCACAGCAGGTCTTACATTTTCAGTAAGACCCTAAAGGGTAAGAAGTCTGAAACTAAATTGTATGACATTACACTCTAGCCGGTGGTCTCTAGTGATATGCCTCTATTCTCCAAGACAGGGCACAATACTATGCTAAATGGAACCAAAATGTAAAGCCAATATCAGCACAGCCTGTGCAAATGTGTACTGTTGACAGGTATGCCCCCACACACCCATATTCACATAGAAATACAGTAACATGTAAGTTTGTAGGGTAATAGCAGCAGAGTACACATTGCCAGGGCTTTCCCAAATCAACATGATAACGTGTTGTATGTCCACAATATGCAGTGGTCAATGAGCTATGCATATGTTTGGGGAATACTGTCAGGATGTGGCCAGCAACGTATTGTGGCTGTCATGTCCTAGTGGGCTAGGTACTGTACTGTGGTAGACAGGACCATGTTACATAAAATGCCGTGCCAACTATTCCGCATGTCAGCTACACCTATGGCGGGAGTTGTACACACTGTCCAGATGTCAATATCCATTACTGCTGAGAAGCTGGACAGGTCATGTACAAGGGGCCACACACATATGAACAGTACACAGGTTGGAGTAAACTACATAGTGCCTACCATACCTCACAACTGCACAGACCTTCTGCAGAATGTACACAGGTTTGCATCATATTTGTGGTGTCTTTTTATGAAATAGTGGTTGTCTGGCAAATCACTGGCAAACCACAAAAGTCTAAAGTCAGAAAGTATTGATGGATTGCAGTGTATCAGATTTCATACCCAATAATGCTAATGCAAAATCTGTTGTTGCATCACCCTTCCTGGTTTGTAAGGCCAATATTTACAATAGTCTGTATTTTTAGGCCTCTGTCACCCAATTACTCATGGTTTTGTTCAGATGTCTGGCCCACATACGTAGAGAGGTATGGTGCCTAGTAGCACAGCATTGCTTTCTGTCACATACCATTGTCACCCCGGGGGGGGGGGGGGTTCCACTGTCTGGTCACCTGGGAACATATGAGTGACAGAATGCACTGCCTTGCTACAGATGGCCTGCATCAGTCTCACATGGCCTACAGGTCTCTGTCAAAGGCCCATACCTCACCCGTAGTGCCTTTGTAGGGAATGTCATGGGGTCCATCCTACCAACATAACACAGTCAACAAAATGCAAATGTAAGGCCATGCCGCTAAATGCTAGTAGCATACCTCTCAACCTTGTAGAGGAAGAAAACTGGACAAAGCCATATATAATGGTGGGATAAAGGCCCAACTATAGGGACACATTTGAAATATTGCTCTCATAATGTTAGAAAGTTGATCGAATAACAGAGTGGGTGTGTAGTAGCATGGATGTCATGAAGGGTGTGAAGTCTGAAACTCTAATGTTCTGTCAGTATTCCCTGACTGCAACCCTGAGTGATTTGCAACAAAGGTGCTAGAAAACTACAATGTTAAGGGAAACTGACCAGATATATGAGGCATGAATTGGGATAATCTGTGAGAATCTGTACAGTTGACAGGTATGGCCACACCAGGATATGAACTTTTAGGTAAAAAGAATACCACACAATGAGGAGATCTCTAGCCAGCATATCACCAAGGTGCTGGACCTTTTACACAGCTTCATCAGTCAATTGGCTGTAGCCACACCTCCCAACTGGCTGGATTGTGCAAGAATGTCTAGCCTTTACCTCATAATATAGGTCTGTGAATCATGCATCTTGTATTTCTCTGGTAAATAACTGTGATGATCCGATTATATCTGTCAACAGGTAATGACACAATACAGTACAGTGTCAAACATTACATATGTCAGAAAATGTCTGCTAAAACAAACCCTGTAACTCAAGCAACTCATACATTGATAAGAGCAATAGTTACAGTTCCCCTATATGTTTGGCCAATTGTTTCCCCATATTGGCAGCCTATCTCCAGATATCATGCACAAACAGGTTGCAAGGTATGGTTGTAGCACACAACACCCAGGACTGGAGTACAACTATCCCTGGAATAGATTCCCACACTTACTATAGAAGGTCATACTGAACATGCTCCGACACATAGAGAAGTGAAACCACATCGGACTATATATCTCTGTATTGTGCAAATGTCTTTGCATATACACACAGCTATGTAGACCTAACTGTCTCCACACACACCCATCAGACAGGATTACCCACAGCCTGTAGGTGGCACATATGTGGTATATCTGCATCTGTTGTGTGTGATACACACACACACACACACACACACACACACACACACACACACACACACACACACACAAACACACACATATATATGGGCAACATATTATAACATGTCAAGCATACACACACATAGACATGGGGAAGAGAGGGACAGACAGTGATAAAGTGAGACACACAGGGAGACACAGAGAGAGAGAGAGTTATAAACAGGGATACCCTGAATGGCATAGAGTGATGTCCTGTTGCAAACAGCTGCATACCAGTTGTAACCACTGGCATGTGCCAGCATGAAGATGAGATTCCTTGTCTGATGGTACTAAAGTGGGGGTTGGAATATCATATCTCCTACCTGTGTGTGTGTGTGAGTGTGTGTGTGTGTGTGTGTGTGTGTGTGTGTGTGTGTGTGCGCGCGTGTGTGCGCGTGTGTGTGCGTGCGTGTGCGTGTGTGTGTGTGTGAGTGTGTGTGTGTGCAGGTCTAAGTATTATGATGCCTTACCCACCCAGTATACGTCCCATTGCCCTACTTTACAACATTTGCTAATGTCATTCACCTTAGAAGTAACTTTGTATTGGCTTCAGTCCTGTAAGCTCTATAACATGTGTGATAACTGCATAACACTATCATACAAATAACTTAGTAGGTAGAGGTTCTATTCACAGACCCATATGTAACAGTAGTTTTGTGTGTGTGTGTGTGTGTGTGTGTGTGTGTGTGTGTGTGTGTGTGTGTGTGTGTGTGTGTGTGTGAGTGTGTGTGTGTGCAGGTCTAAGTATTATGATGCCTTACCCACCCAGTATACTTCCCATTGCCCTACTTTACAACATTTGCTAATGTCATTCACCTTAGAAGTAACTTTGTATTGGCTTCAGTCCTGTAAGCTCTATAACATGTGTGATAACTGCATAACACTATCATACAAATAACTTAGTAGGTAGAGGTTCTATTCACAGACCCATATGTAACAGTAGTTTTGTGTGTGTGTGTGTGTGTGTGTGTGTGTGTGTGTGTGTGTGTGTGTGTGTGTGTGTGTGTGTGTGTTTAAGAATAAGTGTTTTATTCCATTCCCACCCAGTACACCTCCCATTGCCCTACTTCACAAGATCTGCTGATGTCATTCACTGTAGAAGTACTGCTGGACTGGCCTCTGCCCTATAACCTCTGTGGTGTGTGCAATAATTGCATAACGCTATAGTACAAATAATTAAGTTAGGGGTTCTAATCTCAGTCCTGGCAAATGTAAAAGTGTGTGCGTCATTAGGTTAAGGATTTTGAGCCTGTTCACACCCAGTACACTTCTCATTGCTCCACTTTAGTAGTCCTGCTGATGTCAGTCACCTTAGAAGTATCTTTGGGCAGCTCACAGCCCTACAAGCTCTGTGGTGCATGCGATAATTGCATAACACTATAGTACAAATAACTAGTTAGGCAGGGGTTCTAATCTCAGTCTTGGCAAATGTGTGTGTGAGTGTATATGTGTAGGTTAAAGTATTTTGTGGCCTCTCTCACCCAGTACATCACCCATTGCAATACTTGACAAGGTCTGGTGATGTTCCTCACCTTAGAAGTACATTGGTACACTCTTCACCCTATAAGCTCTGTGGCGCACGTGATAAATGCATAACACTGTAGTAGTAGTAGCTAGATAGGTGGGGGTTCTAATCCCAATCCTGGCAAGTGTGTGTGTGTGTGTGTGTGTGTGTGTGTGTGTGTGTGTGTGTGTGTGTGTGTGTGTGTGTGTGTGTGCGCCATATCCATTGGGGGGTGGGTTTTGTAACTTTTTGCTGTTGCCCACCCAGTACATGTTGAATGTCCACTTTACAAGGCCCACTATTGTCATCCACTGTAGAGGTAGCTGCAGATACTCTGTAGCCCTATAAGCTCTGTGCCATGTGCAATAACTATGTGACAGTATGGAATAAATAACAATATAGTCGGGCCTTCTAATCCCTGGATACCATTCCCCACTCAGGAATCATAGATAAACTCACTCAGCTAGGCATCAAGCCCTATATCACTAGATGGCTTGCAAACTGGCTCACAGATAGAACCCATGGTGTGGAAACAGTGGACTCCATGTCAGATTGCTGACCAATCACAAGTGGAGTCCTACAGGGCTTAGTCCTGGGTCCCCTCGTGTTCGGGATCTACACCTCTGAAGTCCAGCTCAACATGAAGGGACTCTGGCTGACAATAGTCACAGACAACTGCAAGGTGAGTGCTATTATTACCTTCCCATGTGATGCTGACATCCTGCACAATGGGCTCACTGAAACCCTTGACTGGTGTCAGAACCCTGGATTTTAGCTTAGTGCCAGAAAATGTGCCAACATCCCCTTTGGGAACAACATGGTTCCCATGAATTATCACATTGATGTTAGTCCACTGAACACTGAAGTTGTTATAGGAGAACTGGGAACACAGGTTGAAAACGAGCTCTCTGTTGACCACCACAGTGTCATTGTGTTCAGAAAGTCCTTCTATGTGGCACATCTCATTACTAAAGGTGTTGTATCGAGGAAATACAAGGTCATTGTCTCCCTCTACTCTCCCCTCATTAGGCCAATCGAGTACAATGGCCCATTTGGCATGTACCTCACTGGACACCTGCAACAACTGGAGAGGCTGCAAAAGTATCCCACAAAGAGGATACTAGGCCTTAAACACTTGCCCTATATGGACAGACTCCAATAACTCCAACTATTCTCTGCCTCATATTGGCTACTTAGATGTGATCTCTGCCTGACTTACAAAGCCATGTCTGACCCAGCTCAGTCAGGAATGCTACATCTAAAGAACTCACTCTGTCCACACCACATGCCCCAGAGACCTCAATCCCATTTCCACAATCAATAGAACATGCTGGAGGGACAGGTTCATAACCCAGAGACTGCCCACACTATGGAACAGAATTCACATACATGTCAAGCAGAGCACCTCACTGGCTCTCTTCAAGAGAAATCTGGATGAGTGGATGGGGAATAGAAATCCCACACCGGGGATCACTCCAGTGGCTACACTCATTAGACACACTGGGGACTATCGTCAGGTGGCACAATACCAGGGTATTCCCATGGGCTAGGCTTGTAAAGGCTCCATGGCCATTTGCCTTGTATACACCTATGAACCTATGGATCTCAGTACTGGCAAACATGTGTCTGTGCATTAGTGTGTATAAAAGTTTTTGTGAGTGCATAAACATGTGGGTGAAAGTAGTTTGAGGCCCTTCTCACCCAGTACACCTACCATTGCCATACCTTACAAGAGCTGGTGATGTTATTCACTATATAGGTACATTGGGACACTCATCACCCTATAATCTCTGTGCTGCGTGCGGTAACTGTATAACACTATAGTACCAATGACTACATAGGTAGGGGTTCTAATCTGAGTCCTGGTAAATCTGTGTGTGTGTGTAAGTGTGTATATTTGTAGGATACAGCATTTTGAAGCCTCACTCTCCCAGTACACTGCCCATTGCCATGCTTTACAATGGCTGGTGATGTTGTTCACCTTAGAAGAACTGTGGGACACTCTTCACACTATAAGCTCCATGGCGCTTTTAATAAATGCATAACACTGTATTAGCAATAACTAGATAGGTAGGGGTTATAACCTCAGTCTTGGCAAATGTGTGTGTGTGTGTGTGTGTGTGTGTGTGTGTGTGTGTGTGTGTGTGTGTGTGTGTGTGTGTGTATGTGTGTAACAACAGTATCCTGTGTGTTTGAATGAGAACTATATCCATTTGGTGGCCATGGTTTACAATTTTAGGCCATGATAATCCCACTGCACATCCCAAGGTCCACTTTACAAAAGCTGCTGTTCACATCTACCATAGAGGTATTTCTGGACAGTCTTCAGCTCTATAAGCCCCGTGCCATGTGCATCATTTATGTAACAGTATGGAATGAATAACATGATAGATAGGGCTGCTAATGTCAGTGCTGGCAATTATGTGTGTGCATTGGTGTGTATAGCAGTGTTTGTGAGTGTGTAAACTCTTAGGTGACAGCCTAATGAGTCCTTCCACATCCAGTACACACTCCATTGCCATACTTCACAAGGGCATGTGATGTTATTCACTTTACAGGCACCTTGGAACCATCATCACCCTATCAGTTTATTGCCACCTGCGATAACCGCATAACACTGTAGTATCACTAACTTATTGGGAAAAGGTTCCAAACCCAACACTGGCAACTGTGATCCTGTGCATGGGTGTGTGTGTGTGGGGGGGGTGGGCAGTATTCTCTGTGTGTTTGGTCAACACAGTACCCTCTAGGGGTGTTGGTTTTACCAATCTGAGGTGTGTTCCACCCTCTACACTTATCATTGTCCAATTCACAAGGGATGTTGTCAACCAGCATAGACTTACCTGTATACACTCCTCAGACCTATAGGCTCTGTGGAACATGCAATAATTGTTACGCAGACCTGGTAAATGTGTACATATACAGCTGCACCTTGACTCTGACATGATCAATGTGTTACCACTCTGCCATACCCTTCATTACTAATTTCTGCAGGGCCACCTCCTGCTGAGACACAGACACCTAGAACACAGAATACAGCATGTGAGACTACAGTCAGTCAACATCATGGCTGAAAATGTACACGCACTCTGAAGTGCATCCATTACAAATGCCAGCTGACAGTACCTTACATTACATTACATAGCTAAACTGTACTTAATTCACCCTGAGCATCAGAACCATATTAGCATGTCCCTGCATCCTTGGTATGGATGACAGGGATGTGGCACAGGTATCATCATATGCACAGGTTGTTGTGTGGGTTGGCCAGAGGCCTAGGCTGGGCCATATGGTTGACATCATGTGTGTGTGTTTGGAGGGGAGTTCTATGAATGGGCCATGCTGAGGTGGTGTGTGTGAGTCTGGAGGTGACCTGGCTGTGATGGTGATGTGTGTGTGTTTGTATGCACACAGTCACACCATGTGGCTGCCCTACACAAGGGTATGTTGGACAGCTGTGGACTGTACATGGCAGGGTGTACAGTTCACCGTCTCTGGCCATGGACACATGAACTGGTTCTGCCAGAGGTCTCACTGGCACCACCAGGCCCAAGGCTGATGCCCATCTCCCACCGCATGCTGCAGCACAGACATTCCACTGTTGAAGATTGCTAAGGTCTCACACCACCATTTATTCATGACCTCAGTATTTTGATGTGTGGCCTCAACAAGGTCATGTATGTCACCATGTAAGCCAGGAAGAGTTGCATCCAAGACCCTGAGTATTTGTCTACTGTTGCATTCACTACATGTCTGTGCATCCATGACAGCCTGAAACATGGGTCTGGTGACACCTGCTGTGGCATTTGTGACTGTCTCGATGGGCAGCAGTCCTACTTCGAGCACCCTGTCCACCCACCTGTAAGGGACCTCGCCTGCACTCTGGCTATAGTTAGTGTCTACACTCACACTTGCCATAATCACCACACTAGCCTGTTCCATGCCATCACATGCCAACTGTTCATAATCTGTGGCTGCTGGGAATGGGGTATGTGTGGGCATTGTGACTGTGTGCGGGGACATTGTGGATGACTGTGGGATGCCAACCGATGGCACAGATTCAGCCCCTGACAACCCCACCTGTGCCTCACTAGGACCATCATCATGGTCAGAGCCTGCAGAGACACGGACATCAGATTCTGAGCAGGAGGGACCATGGCCACCATGTTCACCTGTGAGGGGTAGATGCAATCGACTCAAAGTCTCCCCTTTATGTCTCTGCTGCTGTAGAACTTGCACTTTAACTGATCGATTTTTAAGTGTTTTCAACTGTTTAACTGTTGTGGGCTACACACTCAAGTGCAATAGCCATTTTTCTGCCTTGAAAGTGTTTGTATTGCTGTATCTGCTTTAATACTGTAGTTTGTTTTCTTTACCTTGTGTTTTGCTTGCATTCTGTTTTAACAGCATATTAAAACTTCAAAAGAGACCACAGCTCTCTCTGTTCTGAGTCAGGCAGAATTTTTCCCTCCCTCCCACCCATTTAAGTTGTCTTGTTAAATACCACTGTCTTTCTAGTTGCCCGCCTCTTATGTTAATCTGACCATATATCTCATTTCTCTCTACTTTCACTGGCTTATGTGAGTAATCACAAAACCATCACTTTTGAAATCCCACCCCTTCAATTATTTAAATTTATTGGCCATCCTACAGTATTTCATAGTACCAAAATACAAAAGTAACCACCCTTTCAGTCCATCTTGCTGTTTTAAAAATAGTAACTCTCCACTAAACCTTAACTTTTTAAACAGGTAAAACTCAAGTTACCTACTTTCATATCTAACTTCTCTAGTGCACACTGCAGAGTGCATTCTTTTCAATCTTACCTTTAAGCATCCCTGTTACTAGCACTTTCTCTAATACCTAAAAGATCATCTCTACTTGACTCCAAGTAGACTTTTCTCTATCTGTTAAACCTAGCACTTGCTCCTACAGTACTTATTACCTTGATACGGCACTCTTATAGATAGCACCCCAAAAGGCAAACCCCATTTCTCGGTCACCCGTCCCCGGAATCTCTTTTAAAGTTTTTTGTCTAGTCCTTCTAGCATGTCGAGGGATCAGTTGCTAGTGTCCTCTCCTGCTCAGCTGGTGAACCTGGGAATATTGAGGCAATGTTACAATTGCCTCATGTACACAGACAACCCTCTCCTCCTCCCACAAAACACAAATACATGTGAGAGATGCAACTATACGGCCAAACTGGAGGCTGAGCTCTCTCAACATAGGACTGGCAAGACCAGTCAGGAGGAGAAGGTTACCACACACACTATAGACCCAGTCTCACATAGTACCATCACAACCTCAAATCATACACATAAACACACAAAGACATACTCGGCTCTGATCAAAAATCTACCAAAACAGCAGAGGCCACCAAAGCAGACACCCAAACAACCACCACCTCAGAACACAACACCTGCAACACATAGACCTCACAGTCAGAGTGTCAAACAGTCACAGCCCTTAAGGCCAAACACAATGCCAGACACACTAGTCATTGGTGACTCCATAGTCAGACACACTGACGTCCCGCTCACCAGACTGAGTAAGGAGAAGGTCAGAGTAAGCTGCCTGTCGGGCGCTAGAATCCACCACATAACGCAAGCACTCAGGTCTCTCAACAGCAGGTACAAATACGACTCAGTCATTGTCCACGCTGGTGTAAACGACCTGAGACGTACCTCCTTGGACTACATGAAAAGAGACATTGAGGAGCTCTCTGATTATGTAGCCCAGGCAGGTATGACCCTGACCTTGAGCAGTATCCTACCTTCACCAAGAATGATGCCACAATACAGAGATAAGATGATCAGCTTTAACAATTGGCTTAAACTCTGGTGTCATTCAAAGGGGATCCAATGTCTGTCTGCCTGGGATGACATGCTGGACAAGCCACGCTGCTTCGCAAGGGACGGCTTGCACCTGTCACCCCTGGGATTCCGGATATTGGCAAAGGCTCTTGCCACCCCCATAGTGCCTTTTTTAGGCAAGGCTCAAATTCTAAACCTACCACCCTAGAACACAAAAAAGAAAAAAAACTAAGGGTAATGCTGCTCAATGCCAGAAGTCTAAATCTCAAAATGCACGCACTCGAGGCCCTTCTCAGTATGGAGAACATCGATGTCTGTGCAGTGACAGAAACCTGGTTCAAGGCGCCTGAGAGCACCCCAGCACTATCAGGTTTTGCCTCTTATCATGCGTTCCAGCCCCAAAATCCGGACAATACCAAGAAAGGAGGGGGGGTATCCATATTCATCAAAGACACCCACGCCTCAAGACTGGTGGCAACGCACGATGCATCGGAGACCATCCAGGTGCAATTAACCATAGGCAAGACTGCTCTGCAAATTGTAGCATGTTACAGGCCACCCTCACAAACTCAGGAACCTCACATGGCCTTCCTGAAAACACTAGAGGGGATAAATGTATCACCAAACACCATCATACTAGGTGACTTCAATTACCCTAATATAGACTGGGAACACTACTCAAGCCCAAACACCCTAGCCCAAAAGTTCCTGGAATTCATAAACTCAAATGCCATGGAACAACTAGTCACCATCCCCACAAGAGGAGAAAACATACTTGATCTCATCATCACGAACATGGGAGCACAATGTTCAACACCGGAAGTATACCCCTCACTGGTGAGATCAGATCACAAACTAATCTCGCTGGAGGTCCTCATCCCACCCCCACCTGAAATAAAAAAGACCACAGTAAAGAACTTCTAGAAAGCCGACTTCACACTTCTAAAGACTAGTGTGGTCTCCTTTAAGGCCCCGAGCCGGCGGAAAACAGTACTCAAGCCGCTGAATCACTTACAAATGCCTTCTACCAGCACCTGCAGGACTGCATGGATAAGGAAATCCCAAGCAAAACAAAGACTCTTTGTACCAAAGGCAAGCGTCCAGTCTGGTGGACCCCAGCCATAAACAAACTCTACAACAAAAGGAGGAAGCTACTACAAGATAGAGCAAAATCCTTAAAAGGTAAGACACCCTTGATCACTATAAGTAAAAACTAAGAGCTCTCATAAAATCATCCAAAGCAAATTTTGAGAGAAAAATAGCTAAAGACTCAAAAGACAATCATAAGGCCTTCTTTAGCTATGTTAGAAACCTGGGAGGAAACTCCCAGATATGCTCAGAACTAGTTCAAAATGATGTGAAGATTACTGATCCTACAGACATTGCCAACATACTGGCTGACAGGTTCAGTGCAAACTTCTCCCCCAAAAGGCGAGATATTTATACCAAGCGCCTGCACCCCCCCAAACATCTCCAACACCCAAGTGAGAACTGCTCTCTCCAAAGCAAAAAACACAGCATCCATGGGACCTGATGGTGTCCCCGGCTGTGTGCTCCACGAACTCAACAAGGAATTAAACCCACAGCTAGGACAGCTGTTTAATCATAGTCTTACTCTGGATACGTACCCAGGGAGTGGCGCACTGCAACTGTGGTCCCACTTCACAAAGGCGGTGCCTCCACCGACCCTGGAAATTACCGGCCCATTAGCTTAACAAGCCTTATCTGCAAAGCCATGGAGAGGATCATAATGGACCTCATAAATAAAGACATAGGGAATTTGCAGACTTTGGATCCATCCCAGTTTGGCTTTGTCAAAGGCAGATCATGCCTTCTAAACTTGGTTGACTTTTGAAACAGTCACCAAAGCCATTGATGAGGAAAGGCAGTCCATACAGCCTACCTCGATCTGGCGAAGGCCTTGATACAATACCCCACTCGGGTATCATTGAAAAACTCATCAGCTTAAATGTTAACCCATACATCACAAGATGGGTTGCAAACTGGCTGAGTGACAGAACCCACAGGGTCAGAGTTGCTGGCGTCATGTCAGACTCAAAGCCTGTCACAAGTGGTGTACCACAGGGCTCAGTCCTGGGCCCACTCTTGTTTGGCATCTACTTTTCCGAAGTACAAGCAAACACAGGAGGGTTATGGCTGACAAAGTTTGCAGATGACTGCAAACTGGCCCGTAGAAAACACATCTGACACAGATATCCTTCAGAAGGGTCTCACAGAAATGGATAACTGGTGCCAGAGCCATGGCCTAAAGTTAAATGCCAAAAATGCATAGTCATACCCTTCGGGAAAAACAAGGTTACCCCTAGCTACCAAATAGGTGGCAATCCACTGAGCACAGAAGAAGTTATCAGGGACCTGGGGACCCAGGTTGATAGTAGTCTGTCATTTGACACCCATGTAGCTAAAGTAGTTAGGAAGACCTTCTACATTGCCCACCTTATCATGAAGGGATTCTCATCTAGATCAAGGAGGTCATAGTCTCCCTATACTCATCACTCATCAGACCAATGATTGAGTACAATGCCCCATTAGGAATGTATCTGACCCGACACTTGCAGCAGCTGGAGAGGCCACAAAGTTCCTCACCAAAAGGATAAAGGGTCTCAAACATCTGTCCTATGCTGCCCGACTGAAAGAACTCCAGCTCTATTCAGTCGCACTGCTTGCTCAGAGGTGACCTTTGCCTAACATACAAGGCCATGTCAAACCCAGATTTGATGAATATGCTTCACCTCAAAAATCTAGATCCGTCAGAGCCACAAGGGCGGGAGACTTAAACCTCGACACGGCTATTAATAGGACGTGCTGGAAGGATAGATTCATCACCCAAAGACTCCCTATGCTGTGGAATAAAATCCCGGTATATGTGAGGCAGAGCACCTCGCTGGCCTTGTTCAAGAGAAATCTTGACCAATGGATGGGAGATCGCAGATATACCCCAGGGATTACCTCAGTGTCACTGCTCAACAGAGGAACAGCAAAATAATGGGTATAGTTCCCCATACTAAAGGGGTGGCGTAAGCCACAAAACTATGGGCTAGGCTTGTAAATGCCCTCGGGCAGATAGCCTAGTATGAACCTATGAACCTATGAACCTATGAATTCTGAAAAAACTAAAAAAATACAAAATAATCCTATCTCTCTACTCATTTCCTGCCTTTCTATAACCAGTAGTGTCCGTTTTTCAGATTTTGCTGAATTCTGGGCTGTTTTGTAGTTTCTGTGTTGCCCTGACTTTACTAAGATAGAAGGAAGCTCCTCTGTTCATCAGTGAGAGTGCTGAGCTTTGAGCAGCCTATCTGTCGCTGGAGGGGTGGTTTCAGCTCAGAATCTGTAGTTTTATTGGCCATTTTGGGCTATTTCTATCCCTTTCATCTTTCTGTTTAAAAACTTGTGTTTGCACAGTTTTGCACATCGCGCAGCACCGTTTAACTAGGGAAACCATTCCCGGTGCCAGAAAGTCTGCTGTTCAAATTTTCTCTTAGAACTAGCCAGCCTTTGAGTTTTAGCATAAACTATCTTCTTTGTGCTCAGCATTTGTTCAAAACTCATTGTAAGCACTAAATAATTTACATAATACTGAAGCACTCAACTTTCCTCAGTTGTCAAGAGGAAAACAGATTTTAGTACTTAAAATATAAGCACATATCCAAGCATGTCTAAGGGTCAGCTCCTGGTGTTTTCCCCTGTCCACCTGATGAATCTGG
Organism: Protopterus annectens; assembly: GCF_019279795.1. Taxonomy (NCBI): domain Eukaryota; kingdom Metazoa; phylum Chordata; order Ceratodontiformes; family Protopteridae; genus Protopterus; species Protopterus annectens. The sequence continues at coordinate 133,922,598 of NC_056737.1, read as the reverse complement.
GTATCTTGGGGCAATGTAGCAATTGCCTCATATACACTGAAAACCCTCTCCTCCTACCACCCAATACCATAACCTGTGAGAGATGCACTTATATAGCCAAACTGGAAGCCAAGCTCTCTCCAGGCAAGACTGGACTAGCCAGTCAAGAGGAGAAGGTAAACACCTGCAACACACCATATTCAACACATAGCCCATCAACACCTACACCACCTAAACCCACACATAGTAACATAAAACACACACCTACATTCACAGAGGCTCTCAATAAAAATCTGCCCAGAGACCTACAAAACTGAAAAGAAAGCAAACACCACCCCCCGTCACCCCCAAATGACACATAGCCCAATAAATCAGTGTGCCACTCAACCTCAGCCCATAAGGCAAAACAACGTACCCAACACACTAGTCATAGGTGACTCTATAATCAGGCATACTGATGTCCCACTCACCAGGCTAAACAAGACAAAAATTACTGTCAGCTGCTTGTCGGGTGCCAGGATCTGCCACATAATGCACACACTCATGTCACTCCACAAGTACAAATATGACTCTGTCATTGTCCATGTTGGTGTGAATGACCTGAGATGTACCTCCCTAGACTACATGGAAAGAGAATGGAGGAGCTCTCGGATCATGTAGCCCAGGCAAGTATGACCCTAGCCCTGAGTAGTATCCTGCCATCACCCAGAATGATACCACAGTACAAGGACAAAATTATTGACTTCAACAATTGGCTAAGCTTCTGGTGTCATTCTAAGGGGATCCAGTATCTGTCTGCCTGGGATGACATGCTTGACAGATCACAATGCTTTATCAGAGATGGCCTGCACCTGTCGCCGCTGGGATTCCAGATACTGGCTAAGGCTCTTGCCACCCCTATAGTGCCTTTTTTAGGCAAGGTTCAAATGACAAACTCTCCACCATAGCAGGTACAAGCAAGCAACATCTGAGGATAATGCTACTCAATGCTAGAAGTCTAAACCTCAAAATGCACTCACTCGAGGCACTCCTTCATATAGAGAACAGTGACAGAGACTTGGTTCAAGGCTCCAGAGAGCACCCCTGCATTACCAGGCTATAATTCATACCACATCTTTTGGCCACCTAGCCTGGACCGTAACACTAAAGGAGGAGGCATGTCCATATTCCTTAAGGATATCCACACCTTCAGGCTAGTTGCTCAACATAATGCATCCGAAATTATTCAAGTGCAACTAACACTGGGCAACACGCAAATCCAGGTTGTAACTTGTTACAGATCACCTGCCATGCCCCAGGATGCCTACTTCATGTTTCTTGATATATTGAACACCATTAAGGTACAGCCCAATACCCTAATAATGGGAGATTTCAACTACCCCACCATCAACTGGGAAAACTACTCATGCACTAAAGCATTTTCTCAACGTTTTCTGGAATTCATAAATTCCAATGCCTGGATCAGGTTGTCCATACCCCCACTGGGGCAGCAATATCCTGGACCTGGTCATTACCAGTATGGGTAACTGATGCTCCACACCAGTAGTCAACTCCTCACTGGTCAGATCTGACCACAAGCTAATCAGCCTAGACATCCATATCCCGCCCCCACCCCCCTATTAGGGAAACCACCATAACAAAACTTCTCCAAAACCAACTTTATTCTTCTTAAGACAGAAGTGGCAAACTTCACGACACCCATTCAGATGGGAAGCAGTGGTAAAACTGCTGAATCCTATACAAATGCACTGTATAAGCACATAAACGAGTGCATGGATCATGCCATTCTCAACAGAACCAAGATGCTATCCTCCAAAAAAAGGAAGCCAATCTGGTGGTCCCCTGCCATAAACAAACTCTACAACAGAAGGAAGAAGATATTGCAAAAAAGAGTAAAATCCCATGATTGCAGGAACCCCCTGGTCAGCCTCAGCAAGCGATCCCTCATAAAATCCTCCAAAGCTAGTTACTAAAATAAAATCTCCACTGATTCTAAAGACAACCACAAATCATTCTACAGCTATGTCAAGAATCTCAATGGCAACACTCAGATCTGCTCTGAGCTGCAGCATAATGGCACTAGATATACAGAACCAACTGATATCACCAACATCCTTGCTTTTAGATTCAGTGAAAACTTTACCCCCTCACCCTGCAAAGGACCCATCTCTATACTGGAATAATGCAAAGCCCATGTAATCATGGATGCACAAGTAAAGACCGCACTCTCCAAAGCCAAGAACACAGCATCCATGGGACCAGACAACATCCCAGGCTGCGTCCTGCATGAACTGCAGAACTAACTAGCACCCCACCTAAGTACCATGTTCAATAATAGCCTCACTTCAGGCTTTGTGCCTACTGAATTGTGCACAGTGATGGTTATCCCACTCCACAAAGGGGGTTCCACCATGGACCCCGGGAACTACAACCCCATTAGCCTGATGAGCCTGGTCTGCAACACTATGGAATGTATCATCATGGAGCTTATAAACAAAGACATCAGTAACCTCCAAACACTGCACCCCACTCAGTTTGGGTTTGTAAAAGGTAGAGCATGTCTCCTAAACCTGATTGACTTCTTTGAAGCAGTCACCAGAGCTGTGGATGAGGGTAAGGTGGTGCACACAGCAAGGGCTTTCAACATCATCCCCCACTCTGGAATTATAGATAAACTCACTAGACTGGGCATAAATCCCTATGTCACAAGATGGGAGGCCAACTGGCTCACTGACAGAACCCACACAGTGAAAGTAGCCAACTCCAAAACCATCTTCAGACCAGTGACAAGTGGAGTACCACAGGGTTCAGTCCTGAGTCCTCTCCTGTTTGATATTTACTTCTCAGAAGTCCAGGCTAATACAGCAGGTCTTTGGCTAATGAATTTCACAGACAAATGCAAACTAGGAGCCATAATAGAATTGCCTAATGATGTGGACATTCTACAAAGGGGCCTCACCGAGACTGATGCTTGGTGTCAAAGTCATGGTCTCAAGCTCAATGCCAAGAAGTGCATTGTCATCCCCTTTGGGAAAAACACTGTACCTATGAACTACTACATAGGTGGTAGCCTACTAAACACAGAAAGTGTGATAAGAAACCTTGGGACACAGGTGGACAGTAGCCTCTCCTTTGATAATCACATCGCCATAGTAGTAAGGAAATCCTTCTACATGGCACACCTCATCACAAAAGAGTTCTTCTCCAGAAAAAAAAGAGGTCATTGTTCCTCTCTACTCATCCCTCATCAGACCCATTATACAGTACAACACCCCATTTAGCATGTACCTCACAAGACATCTACAACAGCTATAAAGGCCACAGAAATACCTCAATAAGAGGATTACTGGCCTCAAACATAGACCATATGCTGACCATCTAAAAAAACTCCAGCTCTACTACATCTCATATCGCCTACTCAGAGGCGACCTCTGCCTAACATACAAAGCCATGTCAAACCCAGATCTGTTGGGCATGCTACACTTAATGAAATCCCAATCTCTCTGAGCCACATGCTCCAGGGACCTAAACCTTGTCACCACAATAAACAGAACATGCGGGAGGGATAGATTTCTGTCTCAGAGACTTTCCATACTCTGGAACAACCTACCAATTCATGTCAAACAAAGCTTCTCATTGGCCCTCTTTAAGAAAAATTTTGACAACTGGATGGGAAATAGGAAATTCACACTGAGGATCACTTCTGTGGCTCTGCTCGACAGGGGCACAGGAAAATAAATTATTGGGTGGAAACAAACAGGGAACTTTTTTTGGCTAGGCTTATATATGCTCTAGGGCCGATAGCCTAGTATCTACCTATGAACCTATATGTAAATTAATAACTGCACTATAAGGTTTGCTAGTATGCACACACACACACACACACACACACACACACACACACACACACACACACACACACACACACACACACACACACAAACACACACACACACACACGCGCGCGCGCATGCACACACGGACAAACATACAGACACATATAGGTGAGGTGGCACAAAGGCATTACACAGACCTCACAATAGCCACCTGGTGACATTCACGACACACAGTCAAACCACAACATATACACTCGGGAGAGGCCCTCAACATTCTGCAGTGCAGCCCTTTCCACTTAATGTTACTACTAATATACACCTCTGGGATATGTGAGTAGTGTTAGTAGGTGATGGCCCTTCATCTAGCACACATTGCACCCATGTACACATTATTGCTGTTCACCTGTATAGCACAGTGTCAACTCCTACAGAACATACCTCTCAACTGTACAGAGTTTCACTGAATATCTTGATGTGTGGTTCATATTTCGGGGCTGTCCCTCATAAATCCTGTTTTTGTCTGATACATTACTGGTATGATCTGTGGATTGGTGCCACTAATTAATGACATAATGTGAGTTGCAGACTTCATAATCTGCAGTAAATGTATGTGAAAACAAAGCTGGTTACTCTAACAACTTTCTAAGCTTACAGTGGATATAATAAGTGTACACACCCCTGCTAACATGTCAGGTTTTTGTGATATGTAACATGAGACCACAGAAATCATGTCATAACATTTCCCATGTATAATGTGCCCTATAACTTGTGCAATCCAATTGAAGAACATAAGCATTGGTTAGGAGTAACATATAGTAAGTGAAATATGTACAATAGGCTGGTTGCATGAGTATGCACATCATTAAACTAATGCTTTCTTAAAGCATCTTTTGATTTAATTACAACATTCAGTCCTCTTGGGAAGGTGTCTATCAGCATGGTACATCTTGACTTGGCAATATTTGCAAGTGCATCTGTTGTGCACAGCCCACTTCAGGTCACCTTACATATTTCCTGTTGGATGTAGGTGTGGGCTCTGGCTGGGCCATTCCAGCATGTTGAATATCTTCTGGTGAAGCCAATATTTTGTTAACTTGGATGTATGATTTGGGTCATTGTTGTGTGAAAAGGTGGAATTCCTGTCCATCTACAGCTATCTAGCAATCTAGCGGACACCTGAAGAATGTGGCCCAGAAGGGACTGTTTTTTGGAACTGTTCATAATCTTCTACAACTTGGCTAAAGCCCCATTTCCAGCTTATGAACAGTAACCCCAAAGCAGGACACAGCCATCACCATGCTTCACTGTGGGGATGCTGTTCTTTTGGTGATGAACAGTGTTGTTATTGTGCCAAACAAATTTTTTGGAATTGTGGCCAGAAGGTTCAATCTTGGTCTCAGTAGACCATAACACATTTTCTTACATGCTTTTGGGAGACTTGATGTATTGTTTTTCAGAATTTAGCCAGACCTGGATGTTGTTCGGTGTGAGAAAATGCTTCCATCTTCCAACCCCTACCCCACAGGCAAGACATATGGAGACTACGGGAGATTGTTGTCACATGTAGTACACCACCAGTACTTAGTAATGGTCTCCAAAGAAAAAACTTGAAAACAGTATTACCACGGAGTTCCAATAAGTGCTCCAACACCACTGTAATATGCTGTCACTAGTTCTGTTGTAAAGCCAAACAACTACTTGCAGAAAAAGCTTCAATATCCACTGTAAAATACTATCGCTAATTCCGAAGTAAAGCCAAACAGCTGTTTGCAGAAAAATCTTCAAATATGCATCCTAAGTAACACGCCATTCACAAATGTTAAAATAACTGGTTTATTGATGATAACACTCAAGAAATGCTAAATAGACTACTGCATATTCGTACCTAATATAAAACAAGCAGAACGCTTGAAGCGTAATACGATAAAATGCGATAAAGACGTTAACTGTTAAATACTGCAGACTTTGTTTGAACTGGTTAAGCGCTTTCACCCATAGCATATGGGCTTCTTCAGAACACCATCAAATTAAACTATCCACCTTTTAAAACTTCATAGGCGCCAAATTGAAATAGAACTGTTCAAACATTTAAAGTAACAGTACTTGATATATCAAATTCAATACAAAGTACAATACTGAATTGATTATTAAATTGTACTACCCAAAAGAGTATTTTAAACTACTTTGTTGCCATTGCGATAAAATGAAACATATAATATACAATACTTCTATAAATTATATCATGTGAGAACTATGCATAAATACTCAACTATTTCACAACATTACTGACATAAAATATAATAATAAAAAATAGCCATCAACTGCTACATGTCCACATATATACTAAAAAGCTACCCATCCTAATTACTCAGTCACTAAATGTGCCTGAAATGTGTATATATTGAGACAATTGTATAAAATAATATAATATAATATAAAATTAGTGGGTTGTACTACAACAACCTAACTGTGAATAATAAAATATAAGCTATGAAAATTGGCACAAATATAATGCTGCTATAACTACCATTATGTTATGTTTCAAGCAAATTATTGTGTTGTCACAAAATTATGAAGCATATCTCTAACAAGAATACTTACATATTAAAACATTTTACTTGTAAAAATTACTTATGATAATATAAACCAAAAACAATATAATTACTTATAAAAAACTATGAATACTGAAATGATATAAACTGTTAAATGGAATATACCCTTCCATACTACTGATCACAGTGGGACTGGAAAGCTGATTTATAAGATAAAAACATCGGAATAATTTCTTCCAAAATAATAAGTGAATAAATAACTATATATTGTGTTGTATTTAAACTACGTTAACCTCAAGAATAGCCTTCAAAGAAATGCTATCATTGAGTCCCGGAGGTGTAGTGGCATCTGTAAATAACTGCCACCATACTTCACGATAGCTTAAAATTTTTTTATTGTCTCTCCCTTTGGGATAGATCCTGACAATATCTAATAAAGCAAATTTAAAATGATGTTTTGGACCTTTTTGTTCAATGTGCTTAAAAAAGCACTTTTCTGGTCCATCCTTCTTATGTTATAAATATGTTCATAATTACGTTTTTTTAGGCTTCTTTCTGTTTTTCCCACGTAGTAGCTTGAACACTCTTGACAGATAGCAATATAAACAACCATCTTGGAGTTACAATTCCCCTTAATTAACCTGATTTTTGGTCTGAATATATTGTTTAAAATAATTTCCTTTTTATCAAAAATATAACAACATTGGCTACATGATCCACATTTGGTAGTGTGTTGTTCAGTATCATTCACTTTTTCCTTTCTTTGTCTACTTCCTTTCTCCAAATATCTTTTAATGTTGGCTCCCATCTTATACACTATTCCTGTTTTTTCTCCTATTATATTCCTTACTGTCTCATCACTGGACAATATATACCAATAATGTTTTATGATTTGTATCACATCCTCTGTTCTAGGACTATATAACATAATTAGAGCTCTTTGTTTGTGTCCTTCCAAATTACCTTTTACCAGCAGTTTCCCATTAAATCCATTGACTTGGTTCACTTCATTACCTAAACCTAACAAGGATTGTTATGTAGTACCCCATAAACCTAATACGTATGTATCCACTTCATCCAATAATTTCTGGGGATAACCCCTTTCATAAAACATAGTGTGGATATATCCTATTTCTTCCAGTAATATTTTGTACTCAGAAGTCATTCTCATAGCCCTTATACATTGGCCCTTATATATATTCTGCTTTAACTTCTTAGGATGACAACTTCCATATGCCAAGTAATCATTGGAAAAGGTTTATTTTCTAGAAATTTTTGACTGTAGTACATCCTTTCGTGAATAAACTAAAGTGTCAAGGTAAGCCATACCACCCTTGTTATATGAATACGTAAATTTCAACTAGTCACTGCTTGTATTTAGGAACTGGGTAAACTCTAATAATCTTTCCTCACTGGAGTTCCATATTATATAAATATCATCCAAGAATATCACATAGTGGACAATATACTGAAAAACGTTACTGGGGAAAATAATGGTTTCTTCCCAATCTAGCATGACCAGGTTGGCATATAGAGGAGCACAAGCGGCTCCCATAGCTACCCCTCTGGTCTGCCTAAAATGTTCCCCTTCATAATATATAAAATTATTGTCCAAAACTATGTCTAACATTTCCAAGAATAGACTAACCTCATCCCATTCTATGCCTGCATGCTTTCTAATGCTGTTACCAAATGCCTCAAGACCTGTTGATTTGGGAATACAAGAAAAAAGGTCTATGACATCAATTGTTACAAACATGTATCCCTCATTCCATACTTTTATAGGGAAATTTCTCAAAAATTCCCAAGAATCTTTGACTAGGTGGGAAATATTTTTATATACATGTTTCAATTTAAAATCAATGTATTTGCCCAAGGGAAATGTTTTAGACTTACTACCAAAAATAATAGGTCGAAAGGGGGTGGGTGTGTCTAATATATTTTTATGAATTTTCGGAATACCTACCATGGTAGCTAATCTAGGGCCCTTCACCTTCAAAAATTTATAAGTGTCTTTATCAATCCTACCATCAATCAAGAATTTTTCTATATAGCTATCTATTCTCTGATATGCAATATTGATCTCATTCAACGATGTAGGTTCATAGTTCCCTGATCCATATAAGATGTTATATATCTTGTTGATGTACTCAAAATTGTCATAAAATACTACCCCTCCACCTTTATCTGGTTTCATTACCCTTATACTATCACTTTTCTGCAAATTTCTGAGTAAGTCTCTTTCCACTTGGGTCATATTACTATTAATGTGCAAATGTTTATGTTCTTTGTACATCTTACAAATGTCCCTAGACACAGTTTTTTCATATATCTCAATGGTAGGGTGATGTACAGGTACAAATGTACTCGGAACCTTAAATCCAGAATCTCTTTTTTGTTCAATCTCATTTCCTCCCTTATTATCTGTATTATTAAACATAATAGCTAAATTCATCTTCCTTGTGAATTTCTTTAGTTCCACTAAACAATCTACCAAATTAAAATTGGGAGTGGGAATGAACTTCATTCCTTTCGACAGGAGAGAAAAATGTTCCTGACTAATCTTTATATTGGCATGATTGTATATATTAAAACCATTCCATGCGTGTATTAACCCAGTAACAGTGATAACCTTACTTTCAGGTGTATAACTATGTGTATCACCATACTTTTCCTTCACCATCTGCGATTTTCCCAGTACCTCTGTTTGTATTTGTCTTTCTGATAAAAGTTCCTCCCTTCATACTTGTATGGTTCTTCCTGATGTGCCTGTTCCCTCCAAAAATGTGAATTGTTACTTCCTCGTTGGTTGTAAACTCCATCATTACTTTGTTCGTTCCTATTGCTCACCTCTGATTCCTGATAATTCTCATTCTTCCTACCCCAAAAATATACTTTCCCTTGTTTATAATGTTCAACATCCCTGTTTATCTTTTTTGCTTATTTTCACTTAAAGTGTGTATCAGTTTCTCAGCTAAATAAAATTGTTTGTTGTACATTCTTTCTTAATATGAAAATTACTACTGATCTACTATTTACAGAGTGGGAAAGAATGTAATTAAGGATAATGAAACCAGATAAAGGTGGAGGGGTAGTATTATATGATAATTTTGAGTACATCAACAAGATACATAACATCTTATATGGATCAGGGAACTATGAACCTACATCGTTGAAGGAGATCAATATTGCATATCAGAGAATAGATAGCTATATTGAAGAATTCTTGATTGATGGTAGGATTGATAAAGACACTTAAACATTTTTGAAGGTGAAGTGTCCTAGATTAGCTACCATGGTAGGTATTCCGAAAATTCATAAAAATATATTAGATCCCCCCTTTCGACCTATTATTTCTGGTAGTAAGTCTAAAACATTTCCCTTGGGCAAATACATTGATGTTAAATTGAAACATGTATATAAAAATATTTCCCACCTAGTCAAAGATTCTTGGGAATTTTTGAGAAATTTTCCTATACAAATATGGAATGAGGGATACATGTTTGTAACAATTGATGTCATAGACCTTTTTTCTTGTATTCCCAAATCAACAGGTCTTGAGGTATTTGGTAACAGCATTAGAAAGCATGCAGGCATAGAATGGGATGAGGTTAGTCTATTCTTGGAAATGTTAGACATAGTTTTGGACAATCATTTTATATATTATGAAGGGGAACATTTCAGGCAGACCAGGGGGATAGCTATGGGAGCCATTTGTGCTCCTATATATGCCAACCTGGTCATGCTAGATTGGGAAGAAACCGTTATTTTCCCCAGAAACTTTTTTCAGTATATTGTCCACTATGTGAGATTCTTGGATGATATTTATATAATATGAAACTCCAGTGAGGAAAGATTATTAAAGTTTATCCAGTTCCTAAATACAAGCAGTGACTATTTGAAATTTACGTATTCATATAACAAGGGTGGTATGGCTTACCTTGACACTTTAGTTTATTCACGAAAGGGTGTACTACAGTCAAAAAGTTATAGAAAAGAAACCTTTTCTAATGATTACTTGGTATATGGAAGTTGTCATCCTAAGAAGTTAAAGCAGAATATATATAAGGGCCAATGTATAAGGGCTATCAGAATGACTTCTGAGTACAAAATATTACTTGAAGAAATAGGATATATCCACACTATGTTTTATGAAAGGGGTTATCCCCAGAAATTATTGGATGAAGTGGATACATACTTATTAGGTTTATGGGGTACTACATACAAATCCTTGTTAGGTTTAGGTAATGAAGTGAACCAAGTCAATGGATTTAATGGGAAACTGCTGGTAAAAGGTAATTTGGAAGGACACAAACAAAGAGCTCTAATTATGTTATATAGTCCTAGAACAGAGGATGTGATACAAATCATAAAACATTATTGGTATATATTGTCCAGTGATGAGACAGTAAGGAATATAATAGGAGAAAAACCAGGAATAATGTATAAGATGGGAGCCAACATTAAAAGATATTTGGAGAAAGGAAGTAGACAAAAAGAGGAAAAAGTGAATGATACTGAACAACACACTACCAAATGTGGATCATGTAGCCAATGTTGTTATATTTTTGATAAAAAGGAAATTGTTTTAAACAATATATTCAGACCAAAAATCAGGTTAATTAAGGTGAATTGTAACTCCAAGATGGTTGTTTATATTGCTATCTGTCAAGAGTGTTCAAGCTACTACGTGGGAAAAACAGAAAGAAGCCTAAAAAAACGTAATTATGAACATATTTATAACATAAGAAGGATGGACCAGAAAAGTGCTTTTTTAAGCACATTGAACAAAAAGGTCCAAAACATCATTTTAAATTTGCTTTATTAGATATTGTCAGGATCTATCCCAAAGGGAGAGACAATAAAAAAATTTTAAGCTATCGTGAAGTATGGTGGCAGTTATTTACAGATGCCACTACACCTCCAGGACTCAATGATAGCATTTCTTTGAAGGCTATTCTTGAGGTTAACATGTAGTTTAAATACAACACAATATATAGTTATTTATTCACTTATTATTTTGGAAGACATTATTCCGATGTTTTTATCTTATAAATCAGCTTTCCAGCCCCACTGTGATCAGTAGTATGGAAGGGTATATTCCATTTACCAGTTTATATCATTTCAGTATTCATAGTTTTTTATAAGTAATTATATTGTTTTTGGTTTATATTATCATACGTAATTTTTACAAGAAAATTTTTTTAATATGTAAGTATTCTTGTTAGAGGTAAGCTTCATAATTTTGTGACAGCACAATAATTTGCTTGAAACATAACATAATGGTAGTTATAGCAGCATTATATTTCTGCACATTTTCGTAGCTTATATTTTATTATTCACAGTTAGGTTGTTGTAGTGCAACCCGCTAATTTTATATTATATTATATTATTTTATACAATTGTCTCAATATATACACATTTCAGGCACATTTAGTGACTGAATAATTAGGATGGGTAGCTTTTTAGTATAATATGTGGATATGTAGCAGTTGATGGCTATTTTTTATTATTATATTTTATGTCAGTAATGTTGTAAAATAGTTGAGTATTTATGCATAGTTCTCACATGATATAATTTATAGAAGTATTGTATATTATATGTTACATTTTATCGCAATGGCAACAAAGTAGTTTAAAATACTGTTTTGGGTAGTTCAATTTAATAATCAGCTCAGTATTGTACTTTGTATTGAATTTAATAAATCAAGTACTGTTACTTTAAATGTTTGAACAGTTCTATTTCAATTTGGCACCTATGAAGTTTTAAAAGGTGGATAGTTTAATTTGATGGTGTTCTGAAGAAGCCCATATGCTATGGGTGAAAGCGCTTAACCAGTTCAAACAAAGTCCGCAGTATTTAACAGTTAACGTCTTTATCGCATTTTATTGTATTACGCTTCAAGCGTTCTGCTTGCTTTATATTAGGTACGAATATGCCGTAGTCTATTTAGCATTTCTTGAGTGTTATCATCAATAAACCAGTTATTTTAACATTCGTGGCTGGCATGTTACTTAGGACGCATATTTGAAGATTTTTCTGCAAACAGCTGTTTGGCTTTACTTCGGAATTAGCGATAGTATTTTACAGTGGATATTGGAGCTTTTTCTGCAAGTAGTTGTTTGGCTTTACAACGGAACTAGTGACAGCATATTACAGTGGTGTTGGAGCACTTATTGGAACTCCGTGGTAATACTGTTTTCAAGTTTTTTCTTTGGAGACTATTACTAAGTTGTTTTTGACCATGGAGATTACCGGTGACAAAACATCTGATTTGGTAGAGGATCAGACGAAAGATATCCAGTTCCTGAAATAGGAGATGATGAGATTAAAAGGGGATATGGCGTAACTTATGGAACTCTTGCAGACAAGTATTGACAACACTGTTATAATGAACGGAAAGGCGTCAGCCAGTAGGTTGAATGCTATTGGTTTGCAGGAACAGCAGCAAACAGTGACTAACACACAGAAAGATGAGCGACTTTATGTATTTTCAAATAAATTACTTAAGGCTACCAAGAAAGTACAAAGGACTGTAGAGAGTATTGATTCACTATTGGACAATTTTCCTAGTCCTAATGGGCAAGGAAATATGGACAAAGACTGTCCAATAGACATTGATCATGTTTTCAACATAACAGAGCCTCTACATAGCAGCAATCACAATGGCTCCAATTTTACATTTGATTTTTCTATTTATGATGTAGAAGAAGAATCCAAGTGGGTGGGTACAAAACCAAAAAGGACTATTCCTATTAAGACATATTCTAATGTAGCAGGAAAACAGGAACATAATAAAAAAGGTACTGTATCCACAACAACTCATAAATCGCATTTATTTTATTTTTATTTAACATTTGTTGACCAGGAAAGTCCGACTAGGTTCCACAGAGCCTGTTTTCAGCGGAGGCCCGGGGAGAAATGCTCCAGATGCATGTCTTTGACCAGTAATATTGGACATAAGAATGGTACTGGTTACAATAAATTTAATAGGTTTATGGAAATTGATTGTAACTTGGACATTAATGACATGCGGTCTGGTACTAACCCTAACAGATATGAATCATTGGGGGCATTAAAGGATATGTTGTTTTTGTTGGGGAAAAATTTGAAAAATATTAATAGTATTAAGATAGACAATGCTTACCTGCAAAAATGCATATCTATGAAAATTGTTCCCAAAGGGTTAAGGTTTTTTAAGCAACCCATGGGTTTAATGTTAAATGATAAGGTTATTAATGAGTTCAATCAGTTTTTTGATGAATGTGTTACTTAGGATGCATATTTGAAAATGTTTCTGCAAACAGCTATTTGGCTTTACTTCGGAATTAGCGATAGTATTTTACAGTGGATATTGGAGCTTTTTCTGCAAGTAGTTGTTTGGCTTTACAATGGAACTAGTGACAGCATATTACAGTGGTGTTGGAGCACTTATTGGAACACCACCAGTACTTGCCAGAGATTCCTGCACCTCCTTTAGTGTTGCTGTAGGTATCCTGGCAACCTCCCTGAACAGTTTTGGTCTTGTCTTCTCATCAAATATGGAGGGATGTTCACTTCTTTGCAATGTCACTGTTGTCCCATATCCTCTCAACCTTTTGATGGCTGTCTTCACCATGTTCCATGGTATATGCAATGCTATGGAAATGTTTTTGTACTCTTCTCTGGGCTGATACCTTTCCACAATGAGATGCCTTTGAAGCTTTGTAAGCTTTCTGCGAACCGTGGCTGTTGCTTTATCAGGCAACTGAGTAAATGACTGGAAAAGCCTAGTAGGACAGCTGACCATTATTTGCTGTTAATCAAAGAGTCTCTGTAATTGATGGTGAGTATGTACCCAAGAAGACATAATGCTGTAATTACATTAAAAGCTGCTTCAACAAAGTATTAGCTTTAGACTGTTGCACGCTTATGCATCTAGCTTATTGTATGTGTTTTATTTTCCATACTTGTTCCCCCTAACAGGTTTGTTTGTTTATCAATTGAATTGTACAGGCTATAGATCACATTAAAGGTGGGAAGAGTTGTGAAATGTTTTATTGTGGTCTCATGTTTGTATGTCAGAAATACCTGACATTTTAACAGCGGTGTGTACAGTTTTTATATGCACTGCATAAGACTACTTTTCAAATATTTTCCTAGTTTTGTCCCTTTGTCCCCCCATTTTGTCAGTCTTTGTCCAGATTTCATGCACTGACAGGTTGTGGGGTATGCTATGGATATGTTACATCTCCTGCAAATAGGCCCCTGTGATGACCGCTATGATGCAATGCAGTTAACCCCACCACGAGTGAACATGATAATTTCGCAATATGGCTAATAGTTAACAGTTGTGTGCATGGAAAAATGCATGAGCTTAACATGCCTGGGTATTGATGAGCCACAACAAGACAATACCATACTCACCGGCTTCAGGCTGCTGTCCCACATCCAGACCAGAGGTACCTATGTAGTTGTGGGGGAGAGGTATTGTCAACAGACTAACATGTGGCATTGGTACAGGATGAATGCTACTTTTCTGCACATGTACAGTACAAGCTCTGAAAATACACTATTTATTTATTTATTTAATTTATTTTATATTTGTTGACAGGGTTTGTCCGACTGGGCTACAAATGCCCATTTTCAGTGGAGGCCCGAGGAGAAAAGCTCCAACAGGAAATAGAAATTTTACATATTAAATACATATAGAAATACATTCCTCAGTACCACAGATTATTGTATTACAGTGCCACACATTACATTCATCAGTACCACACATTATTGCATTACAGTGTCTTACAATAAACTGTGGAAAGAGAAATACATAGAAATACATTCATCAGAGGGATACATTCATAATTACATATTATATACATAATAGTGCAATAGCTACATAGCTGAAATATTTTACTAGTTATGTTTGTACAGTGATGCACCAAGAGGATAAGATAAAGTAGTAAGTTTGTTTATTGTAGGGAAGGAAGAGAGAAGAGAAGTAGAAGGTTATAGGGGAGTGTTTACGGGGATAATTACATTGGCAAGTCCATTTTTCATGAAGGCATTTTTATGTAGCGGTTTTGAATTGATTGGGATTTTCATAGTATCTTATATCTAGTGGTAGGCTTTTCCAAGCCTTGGAAAGGTTAAAGTTATAGACTAGGTGACCCATTTTGGTCCTTGGTTTGTAGATTTTTAGTAGGCCTTGTTCAGAACTGCAGAGTAATCTAGTGGGTAGGTAATGAGAGATTAGAGAGGAGATAGTTGGACAGAAAGAGGGTTTGTAGAGAATGGAATGAATAATCAGAAACTGATTATACCGAAGCAGGTTAGGTATTCTAGACAATTTAGTTCTTTTAGTGAGAGAGAGTGATAGGATTTGTAAGAATTTTGGGCAGCAAATCTGGCAATCCTGTTATAAGTTGTTATAATTTGCTGTCCTTCACCATAGATGTGCACTTGTGTGCATTACAAAACCCCACCCACAAATGCAGTTTGACATGACATATGCATCTAGATACTCTACAGAATCCATTATGACTGGTACATTATTACATTGATGTGCACTGGGTCTTACCTGGGTGCTTCTCGCCTGTTGTCTAGGTGCCACCCACTTCCACGACTTGTGTGCGTTGGCTTTGCTGGCATGTGGTGGCTGCCCCAAGGTTGGCAAGGAGCTCCCCTGTTGGTATAAGAGGGGCCTGCATAGGAGGATCCCCACCTGTGGTGGAAAGGTCCCTGGCCACAGTAGTAGCGCTTTGCCGGACATGGCATATCAGGTCAGTCGCCCGATGCCTGACCTGATTGTATGTGCATCCATAGTGGCCTAAGTTGTTTACTCTTTCGACAAGCTCATCCCACAGTGCAGTCTGGTCCTGCAGATTCAGTTGGCCATGACCAAACATCACCCCATGGGGGTTGAATATCATCTCAGCAATGGCCACAGTTTCAGCTTCAGTGTACGCTGGATGCCTTGCATACTGCATGTCACCTGGAAGACATAAACAGGGACGCACATCACACGACCTCATATATTGGTCAATGTTATTTAAATAACCTGCACATCAAGATTGACTAGCATTAGCCACCACTTACGACCACATCATACCCCTGTCATCTATCAGCACAGTATGAGCTTGCATTGCACTCCTGGTGCTGATGTGTCATGTTCTCCCCAAAGAGGGCCAATAAATTGCATAATCCACCATTCATCATTCACCTTTGTATAGAGGGATCACAGTGGCCGTCTTTCTTGCAGATGGGATGTCATCGGTGCTCAGGCTTTGATTGTGTACAGTGTGTAATGGAGCTGGGCGCATATGCCTGTGTTCATGTATGATGCAGACAGGGATGTTATCAGCTCCCATGGAGAATTACATTTGTTGTCTTTGATTAGGCATTATGGACCTGCTCTCTGATGATGAGAGGAGAAGTGTGGGTACTGTGCATATCCAACTATACGGATGGTGGAACAGGAGGGTGATGTTTTCCCTTAACCTGTCTGCAACAGGTTGGCTACAACTATGTGGGTGCGTATGTGGTGTGAATGACCACCAGTACAGGGTGAGTTGGGTTGTTGCCCCTGAGACTGAAGAGATGTGAGAAGACTGCCTTGTGATTGGCCTTGGTGGATGTGTCCAATATGTACTTATAGTTAGCCTTACAGTAATTCACCTGTGACTCCATATGTTTGTTCAGACACAGGTTGACTTGCTTCCAAGTTGGTGCCTGCTCCTACATGTCCCTGTACAGCCAATATAGCAACAGATTATGTGGTTTGTGTATTGCTGCTGTCCAGCAAAGGGAATTACTCTACCTTGGGGGAGGCAGGTTTTACGAGTCAGGTATTGCTGAGTCCATGCAGCTATGTAGGTGCTCATATAGCTGTTTGTAGTAGGCATGGACACAAGGTCATAACACATTTGAACACCTCTCCAATTTCAACCTGATAATCTTGCTTATTCTAGTACCCATGTCTGTGTCAGGGCAGTGCAACAACCAGTATCTGTAGAAATTTATGTCTGTTGGATGCACTAACACTCATATTACACACATGTACAACATGTACAGCTTATTTACCTGATGTTTTGCATCTCATGTCTGTTGTTTTGAGGCTTCTGGGTACACCTACTCATACATACATGTGCACAAGTAATACCTGATATACATTTCTGTTCTATGTCAGTATGATACACTGTCTTTACACTCTTGCTGCCCAGTCATAACTCTTAACCTGTTAGAGCAGGACATCTGGAGGACAACACACATAAATGGGGGGCAATGGCTCAAAATTAGTGACACTTTATTAATATTGCTGTAACGGGTCTATATTAAATTGTCATCTGCTTCTGTCGAATGCCAAAACGTCGATACCTAAACGTCCACAACTTAAAATTGCAAATGACAGTTTCCACACAGGGAAACTAGCCATTTGGCTATTACAGGGATTTTGCCCTGTGTACAACGTAGAGCGATCTCAGAGTTGGTATATTTAGTTAAGGGGGTGTGGAGGGCACAGCCCTCCTCATTGAGGAGTGTGGGGGGTGAATCCCCCACTTGAGTGTTGTTTAATTTTTTTTTTTTACTTTGGCCAACGGCATTCTTTCCCTGTGTGGAAAGTGCCAATCATGATTTTAAGTTGTCGACGTTTAGATGTTCAACAACCTAAGCAGTCGACGATGTGATATAGACCACTGTAACACACTTAAGCCAGTTGATAGCACAGTAGGCTTTGCATTCACAGAAATACCCTGGAGGATGTCCGACACCATATGTATACTATTATGTTCTAATGTCATTCTTCACAGATTTGCCAATGATTTGCCAGACATAACACAACTCTATGAGTAAATGACTTCAAATATGAGGCACGCATATGGTCAGTGTGCATAACACTGGACAGTTGAATGGTATGAGCTCAGTATTTCACATGCAGTTCAACACACACACATCTGTGACAGTAGTTTACTATGCACATATCCTGTATAGGTCTTTGTGAGACAAACATATGTATCATAGTTGTATTCACAATTAACATATGGATATTTACGACATCCCACTAGCTGGCCTAGCAGTGTCACAGTCAGTATTGTTCAACAGATACTCCAGTAGTAGTCATATGTGAGTCATCCTTTCCTGGGGTGACTCAGGGGCGTGAGCTGTGAGCTATGTCACTGGAGACAGACCCAGGTGCTATGGCCATAGGTGTTGATCAACAATATATCAGTAGAGCAAGTCTTGTTGAGACATATCTGTTAAACTTCCTATTTCCCATTATTACATACCTCCTACTGCATTCTATTATGTTTACTTGATTGACATACCTTTTTGTTTATTTCCAAGTGTAGTTGGTTTGATTCCGATTTCTGTTATTTCTGTTTGTTTTTGTCTGTCTCTCTCTCTCTCAGAGATGTCAGGTATATATCTGTTTTGCATAGGCAGCAGCTTGCCTTTTGTAGGTAATTCTCATGAGCAGCTGATGGCATGTGCACCAGTTGGTGTCTCCCACTTGCTAATTGCATCCCGAACAGCTGTGTTGTTATTTTTATAGCCAATGGCATGGCAACACAGTCCTATAATTGAGTAGTTCATGTGGGTGTTGGCCCTTTTCCTTACCTGTCAGGAGGACATCATGGAGGTGTGTCAACAAAAGCATCACAGAGGGTAGTTGGATATACCTCTTACAACAACAAATGTGGAGACAGCCCAGCAAAATGGGGGAGAAGGTTCCAGGCCTAGAAATAAAATGTGAGTATTGCTGTTATACAATTAGATTACATTAATGCTAGTTTAACAGTGTGTGTGTGTGGACATGGACTTGCTGCATGATATTAAGTCTGACAGTGTTATGTGGTTGACATAACTGTCAACTGTAGGGCTATCCACACAATGGCCAGAGGTTTGACTCCTGTGTTTGGTCTGTTACTCAGACAGTTTTTGTCCTTGGCAAATCAGTAGCATACTCTGTGGATTGCAGTCAGTAAATGCTAACATCTATTTGTGTTCCTGACATCATATCCCTCAGAAAAGATATGTTACAACAAACTCTGTAACACCAGCAACTGTCTCAGTTTCTAACAGCAATATGTCAAATATGCCCCTGTCTGTGGGCCTCTGTTCCCCAATTATGTCAGGCTTTGTCCAGATGTCATGCAGTAAGAGGTTGATAGGTTAGGTATATCATTATTTAGTGCCTTCATTCCTGATATCATCCCAGTGATGTAGCAGAATGCCAGATATGTTATGAGGTAGAGGCCATATATATGAGGACAAAGCCTGGATATTCTGTGTGAATCTGTACAGTTGAGAGGTCTGTGTATGTCTGGTGATTTTTAACAGACTGTCAGGATTGTGTAGCAGACAAGACTGTCAGGATTGTGTAGCAGTGTAGTGTGTACATGTTAGTTGGGCTGTGTGTGGGGGGAGTAGATGTAAGTGTCATGGCCCCTTTTCTATCTGACTGTGCATGCTGCTCCAGTTTCTGGTGGCCTATCGGCTGTATATGTTTGTAGGGGCAGACTGAGACACATCCAGTACCACCTCAGGATTCCTAGTAGACTGTGAATTAGGCCAGTATATGTAGGGGTAGTGTGTGAGTGGCAAACATGATATTTTTGTTCACACAGTTGTTATACTCTAGTGTTCATTTGGCTTCCCAGTATGTTGCTGTGACTGTGGTGAAATTGGTTGTGGCTATGCCCTTTCACACTGGTGTCTGTTTTTCACTACTGTTATATCCCTGTAGTGCCTGATATATTTGCAAATGCATGTGTAATTCCCCATAGCTGATTTGGGGTAGTGTTGTGTCAGTCTGACTGTAGTGTGGATGGTGCTTGGTGACATGCTTAGCAGCTCAGTGTGGTTTCCCTAATGTCATATTAAGTCTAGATATTCATAGGATGTCCAGTTGTCTGGTTTATATCTTTGGTCTGGTCCCCATAAGTGTTGTGTATTTGTGACAAATCAGTGGGATGATGTGAGGATTTAAGTCACTAACTAATGAGAAGCAATTGAGTCTTGGACTGCTATTTCAGTCAATATATGTTAGAACAGACAGTGTTACTGCAGCAACTGTCACAGCTTATCCACTCAAGTATTTCAGATATGTCCCTATGTTCATGGCTTTCTCCCCCCACTTTGTCAGGCTTGGTCCAAATTTATTGCACTAAGTGGTTCAGAGCATACCTGTCAACTGGTTGGATTGTTTCAGAATATCCAGGTTTATTGTTCGTATTTTTGGTGTGTTCCACAAATTATTTGTATTTCTCTGGTAAATCACTGTGATGATCTGAGGATTCCTGTCAGTAAATGATGAAATACATTTCAGTGTTAGACCTCATATCCTTCAGGAAATGTATGCTGAAACAAACCCTGTTATTCCTGCAACTGTCTACATTCCTAATGGCAATATTTAAAGTACATCCCTAGGTCTGGCCCATTGGACCCCATTTTGACAGCCTTTGCCTAGATGTCTTGCACTAAGAGGTTGAGAGGTATGGTCATGAGGTATGACTGCACTACATGTTATGTACACACACACATATATATATATATATATATATATATATATATATATATATATGTATATATATATATATATATATATATATATATATATATATATATATATATATATATATATATATATATATATATATATATACATATATATTTATAGATATATATATACACACACACACAAACACACACACACACACACACATATATATATATATATATATATATATATATATATATACACATATACATAAACACACACACACACACACACACACACACACACACACACACACACACACATACACATATATTTTTTTTATCTATTTTTCATATATATGTATCTCCATACATATATATCTGTATATGTATATATACAAAACCTGAGTGATTCCACATAGCTTTTTCCCTACTGTTGAATGACTCTACTGCATATGTTTGAAAAAAACATCAGAAATTCCTGCAGCTCAAATGGTGTAGCAGTGCACTTTCTCTGACTAAAGGGTACAGAGTCCTGGGTTCAAGACCTGGCAGGGTTGTTCATTTTGTTGCTAGGCAGAACAGTGGCTGATTGATAAAAAGTGATTAAAGCAGTTTTAAGCAGGTTTGTGTGGTGTTAAGCATCACGAAAAGATGGTTAAAGACTCTTAGCTTCACTTAGCACCTCTTACTCCTGCTTACACCCGCACTAAAGAAAAAAGGGTGATAGGAAAGTGGTGACATGAGCAAGCAGGGATAAAACATTATGAAAAGTAGCTAGGGATGTGCAGGACAGATGTAGGAATGGACCATAGCTCTACATTTTTTCAGCAGCAACAGCTGTGAATTACATGTGTATAATTTGGAATTTACAGCCTCACACCCCACAGGGTGGGGTGTTAGCGACAGACATTTACAGACTAATCTGTAGGCTGATTGATTCATTTTACTGTACATGGGGTGAAATGTATAGCTATTTATGGGGAAATTTTTTTTGTGGAACAGATGCCCTTTTTTTAATGTGAGAGTGGGATGTTGGGGAAGGGCTGTAGTTATGTTTGGGGAGGTAGGTTGGGATTGGATAGGTTGCATTTGCAGACAGACAAGACAGCAGACAGGGGTGGTATATGATACATGAGGGGGGGTAAACACCTTTGGCGGGGTGGGTGGTTGGGAATCCAAAGCCCGTGATCTCCCAAATGGATACTGTGGGATTGAGGTCCTCACCCATGGGCAGGCACCACTGCTCCTTCATGGCCATGAAGGTGGCTGTGCTGGGGGATAGACAGGAGGGACAGTGTGTCCCTCGAGATACACAGGTGGCCCTCAATCTGGCGCAGCTGCTCCCCTAACTCTGCTCGGATGGTGCTGCACACCAAACCCCAGACCTGATTCTGGGTGACAGGCTTCTGTCCATGCCTGCTCCAGGGGGGATGGGCCACATCCTCTGAGGCAGTTCCACCCAAAGGTGGTGCAAGACCAGTGGACGGGGATGTCCGGGGTTGAGTCCCAGGTATGCTGAGGCCCAGTGCCATGGCCCGATGAGGCAGGACAGGTGGATCCGCCAGGATCTGCCTTCCCAAACATGGTATGGTGTTGAGGTTTTAAAGAATATGTTGGTTAGTCATGAACAACACATTTCCAAATTAGTTATAACAGCATGCATGGGTGTTCCAATTAACCCCATAAACAGATTTGAAACAGTTGCATAGCATAACAAATACATGCATAAATGGAACAACAGTATGCATTGTAAGAGCATGCCAGTAACATTGACGGCAACATGCCACCAACAATGGTATTTGAACAAGGTATGTTAACATGCAACCAATCAAATACATGAACAATAATAGAACACAAGTCCCAGCATTAGGTTTGGAGTAAAACATACCCATAGTATATGAATTTTAGTATTGATCCAGATGGGGGGGGGGAGACAAAAAGTCCATTAACAACTGTTTATGCTTATATGTTCCACAATAGTACTGCTCAATACTCTATGGGTCTGCCCTCACTTTACATCCGTCTATGGACCATAGCTTTTGTAGCACAAACATACCTATTAAACGGTCCACCTGGATTGGTATGGGCCAGACTGTGACAACTCTGGGTACAAGTCTAGAGGAGACTCGTACATGCGAGGGTTACATATATGGCACAGGATGGGAACCACGGTGGTGCAGTGGTTAGCATTGTCACCTCACAGCAAGAGGTTCTCCGGTTCGATCCTCGGCTGGGATGCCTTCTGTGTGGAGTCTGCATGTCCTCCCTGTGGATGCATGGGTTTCCTCCGGGTGCACCGGTTTCCTCCCACATCCCAAAGACATGCTGTAGGTGGATTGGACACTCCAAATTGGCCCTAGGTGTGAGTGTGTGCATGTGTGTGCCTTCAGTGGAAGGTTGGACGCTGGGCTGGCAACTCAACACCGTAAAACTCCACTGCAATAATGAGTGGACAAGTGATCCGCTGTGGCAACCCCTAACCAGGAAAAGCCGAAAGAAGAAGAAGAAGAAGAAGATGGGTATGCTGAAGTGCTGTTATGTGGGTATGCTACTGGCATAGTTCAACTGGTTTCCTATCTGCTGTATTACCACATCCAAAAAACCAATGACCACTAGCCATGACTGTGTGATAGTTGAGAGACATGTATTGGGAAGAGTCTATATTGTATTTACCTATCCTGCTGTCATTTGCAGGCATGTGGTGGGACAGTTGAACAGTTGTACACAGTTTATTAGTGTACCCTTCATACAGCTGCCACCAACATTTCCTTACCTGTACAACCTGTGGAGAAATATCTGTTAACACTACTTGACTGTTTTTACATTTATTCCTGATACCTTGTGTGTAGATATGCACACATCTTAGTACCACTTCCTGGATTTGAAACATGTCTGGGTGTGCAAAATTAGCAACTAAGCTATTTCTCATCACACTGAGCTACTGGGGAACTGCTGTTTCTTGCTTCACTGGTTTCTGCCTAATAGTCTCTTAGTTAGACAGTCTGAATTTGTAATCCTGTGATGCTTGCATGACAGATAGTTCCTTTGGATTACTACAATCTGGAAAGCAAAGGTTAATACAAGGCAATACTGGATGGAACACACTGAAGCTTTACACATTACTATTCAGGGTTCAGAGCTTAGTGCAGTATATATTTTACATTTCAGTTATATCTTTGTTTTACAGCTCCATCATCTACAGATTTTTTTATACCTGGTTGACAGAACAACCTCAGTTAATGTATGCTGTCACAGCCACGTTTGCTGTGAAGAGCCTGTATACATTCTATATGTCTAAAGCAACATACCATAATAAACACAACATTTTTTGTAGGGATCTTTATTGCACATCAATATTAGTCGGTCAAACTTTTTTATTTATTCAGTTCACACAGTAACAGTATACCTACTAGCAGTAAGCAATGTACTCCTTATTAGCTATTTGAACAATATACTGTACTTACCACCCTGTCGGCGCAGCCTCAGCAGTCTTTTGGCATGGGTTCTTCATTCATAGCCCTCTCTGCTGCAGCTGTAGGGGAAAAAAACAAACATGCATACCTGTCTATCACATTCTCAAGCTAGTATTTGCTACAAACTACTTGATAGTGATACTTACACACTACTGAAGTATTCTGTGCCTCTGCATCTTGGATCCATTGGGCCAAGACTGCCCCCTTCCTCCACTTTAGGTCAGCATAGTGGTGCCATACTTGCTCACCAGTCCGGGGGATGCCAGTAGTACTGTTGAGATCACATGCGAGACAATCCCAGGCCTCTGCTTTGTATTGTGAGCCCTGGTACTGGCCCTGCAGCAGTCTCTCATCATGTTTTTTTACAAGGAGTCCAATCATGACCCTAGACTCCTGAATGCTCCAGTACTGCACCTGAAAGTGTGCTCCCTCTCCAATATCAGACATGTTCCTGCAGAGATCAGACTAAACAGATTATGGCTGTATTCCCACCTGCATGGCTTAAATAAGGAGATATTCCCACCCGTTGCCCTCATTGGACCATTTTGAACATGTTAAGCTCTGCTAAGCAGTGTGTATATCCGCTAAGCTGAGTTGAACAGTGCTTAAAGGGGTAATTGCTGAGCACTGCTTAACAGTGCGCAAATCCCCTTAGCTGAGCTACCTGCTGCTTAGCAATCACATCTAACTGATGCTTAAACCTGGTAAGCATAGCTGAGCATTGCTGACCATTGTTCACTTTTCATTTTCAAATCTATCAGAATAATTACTTCATTTAGTTGGTATATATGATTTACTTTACATGGCATCCCTCTATGTGCTTTCATTACATTAGCAAGGGGTGTGACTATACTGTATGGGACACTTGTGTATACATGGGTGATTTCACATGTTATATGCACTCACACTTCCATTTTACACCAGCTACACTACCCTGGTTGACAAAAAACAGTTACTACATAATTTATATTGAAAAATAATTTTAACACTGCTTTCCCATATAAAATAACTTGTTTGTCATGGTACTCAAACCATGAACGCCTGCATGTAAAGCCGGGGCTCTAACCACTACACTATTTCAGTTTGGGGATTTCAGCTGTATATTTTTATTTATCACCTATGGGATGGTTAAACAATGCTAAGTGGAGGGCCATAACGCGCACACCCACTCAGCTATGCTTAAACATTTCTTAGCATGGAAAATATTATACTATTATTATATTATTATGTTATGTAGTGAGTGTTGTGGTTTTCTGACAAGTCATTGAGGACTGTAGTCAGGAAATAATGGCATACATTTGACTTTCAGACTTCTATCCTTCGGAAATTTATGCTAACGCATAACCTGTTTGCTATCAACTTTTTTAGTTTGTGAGAGCAATAGTTAAGAAGTGTCCCTATTTTTACAGCTTTGTCCCCCATTATTTGTGCCTTGGTCCACATGGACTGCAGTCAGAAAATAATGGCATACATTTGACTTTCAGACTTCTATCCTTAGGAAATTCATGCTAATGCATAACCTGTTTGCTATCAACTTTCTAAGTTTGTGAGAGCAATATTTAAGAAGTGTCCCTATTTTTACGGCTTTGTCCCCCCATTATTTGTGCCTTTGTCCACATTTCCTGCTTTAGCAGGTTGCAAGATGTCATATGGCAGTTTTACAATGCAGGGGGTGTGTCACAGAACCTGTCACACACACCCTGTATTGCTTTCCTGCTCCTGTATGTATTTCAGTGTCCACAGACACTGAAATACCCATGGTCTGTCACCCTGTGTGCACCCCACCCATGAGAGCTGGCTCGCCCCTGAGTTGCATGGGTATCACCAAGGCCTGGACTAGATAGTTGTGTGCTACATGGCTACATGAGAATGACTGTAATCTGTTACCAGAAGTGCTACTCATGTGATTAGCATGTCCCTAGAGATGACATGCGTTATGAATGTGCTGGCTCTGCATGACAGGCATCTTTTCCATCCACACCGAAGATGGCTACCATGTGTGGATGAGTTGCATGGATGATGCCTGCCATATAGCATGTTGGCATGAGAGGACATGGTTTATGTCAGTATGTGACTGAGTCTATCAAAACTGTCATACATACAGGACATGCACTCCTGGATGCCACTCCACACACCCTGGATTATCCTATCAACTCTTAAATGTCTGGAATGGTGGTACTAGGCTATGCCTCTGCAATGGCACTTAGTATACATTGGGTTTCACCTATCAACACAGCCTGTTCAAAGGGATGATAGAGCACATGCCTTTGTCATCAATCTATATACATTGCAATGTATTCACCCTCATAACCTTTGGGGTTTGTAGCAGACATTGATGACTGACGCATAGGGGGTGGCACACTGCCCTGACTGTGGGTGTCCACAGTAACCTGTGAAGTGTGTTCCTTAACAGTTACAGGCACAGAGGCTGTGTCCATAGCTTGAACAGGGTATCCTGCCTGTGCTCTGTCTTGTCCCTGCAATTTGTTTTATATAGAGGAGACTAAAAGAATATTCAAGCTACGGTTGCAAGAACACATTAGAGTCATAAAAAATAATAATGCTATGAGCCCTATAGCTTAAAGTTTTTTTACTTATCATAGTAGTGACTTTTCACTGTTAAAAGCTTGTATTTTGGAATATATTTCAGAAACAGATGAAGTGTTAATGAAAAATAAATTACTGTACAAAGAAACTCTATATATTTTAAAATGTAATACACTATCTCCAGCAGGTCTAAATAGTGAATGTAACTGGAGAGTGTTTCTTTAAAATGTATATATAATTATTTTAATTGATGATTGACTAATTAGATGATTTTTTAATTGTATTTAAATGAATATATGTGTGTGTGTGTGTGTGTGTGTATATATATATATATATATATATATATATATATATATATATATATATATATATATATATGAGTGTATGCATGCTGTGGCATATTTTGTAACTCCAGGAAGGCTGTGCCGAGGTGCCAGGGTGTTATTCAGTGTGAATAAACTATTCAATACAAGATTGGTGGCATCTTGTCCACTGGCTTTGTAGTCTGATGTGTTTTAACACTTGCTTGGTGTTTTTTTATATCCTGTCTGTGCACTCCATTTGTCCAACATGGATACTGTACTCCATGTCTAGTCTGGTCATTACCATCTTCATCATCATTAGAGTCAAACGATCCTCTAATATCAGGAGGATAATGAAACCTGACAAAGGGTGTGGTTTGGTCTTTATGGACAAGGAAGATTACAGAGATAGGATGTTTAAGATTTTGGTGTCAGACATTTATGAACCTGTCACCAAAAACAAAGTCCTTGGTGCATATCAGAGAATAAGATTCCATATACATGATTTATTCATTGATGGTCAGCTTGATTTGACTTTACATAATTATTTGAACGTGGCTTCTCCTTTAATCCCTGTAATATTTGGGATTCCCAAAATCCACAAAGACCTTAACGATCCTCCTTTATGTCCCATAGCAGATGGTAGGAGTTCAATTACATATGCATGAACTAAACATGTAGATAATAAGTTAAAATAATTTTTGGTAAATGAACCTCAGATTTGCAAGGATTCTTGGTCCTTCCTTGAGTCTATTAATGCCCTTGAGTTTAAAGCTGATTATAATTTTGCGGCAATCAATGTGAGAGACCTGTACACAGTGATTCTGCATGATATTGATATCCAATGGGTGACAGAATTTCTTGTAGGAAAAGAGGCAGTGAATGAGGTCATTAGTTTAGTGGAAGAATTGTTAGACATTATTCGAACTAATAATTTTATAATGTTTGAGGGCCAGTATTTTCTACAGAAGAGTGAAGTTGCTATGGGCTCACCATGTGGGGCCAGTTTTGCCAGCAGAATTATGGCATTTTGGGAACATGAATTCTTGTTCAAAAACCCACTTATGAATGCCTAGACCTACCTTTCTATGCAGTATCTGGATGACATTTTTATCATTTTTAAAGGTGAGTGCAGAGTCATGTTTGAA